>NC_086171.1:217932389-218237730 GCF_023053635.1 Elgaria multicarinata webbii | reverse complement strand
GATCCCTGTGGTGCGCTGGTAGCAAACCTCAACGGCATCCCTCTTACCCACTTCCCCTCTGGCGTGTATTTCATAGAATCATAGAATAGCAGAGCTGGAAGGGGCCTACAAGGCCATCGAGTCCAACCCCCTGCTCAATGCAGGAATCCACCCTAAAGCATCCCTGACAGATGCTTGTCCAGCTGCCTCTTGAAGGCCTCGAGTGTGGGAGAGCCCACAGCCTCCCTAGGTCACTGGTTCCATTGTCGTACTGCTCTGAAAGTCAGGAAGTTTCCACCTGTCTTATTCAGTGTGTTTGATCCTAGCTGTGGATCTTGTCCATGCCGGAGGCAATCTATGTACTGTATTGTATTCCTTTATTTACAGTCAACAGACCAATATAAAACAAGAAGATACACCATTATATAAAACAATACAGAGTAGGGATAAAAAGAAGGAGTGTTACAAAATCACTAAAGATACTAGATGGTTATTTGTTGGTTTCTGAAAAGGGAACAGAATTGGGTTATTGGGGCCTAGCATAGTGAAAAAGGGAGGGATATATAGATAATAAAATTGCTAATCTGTGCATTTAAACGCAATCAACATCCATAAGCGATCTGGTGCGGATGGCCAAATTCAGGAATTTGGCCACCTGCTCAGTGGTAGATTTACTGGAGCCCTGAAGTAGACTAATCAGGAGTGACTCAGGGGATCGTCCAGGGAGACGTTGCATAATAGGACATAATAGGTCTTTTCTTGCCTGTTGGTAAAAATTGCAATGGAAGAGCACATGCAAAATGGATTCCACCTCGATGTTATTACATGGGCAGTATCTGTTTTTGGATGGAATTTTCTTATATCTGCCCTCCAGCAACTTGGAGGGGAGGACGTTAAATCTTGCTAGGGTGAATGCTTTCCTGTATTTGGGAATGGTTAACCAACCCAGGTATGGCATTCCGTCTTTGCAAGAAGGGACTGGGAGACCCAATGATTGGGGGGAACATGGTCCCCAGGCAGTTCCCCGGAGCTCTTGGTGGTCTATATCCAGTAGTCTCTGTTTGGTGATCTGTTTAGCGCTGTCCAAGTCCAGAGATAGCAGGAAAAAAGGGGATAGCCCTATTGAGGTTACTTTTTGCACCACTGCCCTAGACCAGTGAGATTCGGAGGGTTCTAACAGGACTTTGGTAACCAAGGAGTTGGGGGTGAGCGTTAGGTGACAGCGGAGCCAGTAGTGTATGGTGAATATCCAAGCTTGGCATTTAAGTGTACTTAGTCCAGCCTCCAAGTTGAGGGCAGCACCAGAAACACATCTAGGGACTTCAAATATAAGCCTGAGGTAGAGATGTTGCACTCCTTCAAGAGAACTTTTGAAGTGTGGGAACCATATTGGAGCTCCAAATAGAGTCTGAGACACTATTTTAGCTTTGTAAACCTGGATGGCTGCCGGTAGATATTTCCCACCTTTCGCATAGAAGAATCGTGATAACGCACCAATAGTTTGTTCAGCTTTACTCTTGGTGCCGGAGGCAACCGTTCTGGAGGCTTTCGATGGCTGCTAGCTAAGGGTTGCTCGGGAGTCCCGTGAAGGGACACTCTGCACGAGGGCAGGCGCTTCGTGGTTCCCCCAAATTCCCTCGAATGCTTCTGAGGTGATGCCTCTTCCCCGCCCCACCAAACCGAGCAGTGGCCTTCGTGAAACGGCCTCCACGCCTTTCACGCCTCCGTTGCGTTGCACCCCCTCCGTCCAGGCCCTCCCTCAACCCCCCGGCCCCCGCCAACGCCCCCGGGTGGCGTTCCCCTTCCCCCAGCTGCCTTGGAAGGACTTGCTCTCGCCTTGCAGCTTTCCCTGGGTGGGCTGCGCTGAGCCGCACGGAGAGGTGCCTTGCGAGCAGCAGCCAGAGATGATCTATTCCTGCAGACTAAGGCTGGGTAATGCGCAGCAGCAGCAGCAGCAGGGAACTGAATAAATAACCAGAAACATGGATTATTCAGATAGGAGTGCTGAGTTTTCTTTAGGCTAATTAAAGCAAAGCTGCAAAGCTCTGAGACCACGGGCACGAGGGAAGCTCCCTCCGCCTCCTAGATTTCCTGTCCTTTTCTCCTCTGAATGCTCAGCTGCTCAGCTAGCCTGGCAGAACTAATTACCTGGAGTCCTCGAGCCATATGGGTGGGACCTTGCATTTTAATTTTTTTTTAATGGTGTGTCCCCCCCCTTCTTTTTGGGGGCTGTGCTGTTTACCATTCTTCTCTTCCCTGGTCCCAGCTGGCAAATGATGACAAGGAGAAAACGTCTCCCTGGACGTGGCTGCATTTAAAAGGAGTTCTGAAGGACAAAGCTTGAATAAACCAGCAACCCCATCTGTTGCTGCTACTGAATTAGCTCTGAAAAACAGGGGGTTCTGCCCCCTCTCCCTGATGGGTGAGGAGGGGTTGGCAAAAGAGAGAACGCTGTGCAGCCAGCCCCTCTGCCTGCCCCGATGCACACCGTTCCCCCCTCGCCTCCCCCTGGGCCTGTGGCAGTTTGCTACGTTTATGGTCCTTGGGGTGACGCATGGTCTGAACCTCCAAATGTTGAGAGCAGCACCTTAAGTTACCTGCTACCGTGAGCATAGTCTTGACCGGGGTGGTGGTGAGGTGCAAAGGTGTGACCGTCTGGCCTCCATCAAAGGCCTCCACCCACTGAGTCCTTCAGGTCATGCCGATAGCTGCTCAGCAGACTTATTGCAGAGACTCTGGAAGCAGCAAATAGTAGACGACCCACAGGAGTCTCCGGCCTGATCCGTCAGATGCAGTTTTGCTGCGATCGGTTACTAATGGTGTCAGTCCGCTTTTAGGCTGCTGCAATGTGCTCAGTATTGAGCTACCTTTGGAGCCTGTTTGGAAGTTTTAACACGTGCAAAATGCTGTGGGCAGCTGCATCGTGGCTCAGCTACGCGGGTTGCTACCTGGCTTCTGGGCACAATTTAAAATGCTGTTCCTGTGCATGTTGAGAGGCATCTTCATCCATGTGCCCCTCCCCATTTCCGCAGATCAGGCGGTGAGATCCTGGGCCAAATGTCCCCTTTCACTCAGGTATAGTTGGCAGGGGCACGGCATAGAGCTTTTTCATTACTGGCACCCATTCTGTGGGACGTTGTTCCTTAGAAGGGTCACCTGGCACTTTCCCTCTGGTTACTCTTCAAATACTTAAAAGGTTGTCACACAGAGGAGGGCCAGGATCTCCTCTCGATCCTCCCAGAGTGCAGGACACGGAATAATGGGCTCAAGTTAAAGGAAGCCAGATTCCGTCTGGACATCAGGAAAAACTTCCTGACTGTTAGAGCAGTACGACAATGAAACCAGTGACCTAGGGAGGTGGTGGGCTCTCCCACACTAGAGGCCTTCAAGAGGCCTAAGAATAATGTCAGATGAATAAACAGAATAGCTGGGGTAGCTCTTGGCTTATGCAGCAAGAGTTGAGGGGCTTTACCCTCAGATCACCTTCCTGCGGATTGGATCATAAATAGGTTCCTTACACAGGAGAGAAGCCCGAGCCACGGAGGAGCTGAGATTACTCGCATATGTGCATTCCCATTGTTGGGCTGAGTTGGGTGCAAGGCTGTCTGTCTTGGAAATCGCCTGGCCTGCAAATTAGCAGGTTTGCTTTTCTCTCTTTCTCTCTTTCTCTCTTTCTTTCTTTCTTTTTTTCTTTCTTTCTTTCTTATCTGTTTTATGTACATTGCCCAATAATGGAAGCTTTCTGGGCGGTTTGCAATAAGAGTTAAAAAGAATCAAATTTAGTTTCTAGCTGGTGACCTCCCAACTGGAGGTTTAGAAATGTCACATCCAATTAAGGTCTCTCTCCAAGCACAATTCAATTCCTTCACAGATCGGAGCTGCCTGAGGCTTCCATGAGAGAAAGTGAGGTTCCCCTCTTTCCCTGCGGAAAGAGAGAGAGAGAGAGAGAGAATTGCACTGTCATATTCCTTGGGAACATTGACACGAGACGCATTGTCTGTTTCCTGTGTAGGAAGAAGCCCCCACCCCACCCCGCTTTCTCTTAGGGACCGCTCGGGGAGGCCCCTCCTGTATTTACGGCAAGAGGAGAGAGAGCTTGGCTTGTTTTTTAAGTGCACGTGAAACTGAATGGATTGAGGAAAATGGGTACGCAAACCTTTTTACGGCACAAGTGGGCAGGTCTCTGCCGTGCAGCTGTTCGCGGTGGCTTTCCTTGCCCCGTGCAGAGGTGTCTGCTGACGGCCCAGCACAAGCAAGCAGGCATGCGGAATAAAAGACGCGTCTGTTGACGTGCAGAGTGCAGTGCAGCAGCCTCCGCGCCCTCTTTCATTACTCCTCCGGTTTCCATGTCACATCAGCTCCTTGGAAACTCAAAATTAATGTGTATCTACTGAAATACTCTTTTATTAGCAGCTTCATGCTGTGTTTGCCTAGCGGAATCAGATGCTCACTCCAGCTCTTGTAATGCATCCTTCTGGAAGCGTGAGAGTCCTTTGGTTGAAGCACCTGTTCCCCGGGCCTTTAGGGGGGGGGGGTGTGCCTTCCTCTTTGGTAGAAGATCCGATGCGTTCAGGGTCTCATTGGGGCCTTGGGGCCTCCCCCCTGAATGGTGGCCCGGATGTGCGGCAGGAAAATGTGCAATGCACCAATGGGGAACGGCCATCCAGCCGGCCTAACCTGGCTCGTGTCGCTCCCTGATCTGGTCTGCGAAGCCTCTCCAGGGTGGGCCCGCCCCTTCCCATCGCCACGCCCCCTTCCCATCACCACGCCCCCTTGCCTTTTCTCCGGATTTTGCTCTTTCGTTTTGTCCCCCAAGCGCTCATTGTTCCCGCACATTTGGTCTTTTGCTGGCCTTGGACAGCCTTTCTGGTCCACCTTTCCAGAGCACTTTGATGTTTTCCAGAGGTTTCCATTTGTTATTTATTTATTTATTTATTTATTTATTTATTTATTTATTACATTTCTATACCACCCAATAGCCGGAGCTATTTTATGGAGCTACATCAGGGCTGTAGAATCATTGAATAGTAGAGTTGGAAGGGGCCAATACGGCCACCCATTGCAACCCCCTGCCCAACGTAGGTTAACTTCAGGACCTGAGTGTCAGGTTTGTGTTTGGTTTGGGCTTGAATTTTTGGGGTGGTGCCTGCAAATGTGCAAGAGTTGCATTTCTGCCACCACTGGAACATGCTGCCGCTACCGCGCTGAGAACTCCCCCGAGAGAGCCACCTCCACGCTCAGTCTGCACAGCGAGTCACCCACCAAGCCCAACGTAGCTTCTCTCCCGCCCCTGCTCTCACTCACGTGCACCTTTCTTGCAGTCCTGGCCAGCTAGCAGAACCAGGAGGCCTCTTGACCCTGAGTGGGCTGCTGTTGGCTTGGTGGATCACAGGAGTTGTGCAGGAGGACTGGGGGCAATCAAGTCGTTTCCAGCCTTCTTAGGGCCCACTTCAGTCCTCATTTGCTGAAGCTCCCAGGCACTGGGATTTGAATTAGTTTCCACCCAAGGGAGGCTTCGGTAAGCCCAAGATGAGACTAAGATAAACTGCTTGCCCTCTAGTAGAATAAATATTTCAAATAAAATCAACCCGAGACGGTCCAGTCAAACAGCTATTGATCTCTAAAAGCCTGAACTTAAACCCAATGAATATTCCAGGGATCAGCTCCCTGCAACCTGCCTAAATGCTGATCAATATGCAATTACCTTCCCTCGAAAAGAGACCTTAAGTTCTCCAGCCAAATCCTGAACTTTATTTTTTTTTAGCCTTTTATTATTTTGACTCACAAGGTGAAGGAGAGTTGAAAGTGAGGAGGGGTGTGAGTGAGTGTGTCTGAGAAGTGTGTGTGTGTAGTACACATCACATATTCCTTGCTTTAAGAAGATTGAGGGGAGACATGATAGCACTCTTCAAATACTGAAAAGGTTGTCACACAAAGGAGGGCCAGGATCTCTTCTCGATTCTTCCAGAGTGCAGGACACGGAATAACGGGCTCAAGTTACAGGAAGCCAGATTCCAGCTGGACATCAGGAAAAACTTCCTGACTGTTAGAGCAGTACGACAATGGAATCAGTTGCCTGGTGAGGTTGTGGGCTCTCCCACCCTAGAGGCCTTCAAGAGGCAGCTGGACAACCATCTGTCAGGGATGCTTTAGTGTGGATTGCTGCATTGAGCAGGGGGTTGGACTCGATGGCCTTAGAGACCCCTTCCAACTCTACTATTCTATGATTCTATGACTATGCTCCATTGAGCTTCCAAAATGTAACCTGTTGAATTTGTTGCCTGCCATCTGATGCTATTCAAACGGGCTTCTGATAAGGTTGATGATATTATTATTATTATTATTATTATTATTATTATTATTATCATCATCATCATCATCATCATCATCATCATCATCATCATCATCTTTAAATGCCTAGAATTTCATGTTTTAAGGGAACTGTGCAAGCATGGGCTATGGCTTGCAGAATACCTGGGAATTGACAGAGGGTGGGTTAGTTTGAAATGTTTTTTTATGGCCTCATTATTTCTCCCCTGAAACATTCAGAACTGCCAGCTGTCAGAGGCTCTGTTGAATGCGTCTGATGGAATGAGAAGCCAGGGTTGGGAGAAGAGGACTTTTTAGTAGAAAACGGCCCTCTGGGATGCACGAGCGGCTGGGCAGGAGGCTGTGGGGTGTCGGCGATTTATAGGAATGTTTTTTGCGTCACGTGTAGCGCTGGGTTGGGGTTTGCTTTTCAATATGTTTTAGCTGACTCGAATCTCTCAGGATATAAACAAGAATGGATAGATTGGCAAGGAGTGACAATTCCCTCCGTGCTTAATTTTCAAACCACTGTGAAGCGCTCGTGGTGATGACTTCTCTAATTGGAGTCCCTCCATCCCTCCCTATGCAAAAATGGCACGCACACCATTATTCTTTTGGGTACCAAAAAAGGCCATTGAGGTGTCCCTATTTATTTATTTATTTATTGCATCTCTATACCACCCAATGGCCAAAGCTCTCTGGGCGGTTCAGAAAAATTAAAACCATGAAGACTGTTCAAAGTATAAAGCAAACAACAGCATAAAAACAGCATAAAAGTACAATATAAAAGCACAACCGGAATTAAAACGAGCAGCAATGCAGAGATTAATGCAGATTTAAAATACAGATTTAAAACAGCAAAGTTTTTTTTAAAAACCTAAGATGACAAACTCCTTTTCTGTAATGTGCCTCTACCCTATAATGTAGTGGCTAGAGCATTGGACTCTGGGGAGACCTGGGTTCAAATGTGTTTGATTCTTCTAAAGCAGCCGTGGGCAGATTTCAGGCCTGCCAGTTCTCCTCTGGATTTGGGTTTTGTTTTGTTTTTCAACTAGAAACCCAAGATGCACCAGCCAGAGCCAAGTACAAAAGAAATTTACTTAAAGAACAAGTTGCCTCTGAGTACACTTTAAGCCCTGGGGGTTGTTTTCAGTATTGGAGCTGAACTGAGCTTAAACAAATGTCCACTCCTGATTATCCCAAGCTTTCTTCATTTCAGCAGCCTAATTTAGGCAAGCAAAGTCATGCTGCTGTTGCTTCTGTTAAGAAATTGGGTGTCAGAAACCTCTGCCAGTCAGAAGTGTTTACCAATCACCCAGAGATCTCCCCGTGCTTCCAGACCTTCCACTCCTGTTTTTGATAGAATCATAGAATAGTAGCGTTGGAAGGGGCCTACAAGGCCATCAAGTCTAACCCCCTGCTCAATGCAGGAATCCACCCTAAAGCATCCCTGACAGATGCTTGTCCAGCTGCCTCTCGAAGGCTTCTAGTGTGGGAGAGCCCTCAACCTCCCTAGGGAACTGGTTCCATTGTCATACTGCTCTAACAGGAATATTTTCCTGATGTCCAGCCGGAATCTGGCTTCCTTTAACTTGAGCCCGTTATTCCGTGTCCTGCACTCTGGGAGGATCGAGAAGAGATCCTGGCCCTCCTCTGTGTGACAACCTTTCAAGTATTTGAAGAGTGCTCTCATGTCTCCCCTCCGTCTTCTCTTCTCCAGGCTCAACCTGCCCAGTTCTTTCAGTCTCTCTTCCTAGGGCTTTGTTTCCAGACCCCTGATCATCCTGGTTGCCCTCCTCTGGGTTTTGTCTGCTTCTACAGACCTACGATCTGACGGACACACGGGGTGTTCCTTGCAACACATGGCTGGCCCCTCTGCGGCCTCGATCCTCTTCCCTCACAGCCCCTCGGCTTCCTTCCACTTATGACAAGCAGGATGTCTGTGTTCTGTTTCTCCCTTTGGAAGTGCAGCTCCCCCCTCCGTTCCCACCAAGAAGGCAGGTTAAGGAGCGGATCCCGCCTTGTTGGCCTTGGTGGGAGGCTGCGCTGGTCTTCTAGCTTTCTGTTGTGTGGGAAGGGATCAGTGTTGACTCAGAAGAGGCTGCCAAGATTTGTTCTCTCTTTCTTCCCTTCCTCTCATCTGTTCATGTTCCAGTTCAAGCATCCCAGCGGCTGTTCTTTCAGTTTATGTTTCAGGATGTTGTTTCTGAAAATGCAACGCCCTCCCCGAACAAATTGGGAGCTATGCGCTGCTGAATGGAGCTGCGTCGGCTATCAAATGCCTGCTTCTTGCATTCCTTTTATTGGCATGAGTTACAAACACACGTCCACAGCGGCGTTTTGCAGCAGCATTTCACGCGGTGGCTGTTCCGTTCCTTGCCCCACCTGCCGCCAGCAGCAGTTGTGGCAAAGCAGCAAATCCGGCTTCATTTGCTAACGTACGTTGTGCATTCGTAGGCCAAAGCTCCTGTCCACCGGAACAGCCTGCAAGTGCGAAATAAGTGGCTACTAAGCAGCCCTTGGGGGAAATCGTTTGGACGCATCCAGCAGGAGGTCCTCCTCTGTGAGAACCATTGAAATGAATGGGAGCTGTGCAAGAACTAGGCTCCTTTCAGAAGACCTTACTGAGAAGAACATGCTCTTACCGGAAAGCACATTTGGCTTGGAACCATGCCCTGCCTTGTGGGTCCCTGGCCGATGGCTGGTTGGCCATTGTGTGAACAGAGCCCTGGACTAGATGGACCCTGGGTCTGATCCAGCCTCAAGGCTCTTCTGGTGTTCTTACCAGCAATAATGGCGAAGGTGCTACAACGAGAAACCAAAATAATCCAAGGGGATGGAATAAGCGCCTTCCTTGTGAGGGAGAAAAGGCTAAAGCGTTTGGTGCTTTCTTTGGGCGGGGGCGGGCATGACAGGGGGTTCTGCAGTTCTGCACAGTGTGGAGAAAGTGCATCGAGAGTGTTCTTCACTGCCTCCCAATATAAGAACTTGGGATCACCCAGTGAAACGGATGGAGCAGTAGGTTTAGAACACCTAAAAGCACAAGGTGGAATTAATGCGTGGCCTTCGCTGCCACAGGACCTGGCGCTGGTACGGCCGCTAGTTGAGATGGGCCCCAAAGGGGGTCGGGGGTTGCTATTCGCCAGGATAGTGAAATGCAACCTGCAGCCTGCCCCTGCCTAGGAACCTCGGGGCTTGTGGGGGGGGGGGGGCTTGGGGGCGCTGCTGCCTTCCTGCTCTGTTTGCAGGCTTCCCAGAAGCCTCTGGTTGGACGCTGTGAGAAGTAGGAGGTGGGACAAGACGGCTCTTTGGTCTTGCCCAGCAGGGCCGCTTCTGTCGACTTGGCGTAATTATCTGTTGCCCGGGGAAGTGGTGCTGGCAGAAGCACCGTTTCCCTCACGGCTGGGATAATACGAAGCGCCACTCCACACACTTCATGGACTTGAGAAGGAAGTGTAGCGTTGGGTCACAGCTGAAAGCAGCGTTTCCCTTTCCCCTTCCTCTCCGCTCCTGCTTATTTGCGCACATGTGTAGCTGTCATACAAGAAATATGAAACGTTATTAGCGGATCGATACCCTCTGAGTAGGGAGTGTTTTTCCCCTTGACATATCCATTTGCGCCTCATTCCTCTTGCTAGTTACAGTGATGGGAGGGGGAGCTGGGGGGCCTGTGCACAAAAGGTCAATAAAACAACACGAACGGCCCTCGAACACCTTGCGCAGAATAAATACGCACCACGTTTCAAGTATGAAAATTTGTCAGTTGTGCCTTAACTTCAGTGCGGGTCCCTTATTGGGGATAAGGTTTGTAGGAGCCCATTTGGACTTTGGAAAAAGGAATCATAGAATAGCAGAGTTGCAAGGGGCCCACAAGGCCATCGAGTCCAACCCCCTGCTCAATGCAGGAATCCACCCTAAAGCATCCCTGACAGATGGTTCTCCAGCTGCCTCTGGAAGGCCTCTAGTGTGGGAGAGCCCACAACCTCCCTAGGTAGCTGATTCCATTGTCGTACTGCTCTAACAGTCAGGAAGTTTTCCCTGATGTCCAGCTGGAATCTGGCTTCCTGTAACTTGAGCCCATTATTCCGTGTCCTGCACTCTGGGAGGATCGAGAAGAGATCCTGGCCCTCCTCTGTGTGACAACCTTTTAAGGATTTGAAGAGTGCCATCATGTCTCCCCTCCATCTTCTCTTCCCTCCATCTTCTCTTCTCCAGGCTAAACATGCCCAGTTCTTTCAGTCTCTCTTCCTAGGGCTTTGTTTCCAGACCCCTGATCATCCTGGCTGCCCTCCTCTGAACACGGGAGCTGGTTCCCATTTCATCACTCGCTTTCTCTCAAGAGGCTAGCCTACAAAATCCAGCTGTGGAAGAGAAAGAGGCCCAACGCCAGCGCTAAGATGGTTGATGGCCGGGGCAGGGGTGGGGGCCGCGGCGGCAGCTCCTGGATGGACAGTTTGACTTGCCGTTGGGCGTCTCGGGTCCCGCCCCTGCCTTGTGCAAGTCTGGCCTGGTGGGTCTCTCCCTCCGCTTTGGTTTTGCCGTCCGTGAAATAGGAATCATGGCGGTCCAAACGGTGGGAGCAAGCACAGTAAGCCTGACAAAGCACTTAGCAAATGGGAAACGCCATCCAAATTAGTAGCCGCGCAAATGATGATTAATAGTGAGCGATCGTGGCGTGGAAAACACGTTAGCAGTTCGGCTGACGCCTTCGGCCAGTGTGGTTTCTTGCAGGTTTCTTATGCGTCGATGTTAACAGTTTCAGCAGCGGGGTGGGGGTGTTCCTTAAGGGGCAAGCGCACCTGTTTGTCAGGCAGTGCAAGAGAAATAAAGGAGGGAAATGCAGCTCAGATTCCTGACCTAAAACGGAGGGGGCCAGAACACTCTCCTTCCTGCAGCCTAGAATTTAATGTTGCAGCCAAGGAGCAGAGAACAGACTTTGTTTTGGGGGCAACGTGTGCTGCCCCCCCCCCCCCGCCCCGCTTCACTGACAGCCGTTCCTCTTTCCCAGGGAGAAGAAAATCTCCAGGAGCAGCGCCCTGAAAGTGCTGGATCACGCCATGATCGGGCCCGAGGGGGCCGACAACTGCCACAAATTCGTCGACATCCTCGGCCTTCGGACCATCTTCCCGCTCTTCATGAAGTCCCCAAAGAAGATGAAGAAGATTGGAACCTCGGAAAAGGAACACGAAGGTAGGCTTTAGCCGAAGCTCAGCCCTCCGCCTTTCCGGGAGCAAAAGGCTGGGCCCGTCCAGGCTTTGCGCGCCCCTCCCTCACCAGGCCACTGGCCCGGAATGCCTAAGCAGACCGGCCCGGTCAGTCACCGCGCACCGAGGCTGGGCTTGTTCGCAGCAGCTCCTCCTCAGCTGCCAGCGGGGCGGTTAATTAGCTCTTGCATATGCGCATGTGAGCCCGTTTGAAGCTGTCTCTTTGATGCCAAACTCTTTTGAAAAGAGTAATGAGCCAACTGCAAATGTCACCTCCAAAGCCGTGTTTTTCCTGGCTCCCGGCAACGAAGTGTGACGCGAACATCAGGCATTGCAGACACAGGCTCCTTGTGGGTCCCCGTGGCCTTCTCCCCGTTTCTCTCCGCTGCGCGGCCGCTCCCCAGGGAGGCCCGGCTTTGCGGAGGGAACCAGGACTCCCATTGACGCGATGGGCGGCTGCTTTCAGCGCTGTTTTCTCCTTCCGAGCGTGAGGAGGGGCCAGCAAGGAATACTGAACTCGCAGTCTGAGTCAGGCCATGAACAAAAGCAATGCACCTTTAACGAGGAAATCCCCGAGTATAGGCTTATTTGCTGCAGTGAAAAAGATATGCCCCCAAATCGGCAGCAGAATGCAAGCACCGTGGAATGCCGGCCTTGATTCCCCCGTCTTCTCCAGAGCACCATGAAAGGTGGCAATGTCTGATCAAGGTCTATTAGTGAACGTCCCTCTACTATCTATTCGCTACCGGGCCAGGTTTAAGGTTCTTGTACTTGTGTACAAAGCCCTAAACACCTTGGGACCAGGATACCTGAGAGAGCTCTGCCTTCTCCTTTACCAACCTGCCCAGTCACTGAGGTCATCCGAGGGCCTGCTCCTGGTGGTTCCACCTAGATCCATCCTCCGACTGGAATCCACCAGGGGAAGAGCCTTCGGCGTGGTGGCCCCCCTCCTGTGGAACTCCCTGCCTCTGGAGGTCAGGCAGGCGCCAACCTTGTACTCCTTTCGGCGCCTCCTGAAAACATCTTTATTCCAAGAAGCCTTTTCTTTAACATGCAGCCTTGGATTACTGTTATTGCTTCTTTAAAATTTTGTTTTAACTGTTTTATTGTGTTTTTATTTTCATTTTACCTTGTACACTGCTCCAAAATTTTTCAATGGGGAGCGGCATATAAATATTCTAAATAAATAAATAATAAATATCTAGTTCGTTATTTATTTATTTATTTATTTGTTACATTTATATACTGCCCCATAGCCAAAGCTCTCTGGGAGGTTTACAAAAGTTAAAAACAGTAAACATTAAAAGTATACAACATTTAAAAACATAAGAACAACAGTATAAAAACAACAGTATCCATTTAAAAACAACAGTTCTGGGGGTCTGTTAAAAAACAAACTTCGCGTTGTGAAATGGCGTTAACAACCATTCGTTGCTGTGTTTGACAGTGAATTGAAGCAGAGCTAAGCACTGCAGCTGGAAAGGTGGGTTTTTTGGGGGGTGGGGTGGGGTAAAGTATTTTCACTCAGTTCTCACATTTTAAACTTTTACGTGGCGATTAGCCCTTTGCATATTCACATTTGCAATTTCAAATGGTCTAGGCTTCGAAGTTATATTATAGCATGTCCGTGTTTGCGTGTCAAACTCTGGCAGCTGCGCCCAAGATTGGGCGTTAAAACCATAGAGTGAAGTTTTAAAATTGATTTATTTATTGCTTTTCTATACTGCCCAGTAGCCTAAGTTCAGACATCAGATTTCTGTTTTGGTTTTTTTTTAAACAGCTCACTTTTGCAATATTTTGAGTCCTCGCTCTGGATAAGGAGTTGTTTGAATATGGTTGGTGGTTGTTCTGGAATGTCTTCTCTTTGGGACCGGGAGAGTTCCTCAGGCCGAATTTGCACGTGGAAATTGCCATTTCGGAACCCAGCTTTCTCTGGTCTTGACTAAGCATCTGACTTTGAATGTACATAAGATGAAACGAAATTCCAACTACTGATGTATCTTTATAAAGAAACGTAGAGGCTGCTTTGGAGCAGCGCCTGGATTCTGCCCATAGAGCTTCGGCTACGTGGCGGGATGGAAATGCAATAAATAAATAATAAGAATTCCCCCTATTTCAACTCCTGCTTAGCAAGGCCAAAAGCTCCAGTCTGCAATCCAGTCTGAAGCGGCTGCTTTGGTGGTATCGGTGCAGACAGGAGCTTGCAGGGAGTCCTGTCTGCCAACACGGGAATCTGCCCGGCCCTTGGGGCTTGCTTAAAGCCCTTCTGGGTTACACAGAACGGCCACAGCTAGTCCCATCAGTGGCCTTGCAGAGGATAGCACTGGTCCACAGTTGGGGCCGTGGTATTATGTGACCCAGATTTGGGCCATTTATAATGCAATGAGATTCTTATGCCCCGTCCTGTTAGGTGTTCTGTTCCTGCCGCAGCTCTTAACATGGCCTTGGGACAAGCATCACGCCCCTGAAGGGCCAGTTGTTCAACAATTTATATGTTATAGGGAGAAGGTTGGGGGCGGGGGGAGAGAGAGAAGTGAATTATTCGATTTCTTTTGCTTAGTGTTTCTAGCAAATAAAGGGAATGGCCGTAAAGATAGACAGGATCCTGGAGTGGTTTTGATATAGACTTAAAATAGTGGATATTTTTTTTAAAAAAAAGTAAGTCCAATTTTCTTCGTTTTGCATGACTGGGCAGGTGAGTTATTGAGACTGTAGCAATTCCAGTTAATTGAGATGTTTTAACAGGCCTCCCCAGCGTCTGGCTGGCCGTTATCCTGGTGGTGCATGGAGTGGTTTTGGTGCAGCAGTCCAGTGCCCGCCCTTTGCCTTGCCAGACTTCTCCTGAGGGTCAGGGCCGTCCAGCGGGACTTTGGCCATGCGTAGCCTGAGAGCGTCAAAAGCTACCTATGTCATGCAGAAGATGCCGGACCATCTCAAGGCCCTTTCTTCATA
This sequence comes from Elgaria multicarinata webbii, assembly GCF_023053635.1. Taxonomy (NCBI): domain Eukaryota; kingdom Metazoa; phylum Chordata; class Lepidosauria; order Squamata; family Anguidae; genus Elgaria; species Elgaria multicarinata. The sequence continues at coordinate 218,223,286 of NC_086171.1, read as the reverse complement.
CAAGCTGATATAAAGCTCTTTTTTCTGTGTGAGACAGGGCCAGGTCACGTGACACAGCCAGGTCACCGCTCAGGAGTCATCATGGGTTATTTAACACACAATGACCTGTGGCGTGTGTCTGGTGCATGTAGCCATCATTTTTAATATGCAAGCCCCGATCAGGGTGGTGAAGGGTTGCAGTGTAGTTTATTGAAGGGTTAAACAACCCTCGCAGAGCCATACTACTAATTGAGGATGATGCAGGGGCTGCTTAAACCTTGAATAACCCACGCTGGCCAGGTTCGCACGACATTTCACTACCCCCCATCTCCCCAATCATGGGTTGCAGATTCAAATCAGCGGCCGCACACACCCAGCACACGCTGTGAATCATCATGGGTTGTTTAGCCCATGATGACTCACCATGATGTGTGAACCGGTCACAGCATGATGCTGTAGTTTCCCCAAAAAGGAAAATATTTTCTAGTGTAAAATAAAATTCTGGATGTTAGCCCAGGGTGTCTGGGTGCCACCAGCCCTGCGTTTGTGCCCCTTTCAGTGCTGTAGCACATGGGGTAAAACTTCCATTGAGCTCTCCACCATGACCCCAAAGTCTTTTTCTGGGTCACTCGACTTAGACTCTTATCAGTGCATATGTGAAATTAGGATTTACTTTTTTTTTTTTTGCCCCAGTATGCATCACTTTACACTTACATTAAACTGCACGTGCCAATTTGTTCACCATTCTCCCATTTGGAGAGGGAATGTTGAAGCTTTGCCTCAGTTTTAATTTAAGAGGAATTTGGCGTCCTCTTCAGATGTGGCATCCTGTTTGCTCTCCCACACTAGAGGCCTTCAAGAGGCAGCAGGACAACCCTCTGTCAGGGATGCTTTAGGGTGGATTCCTGCATTGAGCAGGGGGGTGGACTCGATGGCCTTGTAGGCCCCTTCTGACTCTGCTATTCTAGGATTCTATGATTCTATGCTCACCTCAACTCCAGATCATTTACAGAAAGATTTTAAAAAGCGGGATCCCCAATATCTATCCTTTGCTGTTAACTGCTGTTCTTACAAACAATTCTTGTTGTATGTTTATTAATTTGGGTTTGGAAGTTCTTTTAAGTATTGCTGATTTTGTCTGTTCACTGCCTTGAGCTCCCTCTCAGGGAAATAGGAGGGGCCCCGGGGTGTGTGTGTGTGTGTGTGTGTGTGGCGTCTACGCTTTCAAAATAAAACAATACCAATCCTTGGGGGAACCGCACTCCTTATCCCTCCCTCCACTGTGAAAAATGTCATTTATTTCTACTCTCTGCCTCTTGTGTTTTAACCAGTTATTAATCCACAGGAGGACCCGGCCCTTTTCATATAGACACAACCTCTAGGTGATGCGTGGAGCATTTCCCCAACAGCCTTTACGAAACGGGGAAAGGCCACTTTGGCGGCGTGGGTGGCCCCGGTCAGGATCAGAGGTGGCTTGAAGCTCAGGGCAAGTGGACAGAAGCAGCCGCGGCCCTTCCTGGTTGTTCTGAGTCACGTCAGGTGCAGCAAGGCAAAGGAGGGCAGGATCACGGCAAACAAGGCAGGGGCAGCCAGGGCCTTGGAGGGCCGCGCTGCAGGAAGTGCCGTCTGGACTTCTGCCTGCCTGAGGCTGACTTCGAGTTTTAAAGGGCCGGTGTCTGTTTCCGCAGTCTCTGGCTCCTGCGAGGCTGATGGACAGGAGAAGCTGCAGGAGAGTCAGGGGCTGATGGGAGGTCTACGTCCTCTGGCTGAGGAGGCCTAGAAGGGGCGCCAAGGACTGCCCCCGAAGCGGGGTGACCTGTAACCTTTCTGGATCCGAGTCCTCCTTCAGTGACTCTGAGCCTCAGAACCAGGGGCCATGATAGGAGGAGGAGAGGCAATGCGTGACCCTTACCTCCACCTGCTGTTTCTTACCTCCCCCCGCCCCAGGAGATTCCCTTCCCCTTAAACTTCCTAGTTCACTTGAGAACCTGACAGGGATGGAGGCGCTGATCCAGCATCACTTGGAGTGCAGGGAAAGGTTTAAGCTCTCTGACCAATCACTGTCCCCCTTCAGAAGGGTTTTTTTTTCTGCTTAATAAGGTCTTTTCGGATGTTAGCAACTAGTTTGGTCCTGAGAGCTTCAAACTCCTCTACCTCTGTGTGTGTGTGTGTGTGTGTGTGTGTGTGTGTGTGTACGTACGTACGCCCACCCTTCTGAGCTGGAAATCTCAAAAGAGGATTTTTCCCCCTGCCTGGCTATAAAGCCTTAAACAGTCAATGCCGTTTAAATTAAAGAATGGCATTAAGCTGTTCACTAACAGGCACTTTGTGTTAAACAAGGATTAAAATGTGTGTCTTGATGGCTTTTGTTGCTGTTTAAGAATCTCACCATTGAGCTGTCTCTGCTATGAATCTCCTCCAACGCGCCTCCCCACCCCGGATCTGGTCTTCATCCAGCTCCCATTTACCCCCTCCCTGTTTGGACTCGTCCTCCTCGTATGGTTCTGAAAAAGCAGAACTTGTAACGAGACCCAGAAATCATCACCTGAAACACCTTTCCTTAAAACAACCGTAAAAAGCATTTGTGTTTTGTCTTTCAAGGTCTGTTCCTTGTCCGTACGGCTGTGAACGTAGACGTGAACATGTGCAGGCAGGATATGGCCTCGTGGGAATCTCAAGAGATGGGGTATGACCAGGGCCGGTGCGACCATTACACTAACTAGGCAGCCGCCTAGGGCGCAGACTTCGGAGGGGCGCAGTACTGCCCTTTAAGGGTCACAGTTTTATACAAATTAGCTGTTTTAAGGAAAAAAACATAATAAAAGAGAACTATAATACTTCAGAAACTCTTCTTAAACAGCTGAATTGAAGTTGGCAATTTTTTGAGGGGTGCAAGTAGCTTGCCTTGCCTCGGGTGCAAAATAGTCTGGCACCGGCCCTGGCTAGGACCGAGGTGGGGGTGGGGGCGTGAGGGAGGGGGCTGGGCTACCTGAGCAGGCGGAGTTGTCCATCAGAGGATGGGATGCTGAGCAGAGGTATTTCTTCTCCCTGTGACCAGCGGAAGCGCAATCAACGCTTCAAATTAAGCAAAGGTTTTAGGGTTTGTTTTAAAACTATATTAAAAAATTTATAGGCCTAAATCCAATGTACGGTTAGCAGGGGAAATTGCTGCTCTGGCAGAGCTCTGCTGCCTTCCGCCATCGCCCGAGCACGAGAGGACCACTCGGTGAACTGAAGGCCTAGAAGTGGCTGTGGTTCTAATAAGCAGAACTTTGCCGTCGTTCGAATCTTGGTTGCCGCCAGCGCAGCGTCATTTGCGTCACTGGATCCAACCCGTAATTAGTCGGATCCAACCCATAGTGATATATTTTATATTTGATTGCTTTGGTGTCTCGACTGGGTATTATAAGCCGTCAGAGGGGACATTCGAAAAGGCGGGACGTGAAGTCTGTTCAGTAAATGAAATAAAGCTATGCGCACGCTGGCTTATGCTGCAGCGTTTAGGCAGGCTACAGAAATGGGCTTTTCATAGTGCCTAATTGGAACGTGTGAAGCTGCCTTGTACCAGGTCGGACCGGCTCTGCCTACTCTAACCAGCAGCGGCTCTCCGGGGTCTCCCTGAGCCCTCCCCTGCAAGATCTGCTCTCACTGGAGGTGCTGGACCAAAGGCCTTCTGCCACGGAGCCCCGGCCGTCCCCGTAATTTGCATCATTTTATTTTTTTTATTTTTATTTATTTTTTTTTATTTAAGGATTTTTATGCCGCCATTCAGCCAAAAAAGGCTCTCACGGCGGCTTACAAAAGTATTTCTTGACAGTCCCTGCCCACAGGCTTACAATCTAAAAGACATGACACAAAAGGAAAGGGGATTGGAAGGGAGGAGGAGGAGGGGGAAAAGGAAAGCAAATTCAGGCACTACAATCTTAGTTGGAAAGTTCAGCAGTTACACTTGATAGCAGGAGGGAGGGGGCTCTGAGCTGGAGCTGGACCCAGGCACGGTGGAGAGGTGCCTGGCTGCTGCTTCCTCCCTCACTGGTGGCCTCTCCAGAGACAGTTGGTAGCAGGAGGGAGGGGGCTCTGAGCTGGAGCTGGACCCAGGCACGGTGGAGAGGTGCCTGGCTGCTGCTTCCTCCCTCACTGGTGGCCTCTCCAGAGACAGTTGGTAGCAGGAGGGAGGGGGCTCTGAGCTGGAGCTGGACCCAGGCACGGTGGAGAGGTGCCTGGCTGCTGCTTCCTCCCTCACTGGTGGCCTCTCCAGAGACAGTTGGTAGCAGGAGGGAGGGGGCTCTGAGCTGGAGTTGGACCCAGGCACGGTGGAGAGGTGCCTGGCTGCTGCTTCCTCCCTCACTGGTGGCCTCTCCAGAGACAGTTGGTAGCAGGAGGGAGGGGGCTCTCAGCTGGAGCTGGACCCAGGCACGGTGGAGAGGTGCCTGGCTGTTGCTTCCTCCCTCACTGGTGGCCTCTCCAGAGACAGTTGGTAGCAGGAGGGAGGGGGCTCTCAGCTGGAGCTGGACCCAGGCACGGTGGAGAGGTGCCTGGCTGTTGCTTCCTCCCTCACTGGTGGTCTCTCCAGAGACAGTTTTTAGCGCCAAGCATTCTGCCTCGGGCGGCTTCCTGCACCCAGCCCTGCTCTAGCAAATGGCTCCACTCCTCCATTCCTTTGCCTGTCCTGTCACTCAGGTCCCGGTCTCAATGCCACAAGGGCTTAGCCTTTGCTGCCTGTATGCTGATGTCTCTGTTTAGCTCCTGCCGCCCCAAGCCCTCACTGGGTCTGTCGAGCTGAAAGATGCCAGTTGCTGGTAAGCCCAGCATGAGCCTGTGGGCTGCTGCTTTGAGGTGGGAAACCCCACCCCCTGGATTTCATAGAATCATAGAATAGCAGAGTTGGAAGGGGCCTGCAAGGCCATCGAGTCCAACCCCCTGCTCAATGCAGGAATCCACCCTAAAGCATCCCTGACAGAGGGTTGTCCAGCTGCCTCTTGAAGGCCTCTAGTGTGGGAGAGCCCACAACCTCCCTAGGTCACTGGTTCCATTGTCGTACTGCTCTAACAGTCAGGAAGTTTTTCCTGATGTCCAGCTGGAATCTGGCTTCCTTTAACTTGAGCCTGTTACTCCGTGTCCTGCACTCTGGGAGGATCGAGAAGAGATCCTGGCCCTCTTCTGTGTGACAACCTTTTAAGTCTTTGAAGAGTGCGAACATGTCTCCCCTCCATCTTCTCTTCTCCAGGCTAAACATGCCCAGTTCTTTCAGTCTCTCTTCATAGGGCTTTGTTTCCAGACCCCTGATCATTCTGGTTGCCCTCCTCTGAACACGCTCCAGCTTGTCTGCGTCCTTCTTGAATTGTGGAGCCCAGAACTGGACGCAATACTCTAGATGAGGCCTAACCAGGGCCGAATAGAGAGGAACCAGTACCTCACGTGATTTAGAAGCTATACTTCTATTGATGCAGCTCAAAATAGCATTGGCCTTTCTTGCAGCCATATCGCACTGTTGGCTCATATTCAGCTTGTGATCTACAACAATTCCAAGATCCTTCTCATTTCATTTGTAGTATTGCTGAGCCAAGTATCCCCCATCTTGTAACTGTGCATTTGGTTTCTACTTCCTAAATGTTTCTATTTCCTAAATGATTTCCGTTGCCGCCTGTGTTTTGCAATGCCTCCATTCTTCGAAAGGGAACGGGGCTGCTGCCGTTGCTGCCGTGCTTCTTAAATAGCCATGCTGGCGTCTGGAGGACTGTTGCTGTGTGTTTAATACCTGGTGGGCCTTTGAGATGTCTGCGTTTTGACAAGAGGCTTCTAAAAATGCACATGCTGCCTGCACGTATGTAATCCTTGTCACAATGGGTTTTATTCCGAAAGTGGAAGCTGTTGTTCATTTGGATCACCCTCAGAAATAGGCGCCGTGGGAAGCATTGCAGACTCTGGCGTGCGCAGTTCCAGGCAGGCTGTGCGCTTCTGCCCCCAACTCCAAACGTCCGGTGAGGGTCTCCGAGTGACAGCTTGGCAGCGTGTCTAGAAAGCCGCTGCTTTCTGGCAAAGCAGTATGAAGCTGCCGGCTGAGTTTCAACGGCCAGATCACCCCTCAAGTGACTAATTTGAAAATGCGACTTCGCTGACCAGCTCCAGGGATGGATGCTCACCTCCCCTGCTGCCCACATCATGTTGAAGAAACACATTATTAACTTCCCCTGAGATTGATTGATAGATAGATTTCTCTCATCTCTCTCCTGCCCTTTCTCATGGGTGGGAGGGTGCTGTTGCACCGTGTCCTGCCTTGTGGGTCCCTGGCCGATGGCTGGTCAGCCACTGTGTGAACAGAGTGCTGGACTAGATGGACCCTTGGTCTGATCCAGCATCAGGGCTCTTCTGATGTTCTTATGGAGGAATCAATCTCAGGGTAAGTCTCTCTTGGTGTGGCCAGCAGCTGTGACAGGTTGGGTGAGTGGGCTGGTGGATTAATGCACCATCTCTAGCCCACTGGAGTTGGATTTAAAATCACTCCAGGTTTCCCCCACAGCTGTGGAATTCCTGTAATGGTGATAGGAATCAGAGAACTCTGTGAGCTCCATCAGACGAGTGTTTTATTGCACGCTCGTTACTGGGCACCCACGAATTTTCACATGTCCCTCTCGCATATGGCTGATGACTTTCTCTCATACCACCAGAGTAAAGGTGTACAATTATTATTCTTTTCTCCTCTCTCTCATGAAAACACATGACTAAAATGGGCAGTCAGACCACTTGCTCATAGAATCATAGAATAGCAGAGTTGGAAGGGGCCTACAAGGCCATTGAGTCCAACCCCCTGCTCAATGCAGGAATCCACCCTAAAGCATCCCTGACAGAGGGTTGTCCAGCTGCCTCTTGAAGGCCTCTAGGGTGGGAGAGCCCACCACCTCCCTAGGTCATTGGTTCCATTGCCATACTGCTCTAACAGTCAGGAAGTTTTTCCTGATGTCCAGCTGGAATCTGGCTTCCTTTAACTTGAGCCCGTTATTCCATGTCCTGCACTCTGGGAGGATCGAGAAGAGATCCTGGCCCTCCTTTGGGTGACAACCTTTTAAGTATTTGAAGAGTGCTCTCATGTCTCCTCTTAATCTTCTCTTCTCCAGGCTAAACATGCCCAGTTCTTTCAATCTCTCTTCATAGGGCTTTGTTTCCAGACTGCTGATCATCCTGGTTGCCCTCTTCGGAACATGCTCCAGCTTGTCTGCGTCCTTCTTGAATTGTGGAGCCCAGAACTGGACGCAATACTCTAGATGAGGCCTAACCAGGGCTGAATAGATAGGAACCAGTACCTCACATGATTTGGAAGCTATACTTCTATTAATGCAGCCCAAAATAGCATTGGCCTTTCTTGCAGCCATGGATGAGTTAATTGGGAAAAGCTGAAATTCCAGGACATTTTCCCTATATGAGCTTATTACTGTCATGTTTTACAACAATACTCTTTGTCTTTTTAAAAATATAGAATAGAAAAATCTGTAGTCATGCAATATATTAAAAGATAGGCATATAATATTATTTTTCAAGCATAATACATCAGTAACATATATTTATGTGTTTATATGTTTTGAGCAATTATTAGGGTATTTCTCCTGGAGTCAACCGGAGGCTTTCCAGATTAGCTATTATGGTCTGTTCATAGTGTTGAAGTCTCAAGGGCTGGCTTTAAGGAAGGGCCCTCTGCTTTTCACGCTGAGCGTGCAGGTTGCAACCTCTGGCATCTCCAGTGAAAAGAATCTCTGGCGAATGGTATTGAACGCGACAAGAAAATAGAGTCTGAAACATGTCGGGCTTTTTCCTAATAAAACCTGCCCAGTACCCAGAGAGGAGTCTCTCTTGTTTTGTTCCACCTTTGCACCTCCTGTAAAGTAGCTCCTTTTCGACTCACCTCTGTTCTTTTGTGGCCATGGGGAAGTTGCTGCCTCCTTAAATGAGGGACAAGTCTGCTTTTTGAAGTTCCTTGGGCCGCACTCCTAGGCCAAGTAGCCAGTTGGAACCTTGAGAGAGAGGGTTAGATGTGGCCGGGGCTTGCCTTGGCAGTGCCTGGGATTCCAGTAGCCCTTTTGGCTAGGAGATGATTATGGCTCAATGCAGAGATGGCGTTGCTGTTAATAGGAACGGTAGGGTTAACGCGGGTTCCCGTGGCACAGGCAGGCAGCGGTACCTTCTCCTGGTTGTATTGGAGCTCCCGCGAGGGGATTGGGTGCCCGCCCTCGCGCTTCTCTTGAGCGGATGAAGCCCTGCTCCTATTGCATTTCACGTCGGAGATTATGTGTAAAACAATGTTTATCCTCTTATTCAAAGCTCTTTTCCCAGCTGCTGTCATTTTATTATGACTTCAGTGTGGCTCAGGCAGCTTCCCCTTTATTATGGAATTTCATGGCTCTAATTAAATGTTGTAGAAGAAACTCCAAAGGTGTTTATCTCTAGAAAGTTTGCAGAGTGGTGCCGGTGTCCAACCATGGAAAATCTCTTTGGGACTCTTCATTTCTTCTTTCCCCGTGTCTCTAACAAACCACTTGTGCTTGTTATATCAGGATAGAGCAGCCTTCCCCAACTTGGTGCCCTCCAGATGTGTTGGGCTACAGCTACCATCATCCCCAGCCACCATAGGCAAATGCTGCCCAGGGAGATGGTAGTCAACAGATGTAGGGTGTACCAGGTTGGGGCAGGGTAGGATAGCGGAACATGCGAGGCCGGGGGAAGCAGGCTGCAACACGGGGCTCACTGTCTATTCTGGGGTGATGGCAGGACCTTGGGTAGCGCACCACAGGAAGCACTGGCTGGAGCATTCTGCAAAGAGAGCTCTTGTCCCAGCAAACGGGCTGTAGTCAACTGGGGTCTTAACAGGGCTGGCGGAGCCTGGTCTCCCAGTGGCTCCAATCTTGTGGGATGCTGAGTGTAGACATTAAAGGACCGGGATCTGTTTTTCAGCCTCGGTCTGCTGCATGTGTGAGGAACAGGACAGGCTGTAGGAGATTCATCCTGAGAGTCATATGATCGGAGAGTTTCAGGCCAGGGAGGTATAGAAGAGGGTGCTGAGGGCTCCCCCTGGAGCAGCGTGATCTGTGGCCTGCCTGAATCTGAGTCCACCTCAGAGGAATGTATGCCAGGAAACAGAGGACATGACAGGATATCTGTCATGATAACATGGTTTCCTTGTTGTTGAGGCTAACCACAGGGCTTGGCCGGAACCTTCATAGAATCATAGAATAGCAGAGTTGGAAGGGGCCTACAAGGCCCTCGAGTCCAACCCCCTGCTCAGTGCAGGAATCCACCCTAAAGCATCCCTGACAGATGTTTGTCCAGCTGCCTCTTGAAGGCCTCTAGTGTGGGAGAGCCCACAACCTCCCTAGGGAACTGATTCCATTGTTGTACTGCTCTAACAGTCAGGAAGTTTTTCCTGATGTCCAGCTGGAATCTGGCTTCCTGTCACTTGAGCCCGTTATTCCATGTCCTGCGCTCTGGGAGGATCGAGAAGAGATCCTGGCCCTCCTCTGTGTGACAACCTTTTAAGTATTTGAAGAGTGCTCTCATGTCTCCCCTCTATCTTCTCTTCTCCAGGCTAAACATGCCCAGTTCTTTCAGTCTCTCTTCATAGGGCTTTGTTTCCAGACCCCTGATCATCCTGGTTGCCCTCCTCTGAACACGCTCCAGCTTGTCTGCGTCCTTCTTGAATTGTGGAGCCCAGAACTGGACGCAATACTCTAGATGAGGCCTAACCAGGGCCGAATAGAGAGGAACCAGGACCTCACGTGATTTGGAAGCTATACTTCTATTAATGCAGCCCCAAATAGCATTTGCCTTTCTTGCAGCCATATTGCACTGTTGGCTCATATTTAGCTTGTGATCTACAACAATTCCAAGATCCTTCTCGTTTGTAGTATTGCATCTTGTAACTGTGCCTTTGGTTTCTATTTCCTAAATGTAGAACTTGGCATTTATCCCTATTAAATTTCTTTCTGTTCTTTCTCCAGCCTATCAAGATCCCTTTGAAGTTTGTTTCTGTCTTCCAGGGTATTAGCTATCCCACCCAATTTTGTGTCATCTGCAAATTTGATCAGCGTTCCCTGCACCTCCTCATCCAAATCATTAATAAAAATGTTGAAGAGCCCTGGGCCCAGGACGGAGCCCTGCAGCACCCCACTCGTTGCCTCTCCCCAGTTTGAGAAGGTTCCATTGATAAGCACTCTTTGAGTCCGATTCTGTAGCCAACTGTGAATCCACCTAATAGTTGTTCCATCTAGCCCACTTTTGGCTAGTTTGTTAATCAGAATGTCATGGGGCACTTTGTCGAAAGCTTTGCTGAAGTCAAGATATATGACGTCCACAGCATTTGACTTTGCCCTGGAATGGGTGGGCTAGGAACGAAGCAGAGTGCTTGTGGGCATGTATGCAGAGGCTTTTGGCTCGCAGCTGAGTAATCATGGTTGGCCACCATCAATGTAGGATTACGTAGGAGAGCATGAGGATGGCGCGTCCCTTCTTAGGAATTTTCCACCATTCAGTTATACAAATGGGCAAAGTGCCTTCCTGAGAAGGGACTAGCTGGGGCGGTGTGTGTTTGTGCTTGCATGTTGCAGGCAGGGGAGTATCTTGATCTCTCCGTCCTTCACGTGCCTTGAATTGTTGCTTCCTTCCCCGACCTCTGGTGGCCTCGCTCTTGCTGATTGCTGCCACCAAACATTTGTTTGAGTGTACAGAGTAGCTCTGTACAAAACATGGGGAGGGCAAAGTGCTTAAACCAGACTGCCAGGGAAGCAGTGGGGTGAGCTTGCCAGGAGGGGAGACCTCTGGGTGCGGCACTTCTGGGAAGGCGTTTTTGAGGATGTGCGTGTTTCGAAGGAGGGTAGACACCTCCTTGCTCCTGACTCCCCCCAGGACTGAGCTGTGTGAGGCTGGGAGAGGGGTCTGCCGAAGACCCACCCCGCGCACTTCGCAGCTGAGCAGAGACCTCAGCAAGCGCTCCCCGGCTCATAGCCCGTTGCCTGCTCTGCCCTCCGAGCTCCCAGGCTCTGCATGGCTTTGCAAGTGGGCCCATTGGAGTGGGTGGGGTCAGAGACGGGCGTCTTCCTGTCCTCTGCTTCTGTCAGACGAAGCAGCCCCTGTTCCTGCTAGAAATGTTTAATTCTTGCTCGTTATCTGCTCCTGCGATAACGCGGCAGCTCGCTGAGGCTGCCTGGTGTTTGTGCCCCCTTCTCCTCCGGTGTGTACAAACAAAACTTCTTTTGATAGGAGAGATTATTTGCCTGCCTTTGCAGCCTCAAGCCGGAGGCCACACGATGCGCCCCTAATCTCCAGGCTGTGTAGGAGAGATAGGGAGTATATATTTAATCGAGGTGAACTTGGGAGTGCTTGAAGACGGCCACGAAACCTCATGAATCCTGCCTTCTTTTGTACTACAAAGAGCCGGATTTCTGTGCCCAGAACATCTCGGGTTACAGAGGGCAGCAAAGAGTGGCAGCTTACCAAATTTAAAATCAAGTTGTTATGTATCTGATCCTTCCTCTTGACGGTGGAACCGAAATCTCATAATTAAGTGGCTTGAAGCTGTGCCTCTCCGAGCCATTTCACATGTTTATGGCCAAAAGGGGCTCTTGTTTTCCATCGTGAATCTCTGCAGTGACCACTGCACAGCCTGGAGGAGAGATGCCACAGCTGAAAACAGACACCCAGGAGCGACGGCGACCAGGACACCTTCTTCCCTCCCGGCATTGCGACGTTTGCTGTGGAAAGACAGGAGCACGCCTCCCTCGTCAGTTCAGAAGCCCCCTCCTGGCAGGCACACGAACAAAGAGGGCTTTTCCTTTCCCCTCTAGCACTTCCACAGCCAGGGAAAGCATGGCAGGATGGGGGGTGTTGTGTGTGCACGCACATGGACTGCGTGTTCTTTGCCTCGTGTTTGGACTCTGACTTCCTCCGGTAGCCAAGAACCCCTTGGCAAAGGTCTGCTCACAGGCTTGGCTGGCGTCCTTGTTTCATTTCAGGCTGTTGGGTGGGGTCCCACACTTGTTTCCTTTTACTTGTGGCACCTTGTGGTCCAGGTGGCCGTGGTGAAGCGGGGGGCATGGCGGGGCTGAGATGTGCTGGGCTGAAAACAACAGAATGAAATTTAATAGGGACAAATGCCAAGTTCTACATTTAGGAAATAGAAACCAAAGGCACAGTTACAAGATGGGGGATACTTGGCTCAGCAATATTACAAACGAGAAGGATCTTGGAATTGTTGTAGATCGCAAGCTGAATATCAGCCAACAGTGCGAGAAAGTCAAATGCTATTTTGGGCTGCATTAATAGAAGTATAGCTTCCAAATCACGTGAAGTCCTGGTTCCTCTCTATTCGGCCCTGGTTAGGCCTCATCTAGAGTATTGCGTCCAGTTCTGGGCTCCACAATTCAAGAAGGACGCAGACAAGTTGGAGCGTGTTCAGGGGAGGGCAACCAGGATGATCAGGGGTCTGGAAACAAAGCCCTATGAAGAGAGACTGAAAGAACTGGGCATGTTTAGCCCAGAGAAGAGAAGATAGAGGGGAGACATGATAGCACTCTTCAAATACTTAAAAGGTTGTCACACAGAGGATCATAGAATCAAAGAATCATAGAATAGCAGAGTTGGAAGGGGCCTACAAGGCCATCGAGTCCAACCCCCTGCTCAATGCAGGAATCCACCCTAAAGCATCCCTGAAAGATGCTTGTCCAGCTGCCTCTTGAAGGCCTCTAGTGTGGGAGAGCCCACAACCTCCCTAGGGAACTGATTCCATTGTCGCACTGCTCTAACAGTCAGGAAGTTTTTCCTGATGTCCAGCTGGAATCTGGCTTCCTTTAACTTGAGTCCATTATTCCGTGTCCTGCACTCTGGGAGGATCGAGAAGAGATCCTGGCCCTCCTCTGTGTCACAACCTTTTAAGTGGAACCAGTTCCCTAGGGAGGTTGTGGGCTCTCCCATACTAGAGGCCTTCAAGAGACAGCTGGACAACCCTCTGTAAGGGATGCTTTAGGGTGGATTCCTGCATTGAGCAGGGGGTTGGACTCGATGGCCTTGTAGGCCCCTTCCAACTCTGCTATTCTGTGATTCTGTGTGTGGGTGGAGCCCATGGCTGCCCGGGGAGCACAGTGGCATGTTGGTATGTTGAGAGATTTGGATGTTGTGCGCGACCGTGCAGAACTTCTTAATCAGTTCCTCACATTCTCTTCTGCCTTTACAGGAGAGAGAGAGAGAGGGGAGGGGGGCAGGCGTTCCCCCGCCCCATACGTGCGCATATGTCAGTCGAGCTGATCTTTCGTAATAACGGGGCCCCTCAGTGATGGCTGCGGCATCCTAAAACTTGCCCAAGTGAAGAGGTCCAGCATTTGCTTTCAGACAGGGCCCCCGACCCAGCTTCTCTGATGGACCGAAGGGCCGCCTCTTCTTTCCCCTAAGTCCAGAGTAGGCACCCTGCTGCCCTCCAGGTGTTTCTGACTGCAAGCTGTAATCCCTGGCCATTGGGCGTGTGGGCTGCAGCTGCTACGAGCTGTAGTCTGAACCATCTGGGGGTCACTGGACCGCCTGCCCCTGCAGCCCAAGCAGAGGAGCTTGACCACTTGCCATACAGGGGAGGAGGGGAGGGGAGGGGAGGGGTCCAAGCCCCTCTTGGATCACACCTGGCAGAAGACCGGCCAGTTTTGTCCATTCGTCTTTGCAGTAGTTACTCAAGCCTGCTTTCAATTTGTGGTGGTAACAGGGAGAGAGGAGTCTGCTTGCTCTCAGAGAACACCTTACAGAGTTAGAAGGGACCAGGTGAACCAGAGGGAAGACCACCAGCTGCCCACAGATCAGCCCTCATGTTCCAAACCATCACGTGCCCCACAGCCAGAGAGCGAGCAGAGTCTACGCAACACGAGATGCACACGAGCCAGCTGAGCCGGAGCTTCAGGGACGCCCTGCAGCCAGCCAGAGGGGTCAAGTTCCGCCTCACAGGCAGTGCAACTTCACAGGGAGCCTGGGCAAGGGCACCGGGTCAGTAGGGCAGACAGCGAGGCAGAGCCGGTGCTGCACTTCTGCCTGCCAGCCGGCCTCCACAGCTGCTTCCTCCCAGCGCAAGCTTCCAGAGGCAGAAACCGCCCAAAGCGCAAAGTGGAGTAGCGAAAGGGATCTATGTGTGTTGTCGGGTGAAACAGAGCACTACGCTCTGATGTTCTGGATGCGGTTCGGGGTCCATGTGCCGAAAAGGCTGGCCGTTGCTGGCTTAAAGAGCTGGAAATTCGGTAGGTTGTTTTTTGAACTCTCCTGATGTTGACTGTCTTGCAAGAGGAAATAATCTGCAATGCACATTGCAGGGAGATGCAAGGATAGGGGAGCGAGGATGCCAGCCAGCCAGCTTCTTGTGTCACGCCTGCCTTTTGTTGCCAGAGGGTGTACTTGACACTTGAACGCCATTTGCCCAGTCTGAATAAACGATCCCTTTCAGGCAAATCACTACATGCAGCTGCACACGCTGGCAAATAGTTTTACGAGGAAGCAAGAGCCACGCATTTTACCTCTACTTCTCTCGTAGACTGCCCTAAAACAGGCTGTTTTGACACTGCATTTCGTACAGACATTTCACCCTGCAGTGGATGTAGGCTTGGGTTGATTAAAAACATTACACCTCCTTTGGTTTTCTCCAGTGTGAGTGTTGCAAAATGCCTCCCATCTCTGGTGTTTTGGCACTCGTTGCAAAACACGCTTGCGTTGTTCCAGTGTTATTCTTTTGATGTGGCCTGTGGACTAAGGGAATGAATAGCTTCCAAATCACGTGAGGTCCTGGTTCCTCTCTATTCGGCCCTGGTTAGGCCTCATCTAGAGTATTGCGTCCAGTTCTGGGCTCCACAATTCAAGGACGCAGACAAGCTGGAGTGTGTTCAGAGGAGGGCAACCAGGATGATCAGGGGTCTGGAAACAAAGCCCTGTGAGGAGAGACTGAAAGAACTGGGCATGTTTAGCCTGGAGAAGAGAAGATGGAGGGGAGACATGATAGCACTCTTCAAATACCTGAACAGTTGTCACATAGAGGAGGGCCAGGATCTCTTCTCGATCCTCCCAGGGTGCAGGACACGGAATAATGGGCTCAAGTGACAGGAAGCCAGATTCCAGCTGGACATCAGGAAAAACTTCCTGACTGTTCGAGCAGTACGACAATGGAACCAGTGACCTTGGGAGGTTGTGGGCTCTCCCACACTCGAGGCCTTCAAGAGGCAGCTGGACAACCCTCTGTCAGGGATGCTTTGGGGTGGATTCCTGCACTGAGCAGGGGGTTGGACTCGATGGCCTTGTAGGCCCCTTCCAACTCTGCTATTCTAGGATTCTATGAATCCTATTCTGTACTGTTCTATACCGGTGTTGTACAGTGCTTAGAGCGTTGTGCTTCTTAGAGGCAAAGGCAGGATATAAATGTAACAAATAAATAAATAAATGATATTCTTCTCGGCGCCATTTTCTTCCTCCTCCTTTGCCCTCGTAGTCCTCTGCCTCATGTGCCCACATGGCCATTTAATTTTATTCCTTATTTATTTTATTTCTAGCATTTTTATGGCACCACCTCGCCATTTCTGGTATTGTGGCGCTTTACAATCCCATATAAAACAATTCCATTAAAAACCCTCAACCCACATCCCTTTCGCTCTGGCGACCTCTGTGACCTTGCTGGTCATGTGACCTGACCTGCTCTCAAACATCTGCAAATAAAACTTCGTGGGTGTCTTGAGCCAGCCAGATTCAGTGGCAGCGTGGGCCAACGAGACCACGAGGGCGAAGGAGGAGGAAAATGGCACCCAGGTAACGTTGCCACCGGAACCAGAGTCCATCGGATGTAATCCAGTCAGTGTGAATGTTTGGCAAGGTGAGTATTCAGGGGAGGACGACTCTTTTGATTTCACTGAATGTGCTGCTTTCAAAATGGATATCAAAATTCGAAAACATCTGTTGCATCTGTGGACACCTCGGGGCCTTTTCACACATTACATATTCAGGTGTGCGCTTTAAAAAATGTAAAGTGTGAAGGAGACAAACGTGTCTAATGCAGGGATGCTCACTTGGGAGCCAGAATTGCCCGACGCCAAGGCAGAGCCAGGTTTGCCCTGTCTTACCTGTAAAACACCCTTTAGTGTCAATGAACCTATTAACCCCATCCCACAATATTGCTACGGGAGGGAGCGCGTGGGAAATTTCTGCAGATGATGGCTGAAATTACTGTCAAATCCAAAGTTGAACCGTGCCCGGCGCTGGGGGCTGTTTGTTTTGGGATTAGAAGCTTGTTGTAATCTTCTTGATTAAGGATTATGATCCCTGTAGAAGCATAAGGCAGGTGGGCCTCCCAGGAGCTGACGGAGCACCGCGTGCAGCCTGGAGCACAGCACAGCCCTTGGAGGGAGTGACCTTTTTCCTAGGCACTTAATCTCTACAGATAAGTAACTGTCCCATGGCTTAAGTGGGCAATCCTTGCTGTTGTCGCTGGTGGCATAGAGGATGGCTGAGCTCCGGCAGAACATTCATCGTCTGGAGGTCTTGCAGGGTCTCCAGATCCTCTCCCAGCCCAAGATCCATCTGTTACTGGCTCCTCTGGCATTTCAAAGTTCGCTCTTTTCCCACGAGGGCAAGAAAGACGCTTTGAAGAGACAAAGATTGCCAGGGGGTCTCTTGAAGCTAAATTGTACCCTATACTTTAGATACAGATTGAAGTTGCCATTCCTACCCAGGGCAGCTGTTTGGAACAGCCATTTGTAGATGATAACGATGAAGAGGAGGGCAACCAGGATGATCAGGGGTCTGAAAACTAAGCCCTGTGAAGAGAGACTGAAAGAACTGGGCATGTTTAGCCTGGAGAAGAGAAGATTGAGGGGAGACAGGATAGCACTCTTCAAAGACTTAAAAGGTTGTCACACAGAGGAGGGCCAGGATCTCTTCTCGATCGTCCCAGAGTGCAGGACACGGAATAATGGGCTCAAGTTACAGGAAGCCAGATTCCGACTGGACATCAGGAAAAACTTCCTGACTGTTAGAGCAGTACGACAATGGAATCAGTTACCTAGGGAGGTGGTGGGCTCTCCCACACTAGAGGCCTTCAAGAGGCAGCTGGACAACCCTCTGTCAGGGATGCTTTAGGGTGGATTCCTGCGTTGAGCAGGGGGTTGGACTCGATGGCCTTGTGGGCCCCTTCCAACTCTGCTATTCTACGATTCTATGAAGAGGTGAAGCAAATATTAGAACTGTGGCTCTTGTCCTTCCGTTTCACGAGAGTCATCCATGCCTGTGAGTGAGGCCTCAGGTGTGCCAGCAGCTCACGGATCTTCTGCTCAGTATCTCTTGCACACTTCTGCTTAGATCTTGCACCTTTGGAGGTAGCAGAAACCATTGTGACCTGAGTTCTGTGGACTGCTGAGAGATATACAGGAATGAATGAGTCAAGTATGCATCCAGTGGCAGCCCCATCTTGAGCTGGGAGCTAGCTTTTCAAGCAAACGATTCTCTACTTGTGTTTCAAGCAGCTGTCAATGGAGGGTGTTTCCTCTATGTGGAAATTGCACTTTCCTTCTCACAGACAACCGGGGCGGGGGGGGGGGGGTTGTCCCCCCACCCAATTTGCAATCGCAGATAATATGCAGAATCGGTGAGATGTAAGAGCACCACTCCGCTGCAGGCAAACAAGGCATCCCAGGATGTTTCAGCTCCACGCTCCGCCTTGGGCTGTTTGTCAGTCACCATGGCCCTGTGATGGCCACCCATCAGAGAGAACAACGCTGGCTTTGGTTATGTCACTCCAGAAGGAAAGTGAGGCCGCTCAGGTCAAGCCCCTGACCTTGTCATCTTGCTTCATCCACTGATGCGCTTTCGGGACGTGTACACTCATCAGCGGTTGACATGTGTTTATGGGGATCTGTCCCCAACGAGTTGGTGGCATAAACTGGTCCTTCGTCTCAATCCTCCATTCTCTGCTGTTTGTAGGACCTGGCCGTACAAGGTGCCCTTGGCCCACAGAGATGTCATGCTTGCAAGCTTCAGTCAGCTGCCTGTTTAACTTTCCTTGTGACAAGCTAAGCTGACATCCTGCATCAAACGTGTAAATCGCCTCGCCACCAAAACATGCGTCTCACTCACAGCATCACGAACATAATGAATCAAGGTGTCAAGTAGCTTGAAGAAAATGAATTTGTTAATTGCCTAAATACTTGGGCTTGGATAATATAGAAAGGGAGGACTTGGAAACGCTCGTGTCGGAGGCAAACTGTGACCTCATTTCTATTGCCGAGCCCTGGCAGGGGGGAGAGAGGGAGAGGAGAGCTGTGTGATGGGAATGCTAAAATAACCAACTGGGAAGAGGAATTTGGCCACCCGTCCAAACAAGCCGACGCTTTTACTTGCTGACAGTCGGGATTGCAGGTTATGAAGTTGTTCTGGATTTGAGCAGTGCTGGCACAGGGGGCAATGAAGCCAGCGTATTGGCAGGGGAAAGCCTCGGCCATTCTGGGTGATTCCACCAAGAGGGACGGCGAAAGGCAGACTCAGCAGACCAGCTGTGCGGGAATCCTTAGGGCTCCACCTCTTTAATCCCACTGATCTTGGGCAGGGTTGTGGCCCCTGTCTTTGCAGATGTAGGAGTCAGATTCATAGAATCATAGAATCATAGAATAGCAGAGTTGGAAGGGGCCTACAAGGCCATCGAGTCCAACCCCCTGCTCCATGCAGGAATCCACCCGAAAGCATCCCTGACAGAGGGCTGTCCAGCTGCCTCCTGAAGGCCTCTAGGGTGGGAGAGCCCACAACCTCCCTAGGTAAGTCATGGGTAAATGATTCGCCAGCAGGTTGGATTGGCTGATAGACTCCTGAAATTGAGAATTTCAAACCATGCTGAAGATCCCGCTGATGATGTCGACCCCTCTGTGGGGTCTGATGGATTCCTGAACGCTCTGAGGAATTTTCCAGTAGCCAGAGCCAGCAATTCTGCTGAGGCCCTTGGAATGGTGAGGCATGAAGGGCCGTCAACACAATTGCTCGTGGATGCTCTCTTTGGCCCTGTGGGGCTCAGAAGGCTCCCTTTGAATGAGGCAACAGGCTAGAAGATGGCTGGAATCTCTTCTCGATCCTCCCAGAGTGCAGGACACGGAATAACAGGCTCAAGTTACAGGAAGCCAGATTCCGGCTGGGCATCAGGAAAAACTTCCTGACTGTTTGAGCAGTACGACAATGGAACCAGTGACCGAGGGAGGTTGTGGGCTCTCCCACACTAGAGGCCTTCAAGAGGCAGCTGGACAACCCTCTGTCAGGGATGCTTTAGGGTGGATTCCTGCATTGAGCAGGGGGTTGGACTCGATGGCCTTGTGGGCCCCTTCCAACTCTGCTATTCTATGATTCTATGATTCTAGTGCAACGAGGATGACTGGTAGCCCATGAGAGTGCAAAGGCCATGAGGTCCTGAGCTGGTCCTCCACCAGAGATCTAATACAGAGGCCAATGCGAGACTTTGCCACTTGGTCCGGCGTTCTGTGTGAAGAGACCCACATGTTTGGGAAACAGATAGTGCACTTATTGCACTGTTTCTGGGTGTTTCCAACAGGAAATCTTTTGGGAACAGGGAAGGATAAATGCCTTTGCACTCCATAATGGGTTTGCGGATTGGGTCGAAATTTGTTTAAGGTTTCTGGCATCCGGCCCCTCTGTGTTGATGGGGTTGTTTCAAAGCACGAGTGGGAGCTTGAGTGCATTGCTGTGGCCCAAGGCTCCGAGCACAGCTGAGCTCTGGTGCAGCTCCTCTTCGTTTTGGCAGGCCTGTCCTGGCCTGGACAAGGCTCACCCTCCTGCCCTTGCGCCGTGACTAAACTGGCAGTGCAAATTTCCCCCCCAGTCTCTTCAGTTCCATAATCCTTTAACAAGGAGTCTTTCACACATCTCTGAGGGTTGGCAATGATTTTAGCCACCAGGGTATTTTGTGGGCACAGGCACGCAGTCCTGAGAAGCAGATGGCTGCCTCTACGTTAGAGTCATCCCAGTGCAGGGGAGCTGCACATTTTAGGCTGTGGCCATGATCCAGCATTTCCTTCCATGGTAAAAAGAATGCCCGTCGTTGCTGCTGCTGCTGTGGCTGCAGTTTCTATAGCGTGATCAAACCACGGCTTTTTGAGCCATGGACACGTGTCTGTGGCACCGAGGGAGGCCACGTCCCAATATTGGGGCTGGAGGCGACGGATACTTGCCGGCCCGTGTGAAACACTGTTGGAGTTTTCATTTCCCCAGTGGGTGCATCGCTGATATGGGCCGTGTTTTGTCCGGAAGTGTCGGCCGCTCGTTCTGGCAGGCAAAGAGGAGGCCATCTCTGGAGCCGATTGCAGACATCTCATTCCGTTCTGACAAATAGTCACGGGCCGGGTGAGGTGGCCGTGCGCGATCGGCATGGAGGGCACGGAGCCTGGCCTTTCCCTCCTCCCGGCTGCTGCTCATTTGAAATCAAACCGAGGTCTGGAGGGGCCTTCAGACAGCTCGGTCGTTCCTTCAGAGCCTGTTAACAAGAAACTCTGCCTGCCTGCCTCCGCCCCTCTTTGCCTTGCTGTGCTTATCCTGACCTGTTCCAAAAAGCCCACCACCACCCTTCCTTTGCGATGCGCGGGGGTGGGTGGGGGGTGGGGTCGGCTTTTGAGGGCCGGGGTTTTTCTTGAGCCAGCATCAATATTCCGCCAGAGCGTGCGCACGCTTCCGCTCTGCCCGCGCCTCCCTGCTAGGCAGATGTCCGTTATAACGTAATGCAAAGTGGGGGCGGAAGAAAAACAACAACGAAAGGCAGGAGCAGCGCGGCGCTACGGTGCGCTTTGACGGGGCCTCCCGCTGCTGCAGCTGCCAGCCCTGGCAGGGATTCATCTGCATTCCACCAAAGTCGAAATCAATCTAATTAGGGTATTTTAAACACTGCCTGCGTCCCGAGCCTTCCTTGCCCACTTGCCGGAGGACGGGCGAGGGATGAGCTGCTGGAAACTGGGCTGAGCAGAATCCCTGATTGGGTGGCAGGAGCCGTGCCCAGTGCGGTGTCCTCTGCCTGGGGGGTGGGGGGTGGAGCAGTGTCCTGACTCCCCCCCCCCACATTCTTTGTACACTGTTAATATTATTATTTATTAATATTTATTTATAAAGCGCCATCAATGTTCATGGCTGTACATCTGCCATATGGCTGACATGCAACGGGATGACCAGAGTGTGCTAAGCCAGATTTGTGTGAGTGTCATGGAGGGTGGAGGAAACGCCTTATAGAATCATAGAATAGCAGAGTTGGAAGGGGCCTACAAGGCCATCGAGTCCAACCCCCTGCTCAATGCAGGAACCCACCCTAAAGCATCCCTGACAGAGGGTTGTCCAGCTGCCTCTTGAAGGCCTCTAGTGTGGGAGAGCCCACAACCTCCCCAGGTAACTGATTCCATTGTCATACTGCTCTAACAGTCAGGAAGTTTTTCCTGATGTCCACCTGGAATCTGGCTTCCTTTAACTTGAGCCCGTTATTCCGTGTCCTGCACTCTGGGAGGATCGAGAAGAGATCCTGGCCCTCCTCTGTGTGACAGCCTTTTAAGTATTTGAAGAGTGCTATCATGTCTCCCCTCCATCTTCTCTTCTCCAGGCTAAACCTGCCCAGTTCTTTCAGTCTCTCTTCATAGGGCTTTGTTTCCAGACCCCTGATCATCCTGGTTGCCCTCCTCTGAACACACTCCAGCTTGTCTGCGTCCTTCTTGAATTGTGGAGCCCAGAACTGGACACAATACTCTAGATGAGGCCTAACAAGGGCCGAATAGAGAGGAGCCAGGACCTCACGTGATTTGGAAGCTATACTATTGATGCAGCTCAAAATAGCATTGGCCTTTCTTGCAGCCATATCGCACTGTTGGCTGATATTCAGCTTGCGATCTACAACAATTCCAAGATCCTTCTCGTTTGTAGTATTGCTGAGCCAAGTATCCCCCATCTTTATTTATTTATTTATTTATTTACTTAAGGATTTTTATGCCACCATTCAGCCAAAAAAGGCTCTCACGGCGGCTTACAAAAGTATTTCTTGACAGTCCCTGCCCACAGGCTTACAATCTAAAAGACATAACACAAAAGGAAAGGGGATTGGGAGGGAGGAGGAGGAGGGGGAAAAGGAAAGCAAATTCAGGTACTACAATCTTAGTTGTAAAGTTCAGCAG
This sequence comes from Elgaria multicarinata webbii, assembly GCF_023053635.1. Lineage (NCBI taxonomy): Eukaryota > Metazoa > Chordata > Lepidosauria > Squamata > Anguidae > Elgaria > Elgaria multicarinata. Next base: position 218,201,123 of record NC_086171.1, on the reverse strand, counting down.
TTACAGTTGACAGCATGAGGGAGGGGGCTCTCAGCTGGAGCTGGACCCAGGCACGGTGGAGAGGTGCCTGGCTGCTGCTTCCTCCCTCACTGGTGGCCTCTGCAGAGACAGTTGGCCTCTCCATCTTGTAACTGTGCATTTGGTTTCTATTCCCTAAATGTAGAACTTGGCATTTATCCCTATTAAATTTCATTCTGTTGTTTTCAGCCCAGCACTCCAGCCTATCAAGATCACTTAGAAGTTTGTTTCTGTCTTCCAGGGTATTAGCTATCCCACCCAATTTGGTGTCATCTGCAAATTTGATCAGCATTCCCTGCACCTCCTCATCCAAATCATTAATAAAAATGTTGAAGAGCACTGGGCCCAGGACTGAGCCCTGTGGTACCCCACTCGTTGCCTCTCCCCAGTTTGAGAAGGTTCCATTGATAAGTACTCTTTGAGTCTGGTTCTGTAGCCAACTGTGAATCCACCTAATAGTTGTTCCATCTAGCCCACTTTTAGCTAGTTTGTTAATCAGAATGTCATGTGGTACTTTGTCAAAAGCTTTGCTGAAGTCAAGATATATGACGTCCACAGCATTCCCACGGTCCACAAGGGAGGTTACCTTATCAAAAAATGAGATCAAATTAGTCTGACAGGATTTGTTCCTGACAAATCTATGTTGGCTTCTAGTGATCACCGCATTGATTTCAAGGTGTTTACAGATTGACTTCTTTATAATCTGCTCCAGAATTTTCCCAGGGATGGATGTCAGACTGACTGGTCTGTAGTTCCCAGGTTCCTCCTTTTTGCCCTTTTTGAAGATAGGGACAACGTTAGCCCTCCTCCAGTCGTCCGGCACCTCACCCGTCTTCCATGATTTTGCAAAGATAATAGACAAAGGTTCTGAGAGTTCTTCCGCTAGCTCCTTCATTACTCTTGGATGCAGTTCATCGGGCCCTGGAGATTTGAACTCATTCAAGGAAATTAGGTGTTCTTTGACCATTTGTTTATCAATCTCAAACTGTAATCCTGCCCCATCAACTTCTGCTTCACTTTTTCCAGGGGGGGTCATAGACCCGCTTTTGGGAGAAGACTGAGGCAAAGTAGGAATTGAGCACTTCAGCCTTTTCTTTGTCATCTGTTATCAATTTGCCATCCTCATTAAGCAGTTGAACCACCATTTCTTTCCTCTGTCTTTTACTACTCACGTATCTGAAGAAAGCCTTTTTATTGCTTTTAGCATCCCTCGCTAACCTCAGCTCATGCTCAGCTTTAGCCTTCCTGACGCCATTTCGGCACTTCTGCACCACTTGTCTGTACTCTTCTTTTGTAGCCTGGCCTTCCTTCCACTTCCTATATGTATCCCTTTTTGTTTTCAGGTCATCTCTAAGCTTTTTGTGGAGCTGCATTGGTTTCCTCTGTTGTCTTCTATCTTTTCTCCTTGTTGGAATTGTTTGTAACTGTGCCTTTAAAATTTCCTTTTTTAAATACTCCCACCCATCCTGCACTCCTTTTCTCATTAGGCTCATTTGCCGCGGGACCTTACATATCATAGTTCTGAGTTTATTAAAATCAGCTTTCCTAAAATCCAGAGTACGTGTATGGCTACACTCAGCTTTTGTCTCCTTCATAATCAAGAATTCAAGTAGGACGTGGTCACTTTCCCCCAGAGTTCCCGTAACTGCCACTTTATCCACTAAGTCATCCCTATTGGTCAATATCAAGTCAAGGATTGCCGATCCTCTAGTTCCTTCCACCACTTTCTGTAGGAGAAAGTTATCACCCACACATGTCAGGAATTTCTTGGAAGGGCCTCTTTTGGCAGTATTGGTCTCCCAACAGATATCAGGGTAATTGAAGTCCCCCATCACTACTACATCACACTTCCTTGAAACACTGGCAATTTGTTTCTCAAAAGTTTCATCCTTGTCTTCTCCTTGATTGGGTGGTCGGTAGTAGACTCCGATTATCATATTATTTTTATTCCTTGCCCCATTAATTTTAATCCAGATGCTCTCGACGGGGCTCCCAGTCTGATCCACCTGTATTTCTGTGCAAGGAGAGGTATTTTTAACATATAATGCAACTCCTCCTCCCTTTCTATTTCTTCTGTTCTTTTTGAACAAGTTATATCCTTCAATTGCTATATTCCAGTCATGGGAGTCATCCCACCAAGTTACAGTTCTACGTATCAAGTCATATTTGCCTTCATGTAATAAGAGTTCAAGTTCGTTCTGTTTGTTTCCCATGCTCTGGGCATTAGTATTTGAAGAGTGCTGTCATGTCTCTAAACCTGGGGGGTTGGACCTGATGGCCTTATAGGCCCCTTCCAACTCTATTCTAGGATCTAAAATCACAGTAACAGACAGGGCAGGGAGGGGAAGAACCAGCCAGGGTAGGGGGCATTAGAACTAAAATCTAGGCTGGTATCATCACAGAGAGCTTTGGCGAATTCTGCCCAGAGAGCTTCGGCGATTGGACAGTATGGAAATGGAAGGAAGGAAGCCTCTGTTGAGACCTGAAAAGTCAGCTTGAGATAGTGGAGAGAGGGTTGGGGTTTGTCTGCAAGACACAGGAAGATCAGAAGGTGCCAGACCCTCGGTCCATCCAGCCCAGTATTGTCGACTCTGACTAGCAGCCGTGGCTCTCCGGGGTTTCATGCAGGAGCGTTTCCAACGATCAGTCCTGGGATTCGTTATGCGTCCCAAGCAGGGGCTTCTGCCACTGAGCCGCGGCCCCCTCCCCAAAGCCTGGGTTTGAATCCAAACCTGGCCACAAAGCTTGCTGAGTGATCACCCCTCCATAACCGAGCAGTTGCCTCTTCCCAACGAAAGGAAGCTGTCCGTAGCTCTGTGGCAGAGCACACGCTTTGCATGTGGCAAGCCCTAAGTTCAGTCCTTGTTCAGTTCTCCAGTTTCAGGAATGGAAAAGGCCTCCTTCTCTCTCTGCCCGAGATCTGCTGCCAGTCACAGTAGACCGTCCCGGGCCCAGGGTCCCTGTGGGCTGGCTCAGACCCTCTCTCCCTCAACCATCCTAGTTCAGATGGCAAAACTAGGGGAGGAGGGTTTTGCAGCGCAGCCTTTTACTCTGGGAAGGATTGGGGTGAGTTCAGCTGAGTTTGTCCAGGGTGGAGGCTTTACCCCACCTGGCTGTGCTGTTGATGCCTTTGGGGCTGGGGTGGGGCTAGCTTTGCTTTATCATTGCAGCCTGCCCAAGCGGCTGACCCAAACGTCAGACATTGAGCCGAGCCTGGCCGGAGGTGGCGGGCTCCTCTTCCAGTACGACAAGGGAACCAGTTACCTAGGGAGGTTGTGGGCTCTCCCACACTCGAGGCCTTCAAGAGGCAGCTGGACAACCCTCTGTCAGGGATGCTTTAGGGTGGATTCCTGCCTTGAGCAGGGGGTTGGACTCGATGGCCTTGTAGGCCCCTTCCAACTCTGCTATTCTATGATTCTATCAGCAAAAACTTCCTGACTGTTAGAGCAGTACGACAATGGAATCAGTTACCTGGTGAGGTTGTGGGCTCTCCCACCCTAGAGGCCTTCAAGAGGCAGCCGGACAACCACCTGTCAGGGATGCTTTAGGGTGGATTCCTGCCTTGAGCAGGGGGTTGGACTCGATGGCCTTGTAGGCCCCTTCCATCTCTGCTATTCTATGATTATTTCAGGCGGGGGGGGATGTCGGCCTCCGCGGCCTCTCTTGGGGACTCGGGAGTGCCGGCACGGGACGCGTGGCAGCCCCGGCACGCGGAAACTTTGGAGGCAGGCAAAGTTAACTTTGTGCGTGTGTTTCTTGATGCCGCTGTTTGGGAGCTCCCTTTGCACCCGTGCCGGCGCTTGGTTGCGATGCCTGCAGCGTAGCCCGAGGCCCATCAGCATCCCAAGGAATGCTCAGCCCTGGGCCTGCAGCTGCGGGGGGAGATCAAAGGCGATCGGCTGCAGGCGCCTCTCTTCATGCTGAGCTCAAAGCGCTCGCTGGCGCCTTCCACGCCGCTCTGATCCATCCAGGCCTCGTGTTTGGCGGGATTCGTTGGGAGGGCGCCGGGCTTGGTGGCGAGTCTCTCTGGCCCTGGAGACCCACGCGTCTGGGCCAACGCATGTGGTGGCGGGGCGAGGGGCGTCCCGCTGGCCATGTTCCTCCGCGTGAGTCTGGCTTGGCAGACTTATGGCATCTGTTGTAGTCGTCGCTCAGCAAATTGGCCGGGCACACGATGAGCTGCTTTGAGGGGTGAGCAGGAGTTTCCGGTTTGGCTGGGAGGAAACGTCACGCGGTGCTGTAGGACGGGAGGTCCAAGTCTTTGGCCACAGGCCGGTCGTCTTACATCAGGCTTCCCCAACCAGGTACCCTGCTGCAGTGTTGGACTACACTTCCTATCATGATGGGAGGTGTTGTTCAGAGCTTCCACAGAGCTCCAGGTTGGGGAAGGCTGTCTGAAAAGGGCCAGAAAAGGGCAACTAAAATGATCAAGGGCCTGGAGCATCTCCCCTAGGAGGGAAGGTTACACCAACTGGGATTGTTTAGCTTGGGAAAAAGGAGGCTGAGGGGAGACAGGATAGAGGTGGACAAAATGATGCATGGAGAATGTGGACAGGGAGACATTTCTCTCCCTCTCTCAAAATATTAGAACCAGGGGGCATCCCATGAAGCTGATTGGTGGGAGATCCAGGACAAATAAGAGGAAGGACTTCTTCACACAGCCCAGGGTTAAATTATGGAACTCTCTACCACAAGATGTAGTGATGGCCACCCATTTGGATGGCTTCAAAAGGGGGTTAGATAAATTCCTGGAGGAGGTGAAGGCTATCCATGGCTACGAGCCCTGATGGTTGTGTGCTATCTCCAGTATCAGAGGCAGTATGCCTGGGTGCACCAGTTGCTGGGGAACATGGGTGGGAGGGTGCTGTTGCACCGTGTCCTGCCTTGTGGGTCCTTGGCCGATGGCTGGTTGGCCCCTGTGTGAACAGAGTGCTGGACTAGATGGACCCTTGGACTGATCCAGCATCAGGGCTCTTCTGATGTTCTTACATCATTCAATACCATCTGAACGTTTCACCAAAGTGTTTTCTCTAGGATTCCCTCTTTTGCTGCTGCTGCTTGCCAGCAAGGGGTGTGGGTGTGGGTGGTTCATCTTCAGTTTTCTGGCATTCAGACAAGAGCCAGAGATGTGTTAGTAATTCATCCTTGTCTCTCCAGTGAGCAGAGGGAACTCTTGGGAGTCTGTATTGTTTGCAAACAGCCTTGCCTGGGTTTTCTGATTTGTTTCCCCCCCCCCTCACGCTCCTTGCATTATTGCAGAGGATGGTGTGTGTGTGCCTCTGTGTGTGTGTATTTGTGTGTGTATTTGTGTGTGTGTGTGCGTGTGTGCATGCATGCATGCGCACACACTGTGGTTACCAACGGCTGAATCCTGTGTCGGCAAAGGCCGTGTGCTGGCGTCTGCCCAGCCACCCCTCCCCTTCGTCGGAATGATGGAGCCTCTGAGCATGGCCAGCCACCAGATAACAGGTTTATCGCCTCTCCTGTTCCTGCCAGCAGGTCCCCTCCCCACTCCGACTCCTTGGTGCATGAAAAATCGACACCACCTCGGGCTGAAATCTGTTGCTGAGGGAGCAACATTTATTAGCAGCTAATGAAACCTGTGCACGCAGTGGGCTCTCCTCCTCCTCGGTCTGTGCTGCCTAGACGTGGCGTGCCCAGTCCCCTGTGTGTCCGTCCGTGTCCGTCCATCACTTGGTGCGTCATGTGCCCCTTGCAGAATCCTTTCGTCCGTCCAACCCGGGCCTGAGCCCATCCGTTCCTTGAAGCCCTCTTCGCAGGTGCTCGTCGCTTGTTCTGAGCGCAATTGATCGCGGCTTCCCGTGGCCCCCGGGCTAAGGCAGAGCTGTGGAAACTCATGTTAATCTGTCTTGACAGCAATGAGGAGATGATCCCTCTCCTCTGTATATTGCATTTTCCTCTCTGAAAAATAACGCATCCTGACACCCCTCTCCTCCGGCGAGGCAACAGAGGCAAATTTTATGGCCCCCTCTGCCTCATCAATCTTAATCAGCAAGATTAAAGCAAAGACAATGTGGAGAAGTTGGAATTGCAGCTGCACTGAAATGTCTGCAAGCCAAGGCCTGCTCCGAACGCTGGAAGTGGGCACGCACGCCGTGGCAAGAGGGAGCAGCCTGATTCTTGGGGCTGTGGCTCCCCTGACTCAAAGTATTTCAGGGCTGGGCCCTGCAGGGCCACGGAGCCTGAGCCCAGGTGGGGCACGATGCCATGCCCAACGCCTGACGTGCCGTTCCTGCCAAGCCGTGGACTCTCAAATGCCTTTGCTCCAACCCTGCCTTTTCTGACCAGTGCATGGAGAATCAAAGAATCATGGAATAGCAGAGTTAGAAGGGGCCTACAAGGCCATCAAGTCCAACCCCCTGCTCAATGCAGGAATCCACCCTAAAGCATCCCTGACAGATGGTTGTCCAGCTGCCTCTTGAAGGCCTCGAGTGTGGGAGAGCCCACAACCTCCCTAGGTAACTGATTCCATTGTTGTGCTGCTCTAACAGTCAGGAAGTTTTTCCTGATGTCCAGCCGGAATCTGGCTTCCTTTAGCTTGAGCCCGTTATTCCGTGTCCTGCTCTCTGGGAGGATCAAAAAGAGATCCTGGCCCTCCTCTGTGTGACAACCTTTCAAGTCTTTGAAGAGGGCTATCATGTCTCCCCTCCATCTTCTCTTCTCCAGGCTAAACATGCCCAGTTCTTTCAGTCTCTCTTCATAGGGCTTTGTTTCCAGACCCCTGATCATCCTGGTTGCACAAGCCCTTAGGTCAGCGGTAGGCATGCTGCACCTCCAGCCCCACGACACCTTTCCTAGTGCCCCCCAAGGCGCCCTACACCTCCCACATTTTATTGAAAAAGTACGACATTTTATTTCCAGCAGCTGGGATCACTTCAAAGGAAGTGAAGATGGAGACCGCTGCTGCGATCTCCATTTCCCACAAATGCCTCTGGGCCACAGGTGGGACTCAGTTAGGATAGGAAGATGGTATGTGCCCAGCCCCCAAGTAAAAGAAGGAGGGCAGGAAAAGGGACCTGTCTGATCAGCTGGGTGGAGGGGGAGTGGAAGGTTGCCATATGCCAGCTGGGAGGAGTTTAGAGAGAGCAGGAATTCTGCAGGGAAGGCTTGGCTCAGGAGGGTCCTAGAACAGTAGAGTTGGAAGGGGCTTCTTCAGAACATCAGAAGAGCCCTGATGCTGGGTCAGACCATCTAGCCCAGCACTCTGGTCACGCAGTGGCCAACCAGCCGTCGGCCAGGGAACAACACAGCAGGACATGATGCAACAGCACCCTCCCACCCATGTTCCCCAGCAACTGGGGCACACAGGCGTAAGGCCATCGTGAAATGCCTCTGAGGTGGAATGGGCTACCCCTGAAAGACCGTTTGCAGTCCGCGGGTGCTTCTAGACGCAGCTTTGTCACTAAAGTTCCAAGGCATGTCCGTGCCTTGGCGTGTGGCTGCCACATCCATTGTGGGGGTCCCCTGGGTAGAAATAGCTTTGCCATGGAATATAGGAACAGAGGACACGGCCTTATCCTGGTCCATCTGGCCCAATAGTGTTGACACTGACCACCAGCAGTGGGCTTTTGGCCAGGTGCTTCTCCCAGCCCTAGCTGGGGATGGAATCTGGGCCCTTCTGCATGCAAACCACGTGCTCTGCCAATGAGCTGTGGCGTCCCCACACCTCGTGGATAATGAATGGTTATCAGTTCCTTGGTAATAGGTTCGAGTATTGCAATATGTTGTACACGGCGCTACCTTTGAAGACTTTTCAGAAACTTCAGCGAATTCAAAAAACCAAAACAAACCACCAAAATACGGCTGAGCTGCAAGGCTTCTAACCAGGATCAATAGGTGGAGAGGAAGCTATCTCACAGATTCTTAGGACATTCCAATTAGTCACCAGTCTGTTTCCAAGCGCAGTTCAAAGGGCTTCAAGGTCCTGTGTGGCTGGTGGGCATATCAGGCTGGATGAAGGAGCAACTGCCTGCCCGTGGGCATCGCCCTCTGAGACCCTCTGCGTGTTGTCGTCCCCCATCAGCAGTGAGGCAGCTGAGGAGAGGCCCTCTGTGGAGGACTCTTCCCAGGGACGCTGGCCTTTGGGCCAGGCTGAGACTTCACAGGCTTTTCAATTGTTAAGCCCTGATGCTTCTCATAGAATCATAGAATAGCAGAGCTGGAAGGGGCCTACAAGGCCATCGAGTTCAGCCCCCTGCTCAATGCAGGAATCCACCCTAAAGCATCCCTGACAGAGGGTTGTCCAGCTGCCTCTTGAAGGCCTCTAGTGTGGGAGAGCCCACCACCTCCCTAGGTAACTGTTTCCATTGTCGTACTGCTCTAACAGTCAGGAAGTTTTTCCTGATGTCCAGCTGGAATCTGGCTTCCTTTAACTTGAGCCCGTTATTCCGTGTCCTGCACTCTGGGAGGATTGAGAAGAGATCCTGGCCCTCCTCTGTGTGACAACCTTTTAAGTATTTGAAGAGTGCTCTCATGTCTCCCCTCCGTCTTCTCTTCTCCTGGCTAAAACTTGCCCAGTTCTTTCAGTCTCTCTTCATAGGGCTTTGTTTTCAGACCCCTGATCATCCTGGTTGCCCTCCTCTGAACCCGCTCCAGCTTGTCTGCGTCCTTCTTGAATTGTGGAGCCCAGAACTGGATGCAATACTCTAGATGAGGCCTAACCAGGGCCGAATAGAGAGGAACCAGGACCTCACGCGATTTGGAAGCTATACTTCTATTAATGCAGCCCAAAAGAGCTGATCATGTTTGCTTTATTTCTTATTGTGCAAGTCCCCTTGCAAGTATTTACATTGAAAGGCAGTATAGGGAGTTTTAAATTAAGTAAATGGGTCTTCTACAGCACTGCTGCACCATGTCCTGCTTCGTCGGTCCCTGGCTGACAGCTCTGTGAACAGACTAGATCAGCCTTCCTCAACCTGGGGCGCTCCAGATGTGTTGGACTGCACCTCCCAGAATGCCCCAGCCAGCTGGCTGGGGCATTCTGGGAGTTGTAGTCCAACACATCTGGCGCGCCCCAGGTTGAGGAAGGCTGAACTAGATGGACCCTTAATCTGATCCAGCATCAGGGCTCTTCTGATGTACGCGCCTGGTCAGTAGCCGTAGCTGCGAGCCCCCCCTCCTTCCAAGAAAGAACCCGTCTGCTTAAAGGAAGTCTGTGCAGCTGCCTTGACTTTGGCACCTTGAGGCCCTGCCGGAAGGCGGTGGGTGGGGAGGGACAACGGCAAGGAGCAGTTTGCCTCCTTGCCAGCAAGAGCCTGAGGTGGAGCGTGAAGAGAGGAGAAGAAGAGTTTCTGTTCGGGGCGCTCCTGCCCAGCCACGCTCCCTCCTCTCTTCCAAGGCTTGTGCTGCATTGAACTCGACCTGTCAGCAAAACCGGGAGGCTGCAGAGCAGGCAAAAAAGCTCATTATTTTGCACTGCTTTTGTATGTGGCTCTGCCTGGCACAAAGGCCTTTCTGTGGATGGAGCCGAGGCTTGGGGCAGGAGCCGCTCCCTGACCCAGTTTATTCCCGTCATGTGCCAATGCAGTACCTTTGGGGTCGCTCCGGTGGGTGGGTTGTTTCTCTTTCTGTGAAACGCACAGGGACTGGGATAGTGCCGTGTTCGTGGGGGGCTTTTGCCCTAAAAGAACAGGGCATGTTTAGCCTGGAGAAGAGAAGATTGAGGGGAGACATGACATCACTCTTCAAAGACTTAAAAGATTGTCACACAGAGGAGGGCCAGGATCTCTTCTCGATCCTCCCAGAGTGCAGGACACGGAATAATGGGCTCAAGTTAAAGGAAGCCAGATTCCAGCTGGACATCAGGAAAAACTTCCTGAGTGTTAGAGCAGTATGACAATGGAACCAGTTACCTAGGGAGGTGGTGGGCTCTCCCACACTAGAGGCCTTCAAGAGGCAGCTGGACAACCCTCTGTCAGGGATGCTTTAGGGTGGATTCCTGTATTGAGCAGGGGGTTGGACTCGATGGCTTTGTAGGCCCCTTCCAACTCTGCTATTCTATGATTCTAAAAGGCGACTTAGGGTCCTTTAAGAAATTAAAAATAAAGAAAGCCCCCACCCCTGACCTGCATCTGCCTTTCTCTCTCTCTCTCTCTGTCCGCAGAACACGTCTGCTCCATCTTGGCCTCCCTGCTGAGGAACCTGAGAGGCCAGCAGAGAACGCGGCTACTCAATAAGTTCACGGAGAATGACAGCGAGAAGGTGAGATTGGGGCAGCTGGGAGTGAGCAGGGGTTTGGCGCGGGCAACGAGGCTGCCGTGGTTATCGGCAGGTGGAAATCCAAGTGGCCCCTTTACACACGCGCACGTTCCACTGACGATCTAGGTCGCACAATCCACGGGGCGGTTCTCCTGCACGGTCCCCGCGTTGCCCTTCAGATCCTCTTTCAGCGGGGCTTCTGCCCCGTCATGCAGATCTGCCTCTGCCACCTAAAGTCCCCCAGTGGGCTCCCGTGGCCGAGTGGGGGCTAGGAGCTGCCATCTCCTGAGTCCCAGTCTGGCACTCTAACCACTGCACCACACTGCCTGAGCCGGAACAGTTCCCCAGGTGGCCATCTTACCTCGCTTCAAGGTAGAGCGGTGGGTTGAGGGTGTGGCGTGGCGTATGAGATCTCCAGGTGACTCTAGGGCTGCTTTAAAGACCCCGCCCCGCCCCACCCCGCCCCCCAGAGCAGCCTCGTGCAGGCAGCCACGTCTGGCCTCATCCCCCCTTGTGAATGGCAGCCCCCATGTGCACAGCTCGCCAGTGCTGTGTGGATCATTGGCAGCAGCGGTGTGTCCCCCCCCCCCCGGGGGGCTGCCTTGCAAAGGGGGATTTGCCCATTTAATAGCCAGCATTTCGCCAGGTCTGTGATGGTGGCGCTTTCAGTGCTCCTGGAAACGACTCAAAATAAGGGTCCGTTTTGAAAGTGAATCAGCGTAGCAGTGTGGACCAGGAATGCCCTACTAGAAGGGAGCCAAGCGGAAGTGTAGACACTTATGGTAGGACTGGCAAGACAGGTCCCACGGGGCTCCTGTTGGTTTTGTTCTGCAGGGAGCAGCAATTAATACGCCCAAATGGCTTTTAAAATTCTGCTGTTGGCATTCTTTTAATTAAAAACTCTCCTGTCCCCCACTGGGTCTCTCGTGGGCTATTAGCCGTGATTGTTAAAGGAAAGCCCCGTGGTCAGGGGCAGCGTACCTGTCTCTGGGGGACAGGGGAAGCCGATGGCTGTCCTGTTCTCCTTGTGGGTTTGCCAGCAGCATCCGGCTGGGCCCCCGGTGTAGAACTCTTCCACTTGGGCTCTAGAGACGACATATCTCAAGGGAAGGAAGCGACGCGCTTTGGGCCAGGTGCCGGGCAAAGGAAGGGGAGCCCCGGGGCAAGGCCGGTCTGGGGGAGCGGCTATGCAAAGCCCCACGTCGAGGGAGTGGAAGGAAGAGACGCGGAGGTGGCTTAGGAGCTGCCGGGGCTGTTGCAGCTCCAGGCCTTCGTGCTACAAATCCCGCCAGTGAGAGAGTCTGCCGGACCCCTGGCCACTTGGGGCCGTTCGCCTTCTGAATCCAAAGGGCCCCGCGGGCAGCGAGCAGAGCAAACTCCGTGTCTAGTTCAGATGCGATCTTATGAAACACGGCGGAATGCAGAGCTCTCTCTGGCTTTCTGGCTCCTTGGTCTTGAGGAGACGGAACCGTTGCGTGGGCATGGGCCGGCTTCCTTTTTCTGGTGCTCAGGATCCCCCCCTCTCCGCTTCTCTCTTTCCATGGCAGGTGGATCGGCTGATGGAGTTATATTTCAAGTACCTGGATGCAATGCAGGCTGCCGATAAGAAGATTGAAGGAGAAAAGCATGTAAGTGCCCTTTCCTTCCTCCACTCGGGCCGTCGGTGGCGACTCGTCACGGCGGCTGCCTGCTCCCTGCAGGCTCAGAGGCGGCACGTTGCTGAATGCCAGGCGCTGGGCGGCAGCAGCAGCAGCAAGGGAATGTGGCTAGTTAGTCATCCAGAACATTTTTTGGCCGCCTTTCAGGGCAGAAGCCCACATGAGGCAGCTGGCAACAATAAAACCGGTTGCCCTCATGTCCTGCTTGCAGGCTTCCTGTGGCGGCATCTGGTTGTCCCCCGTGGGAATAAAACGGTGGCCTAGATGGGCCTTTGGCCATAGGCAGGTGATGGTCTCTTGTCTTTCTGTCGCCTCGTGCTGCGATGACGCCTGCTGCCCGGATCTTTCTCACTGGGCCCTTCTTAGGGAGGCAGCTGAGGGGAGACCTGATAGAACTCTTCAAATCCTTAAAAGGTTGTCACACAGAGGAGGGCCAGGATCTCTTCTCGATCCTCCCAGAGTGCAGGACACGGAATAACGGGCGCAAGTTAAAGGAAGCCAGATTCCAGCTGGACATCAGGAAAAACTTCCTGACTGTTAGAGCAGTACGACAATGGAACCCGTGACCTAGGGAGGTTGTGGGCTCCCCCACACTAGAGGCCTTCAAGAGGCAGCTGGACAACCCTCTGTCAGGGATGCTTTAGGGTGGATTCCTGCATTGAGCAGGGGGTTGGACCCGATGGCCTTGTAGGCCCCTTCCAACTCTGCTACTCTAGGATTCTATGAGGAGTGCTGGAAATGTCGTTCATGAGGCAAAAAAAGCTGATCTGCCTCCTGCCTGGCCACACTGAAACCGCACCGGGCACAGCTCTTCAGGTGTCTCCGCCTCAGAGGAGCGGCGCTTGACCAGTTGACCCGTGTGCGACATTCCGTTCAACGGTGGCGAATTAACGGGAGTGCTTTCTGTGGGACTGAAGGGAATGGGGCAGCCCTAGTGCCCATGGGAGCTCTTTGAATGGGAGGCAGGTGTCGGTGCAGAGAGCCACGCAGCCCCCCCCTAAAAGCAAAGTGTGGGGGTCCCCCCTGGAGCACTGCAGGAAGCCAGGGAAACGGTTTGGGTTCCTCTTCGTTCGCCAACGGACACAGCCCAGGAACTCTCAACACAGTGGCTTGTGGGTAAAACACCTCATCTCCCCCCCCCCCGGCTGTTTCCATCCTTTCTTTGGGAAAAGGTGACAACCCCCCGCCCCCGCTCCCCCCCCAGCTTTTAGCTCCCTCTGAAACGAGGCGTAATTATAGAACCGCAGCCGTGATCCCCTCAAATGGGAGGCCGAGGCAGGAGATGGCTTAATGCATTTCTCCTTAGTTCCGTGAGAAAATTATGCTCAGCAGGTTTATTCAATAAAACGTTCTCACCGGATACTTTGCGCCATAACGACTTACAAATTAGATGCTAATTGTGCCACAGTTAAGTCGCTCCATCCTTGAAAGGGAGAAACAGGGCGCCTGGAAGGGAAGCCGCGTCCGGAGGTTTTGATAGCTTAAATGGGGGGATTTGAATTAACCTGGCATTTCAACGCGGCTGCAAATGGCTTGGATCTCTCGGCGTGGCATCGAGGGCGGATGCTAATGACGGGGGCTAATGCGACGTGCGAGGGACGTGGCGCCATCCTCTGCACGGCACGGAGGCCTCGCCGGCTGGTCGGAGCCCCTTGGACCTTCCGTTCCGGAGCTCCGAGATGGGTTGAGCCAGAAGGTGTCGGAGTGGCCCCTCGGCTTCCGTGGCTGACCGACCGACCCCCCCAGCCCCCGGCAGCAGTGTGAAACAGCTTGGGGGGCAGGAGACAACTCAGGAGAAGGGCGAGGCCTTGCTGCGCCTACTGTGTGGCCTCTCCCGCCCTTGTGATTCGGAATTGGGGACACAGAGGGGTGAGTGAGACTGGACCAGCCGGCACAGCTCAGGAGCCCACCTGGTTGGCTCCTGCCTTGAGCAGGGGCCTGGACTCAATGGCCTTTTAGGTCCCTTCCAACTCTGCTATTCCTTGATTCTATGGTTGCGCGCAGGCAGGCAGGCAGGCTGGGGATGCAGGGGTTGCGTGCGCAGCCCTTCTCCTCGCTCAGCCTTGTCCATCGCGTGTCTGGCATTCGGCGCCTGACCGGCCAGCCTGGGTACATGTTGTGGCTTGTGGTTTTGCTGCTCAGGTGTGAGAGCTGTGAGCATCTGATCCAGTTTGAAACACATTTTAAGCTTTTGAGGCTGAGGCTGCTTACCAGTGGCCTTCCACTGCTACCTGTGCTAGGTGCTGGAGGGAACACGCACACGCACGCACACACGCACGCATGCACACACACATGACATTTGTACCAAGAGTTGTGGCTTCAGTGCTCTGCACAGCTCTGGTCAGTCAGGTCCAGGAATGTCTACTCCAGACTTCCCCGACCTGGTGCTCCCTATTGTAGTGGAAAACACTGCAGCTCCCAGCATTCCTGAGCATTGGCCATGCTGGTTGGGGATAGTGGGAGCTGAAGTCCCAAACATCTGGAGGGCGCCAGGTTGGGGAAGGCTTCTGGGTTCTGACAGGCAGTGGCTCCTGGGGTCGTCCTGTGAATCTGAACGGTGGAAGATTCAAGACAGACAAAAAGGAGGACTTCTTGCGCAACACGTGATCAGACAGTGGACCCTATTACTACTACTATTATTATTATTATTATTATTATTATTATTATTATTATTATTAATTTATATAGCACCATCATTACCACAAGGTGATGTGACGGCCAGCAACGTAGATGGCTTAAAAGTGGATTAGACGGATGGATGGAGAATAAGAGCCACCAGTGTCCTGAAATGCTGGGGGTGGAGTGGGGGGGGACATGAGTGGGAGCTTGTGGGCTTCCCACTGGGGCGTCTGATCAGCCACTGTGGGGAGCAGGGTGCAGGGCGAGAGAGAGAGGCCCGAGGTCTGACCCAGCACGGCTGCTGTGTGCTTCTCTCCAGGGAAGGCCTTTGCCCCAGCCCTGCTGACCATTTCAGTGGACCTTCCAGCTCAGGCCTGCGCTCCAGCACGGCGCTTTGAACCCTCTGCGCTCAGGGGCCTCTTTGGGTCCCTTTGCAACCCTGCAGCTTTTCTCGGCTTTCACAACCGGCCTTGCCAGCCGTGAGTCGGGGCCTGTTCTTCTCCTTGGGTCCCACACACCACTGGGCATTTTTCTTGTTGTTCCTGCCCACCCAGCTGAAGGAAAGTTGAACCAGCTGAGCAGAAGAAACACACTCAGAGAGAGAGAGAGACGTTCCCACGTATCCGCTTGTGCCTGAGCCATTGCATGCTGCAAGGTGTTGATTGCATGTTTGAATGCTTCCTTACATTAAGAAGCAAAAACAAAACTCCGTGTGCAAGCGCACGCACGCGGGGAGAGGCGTAGCCTACTGCATTCTCCATGATGCAGGGTGCATTTTTATGCGGGGGAAATGCCACACGTTTGATCTCTCCACGTGCCGTGTGAGAGCCTTTCCCCCCCCCCTTCAAGGCCTGCTCATTTTCCTCTACGGGGAAGTTAAGTTCCCCCTTAATGTCCCGTCTCTCAAACCTCCGCAGGGGTGCAGCAGAGACCTCTCTCCCCCTTTCCCCACTTTGCTATTCCCTCGAGTAGCAGCACAGCATGTTTGCCGGGGAGGCTCCCTGCAGCGGGGTGGGGGGCTTGGGCTTTAGCAGGAGATCCCCTGAGTTTTGGGGTGGGCGGGGGGCGTTTTCTGGCCTTTCAAGGTCAGTGTCCTGGACTGGGAGTCGCCCCTCGTTCCTCCCCACCTGGAAACGATTTTTGGCGATGGGTGGGGGGGGCTCTTGTTGGTGGGAGCAGGGAAAACCCAGTGGTGGAAGCCCTGCAGCACTGGCCTAGGAGACCGTCACTCCGCCTTGCACCAAGTTCCAGAAAGGGCCGCTCATGTGCCTTTGCTGTCCTCTCGCAGCCTCTCCGTCGCTGTGACAGCTGATAATAATTGGGCCGTGAGCGGACGTGGTCTGCTCCCGTGTTCCCCAACCAGGGACCCTCCAGGAGTGCTGAGCTACAACTCCGAGGCATCCAGAACGCACCCATTTGGGGAAGGCCGATCTCGCCGGATGCATCCCTCCTGCCCAGAGCAGCTGAACGCTCAGCACCACCGCCACACCCCATGGCCACGGAAGGACGCACTGCAGAAAGGGGGGCATCGTGCAGAGCAAAGGCCTCCGTGCCACGACCTGCACAGGGAGGCAACGCAGCCTTCCTGGTTGCCAGGAGAGGAGGAAAGTCCTTCCTAACCCCCGATATAGCAAGTGTTCACTCCCTGCGCAGGTGCGACACCCCCCCCCCCCCGGCTTCCTAAGAGAAACATCATTGGTGCTGGGGTCATCCAGGGCACCCAGCACCCTGCCTCCAGTTGTGGCAGATCCTGATGCCCTGGACGAAGCGACTGGGACAGAATCTTGGGGGTCGCAGAGAGGCACTTTCTCTGCTGTTCGCAGTGGTGGTGGTGGTAGTGGCCGCGGCCGGCCCCACTCCCCGGCCTCCGAGAGCCCCCGCTGGCCGTTCCCTCCCTGCCAGTCCAGCCTCATTAGTGTGAGAGGCGCTCGCTCTAGCTGCACGGAAGCCCATCTTATTGCTGTCTTCTCCCATCAGCACGGGGCATCGCGCGGCAGATAAGGGATTGGCACCTGAGCCCTCATTTGGAGATCCTCATCTTGACGGCTTGGAGAGGGGCGGCGGGGCGGCTGTTTGGTATCTGTGCTGGAAGCGGATTAACATTTGAAGGGGGGGGATGGAGCGGCAGCAGTTGTTAACAAGGCTAAAAATGGCACCGTGGCTCCGCGCACTCCTGCTTCCTGCGCACCTGGCGAGTGGCTGCTGCTTAATTTCCTGGCGCTCGCGCTTCGCGTCCCGCTGTCAGCACTGCCGGAGAGGCTTCCACTTCGCATGGGGGGGGGGGGAGAGAGAAAGGCCTCCCCGTTGGCTGCCTGTGCAATCAGCAGATCCGGCCTCCAAATCAGCCGTTCGCCTGGATTGCAGGTGTCGTGCGCCCGGCGTTTCAGATGTCAGCTTGAGCTGGCAGGGCTGATGGCTCCGGAAACCTCGCTGTCCGGATTTTAAAAATTCAAGAGCTGTCGAGGCAGATGGGCAGATATCACGGCTGACGGGAGGAGCTCCCGCTGTGGCTGATATCTGTCGGCGACGCTCCTGCCGGTGTTTGGTGGCAGAATTCAGGCCCCTCTGGCTGCAGGTTCTCAGCAGAGGGAGGGGGACAGGCAGAGGCAGGGTGGGGAAGCCAGGAGAGGTTACAGGTGGCTTGCCGGAGGGAGGGCCAGAATCTTGCCATCGGAAAAACAAGGGGGGGGGGGGAAAGGAAGCTGGCACCGGCCATAACCAAGCTAGGTCCAGGGATTGGTGCAGGCGGGCTCAAGCCAGGCCTGGAGTGCAGTAGGGGCAGCAGCGAGCTCAGTGGCAGAGTTGACCAGACTGCGCTCTTTGGTAGCTCTTGCAGTCAGGTAAAGAAAAGCAACCAGGATGATCAGGGGTCTGGAAACAAAGCCCCATGAAGAGAGGCTGAAGGAACTGGGCAGGTTTAGCCTGGAGAGAGAAGATGGAGGGGAGACATGAGAGCACTCTTCAAATACTTGAAAGGTTGTCACACAGAGGAGGGCCAGGGTCTCTTCTCGATCCTCCCAGAGTGCAGGACACGGAATAACGGGCTCAAGTTAAAGGAAGCCGGATTCCAGCTGGACATCAGGAAAAACTTCCTGACTGTTAGAGCAATACGACAATAGAATCAGCTACCTAGGGAGGTTGTGGGCTCTCCCACACTCGAGGCCTTCAAGAGGCAGCTGGACAACCCTCTGTCAGGGATGCTTTAGGGTGGATTCCTGCCTTGAGCAGGGGGTTGGACTCGATGGCCTTATAGGCCCCTTCCAACTCTGCTATTCTAGGATTCTATCATTCTATGATTCTCAGGCCTTGGCACCCGGGGAGAAACACACGCACCCTGTTTGTGCCACTGCCTTGGGGTTACCGAGGCCCTGGCCCGCCTCATTCGAAGGTGGGGTTGGTCATGCGCTGTGCAGGTCTGGCTTACAGAATAGATATGGGGTAGACAATGCGGTGGCCCGCAGGCGCCGTTGTGCCTAAGGATTCCTTTCTTGGTGCCCGCCAAGGTGTCCCCCCCCCCCACTTAAAAAACAAACAAGCAAACATATTTTCTTACTAGCACCTGGGATTGCTGCAAAACAAGCCCTGAAAAGTCTGGGTCGGGGCTCAGACGCCACTGCTGCCTTGTAAGCCGGTCTTTGGGGCAGGCTGCTTGGCCTCGGCCTCCTCAGGCTGCCGTGTGGGTGTCGTGCCCAGGATAGTCCTCCAAATTGCCGTATGTGCCTGCAGCCCAAAAGATGGCCCACTCCTGGTCTTGCGTCACGGGGGATTTGCGTCTGGACTCGGAACAGGGGCAGTGGGTTGGGCTGGGCGTGTGCGTGTGTGACAGTGAAGGAGCGTCAGATACCCTTTCATGCGTCACCCAAGGAGCAATGGCAGGGAGCCCCCCCCCCCCCCCCGCTGCCCTCCCTCGGCTCCTCCGCCTGGCTGCTGCTCTCCTCAGCACTTTGCAGGCAGCCGTTGGGGCCTGTGTGGCCTCTGGAGCCGCTAATTGGGTCTGGACAAGCCAGGAGAAGCCGGTCTCCGCTGTAGCATCGCAAGATTGCTTACAGTTTTTTGTCTGCAACACATGCACACACGCACGGAGGAGGAGGAGGGTCTCCTTGCTGAGCAATGCAGGTACAGCGCTCGCTCGCTCGCTCTCTAATGAGGAAATATTGCTCCAGAGGAGCGTGCCCACCTGCTGCGCCCCTGTATAATAAATCACGCAAGCGGCAGGGAGCTCTCAGGTTGGCAAAACAAAATTCCAGTGTGAGGATAGCAAAAGGTCACCTGTGGCATGAGTTAGTGCTGGCACAGGGCCAGGAAGTGGAGGGCGACCAGGCAGGCTTACCCAGGAGATTTGAGGGAGGATGGGCCTCGGAATCCCTGTGGCAGGGATTTCAGGGGCCACTTGGGTGGAAAACGGATTCCCCACCCCCCACCCCTTCTACCTCCTCCTGATGCTTCACTGCCAGGGCTTGGTCTCCACCCAGAATGAGGCACAGCCAGGACTTGTGTTGGGTCTATGACCTTCTAGCAGCCCTTGCAAAGCATGTGGTCTTGCACTTCTGTCTCTCCCCACTCCCGTGAGCTTTGCCTCGAGCCTGGGACCAGCTCTGTTCTTGCTTTACCTGTCCCTTTCCCGATTCTACCTGTTCCCTGCCCTGGATCTTAGAACTGACCCTGCCAGGGCTTTTTCCGGACTCCTATCCAGTAACGATTCTGGGGCCTGCTCCCATCAGGAGGTCATGTGCAGCTAACCAGCCCGGTCTCCTGGCCTTGCCAGCAAAGAAAATGTTCTCTGGATTGCTTGATTCTCTTTGCCCAGAAAGGCTTCTCCTGTGACCACCCGCCCTCCATCACAATCCAAGGGAGTCTGCCAAAATCAACAAGAACATCAGAAGAGCCCTGATGCTGGATCAGACCAAGGGTCCATCTAGTCCAGCACTCTGTTCACACAGTGGCCAACCAGCCATGGGCCAGGGACCAACAAGGCAGGACATGGTGCAGCAGCACCCTCCCACCCATGTTCCCCAGCAACTGGTGCATGCAGGCTTAATGCCTCGAATACTGGAGATAGCACCCAACCATCAGGGCTAGTAGCCATGGATAGCCTTCACCTCCTCCAGGAATTTATCCAACCCCCTTTTAAAGCCATCCAAATGGGTGGCCATCGCTACATCCGGTGGTAGTGAGTTCCATGATTTCACTATACGCTGTGTGAAGAAGTCCTTCCTTTCATTTGTCCTGGATCTCCTTTTAAGGCAAAGTCAAGGCCAGACTGTCTCGTCAGGCCAAGTTGGGTTAAATCAGGTCACGTCTGGTCACGACAGACCAGGGCCCATCCTTTGCAGAAGCACAAAGCAACGTTAAACCAGGCAGGGTCTTTCAGGACCTTGGTTAGCTCCAAGCTAGCTGAGGCTCAGTCAGAGAGAGCGCTCGACTCAGCGACAGTCCAAGACTTTCTGAAGCCTTATAAAGGCCAGCGGATCTAGACCTGCAGTCTAGACACACACACACAAGAAGCCGTTGGTTTCTTAAAAGGCCACTGCCCGATTTTGTAGCCACTGGCACCTATGGGGTTGGCGTGATGAAGGCTGTAAGGGCGGAGTGTCCCTCTGCATCTGAGGAGTCAGATACAGATCAGGAGTTTCCTGATGTCCAGCTGGAATCTGGCTTCCTTTAACTTGAGCCCGTTATTGGACACGGAACAACGGGCTGAAGTTAAAGGAAGCCAGATTCCAGCTGGACATCAGGAAAAACTTCCTGGCTGTTAGAGCAGTACGACAATGGAACCAGTGACCTAGGGAGGTGGTGGGCTCCCCCACACTAGAGGCCTTCAAGAGGCAGCTGGACAACCACCTGTCAGGGATGCTTTAGGGTGGATTCCTGCATTGAGCAGGGGGTTGGACTCGATGGCCTTGTGGGCCCCTTCCAACTCTGCTATTCTAGGATTCTACGCCGAAACTGAGGATGCCAGTATTGGTTCAGCTCCCCTTGACCCAACCGTCTGCCTTCCTCCTTCCAGGACATGGTCCGCCGTGGAGAGATAATTGATGACGACATGGAAGACGAGTTCTACCTCCGCCGCCTGGACGCTGGACTCTTTGTCCTCCAGCTCATCTGCTACATCATGGCGGAGATCTGCAATGCCGGCATCCCGCAGGTGAGAGGGCGCTGCGACCGCTGCCAGCCCCACGGGGCGTTCTTGCCGTGAGCGTGCCAGGTTTGCTGCACAGCCAGGCGGGGTTTGCGCTCCGGCAGCACTCTGCTAGAAGGGTTCCCACTTCTGTGAGGTGAACTCCGCGCTTCTGGATCAATGGCTCGGTTGGCTTATTTTACGTGGTGGCGATGTTTTCCTTGAGTTTTCCGTCGCGGAATGTGGAATCTTGGCAAGGCCTGGACTGGGAGCACTGGGAGGGCGGCAGTAAAAGGGAGGTGAGGTGGGAGCCACTGGAGTGGGCAGCAGTCGGGAAGGGGGGAAGTCTGTCACGTCCAAATTCTCCCCCTCCCCTCCTTGGCCTGTGGAGCTTTTCACCGTGTGCCCCATGGGAGGAGGATGCGTTCGCAGGCACTTCCTTTGCACAGACTGCAGTGGCCTCGAGACTGGCGCACCGGGTTGCTCCTGCCTGCCTGCCTGCCTGCCTGCCTGCCTGCCACAAATCGGCTCCAGTGCTGAAGGCCACCCTTTACGCCTTCAAAACTGGGGTGGTGGGAGCCGTGCCTTCAGTGCCCGCCCTTTGGCGTGAGTCCTCGCTTCCCCAGGTGAGCAGTGACCCTGTCTGGGCCCTGCTTCACCTGCCAGAAGCACTGGGGAGCCTCGGGCAGGTGGGGCGCAGAGTTCCAGTGGATAAAGAGCTAGCATTCAGCCTTGGTTCCGCTCCGCCTAGAGCCGTGTGTTCCTTGAGGGGCCTTGGGTTGGCCAAGTCACTCAGGCTCAGTGCCCTGCCCATAAAACGGGAGCCAGGGTGACTTACCCTCGGCGGTCTGTGGGGCTGCGCTGCATCAGACCTGCCTCCCGACTCCAACAAACGCCATTAAAACGAGAGCTCTTGGGCAGAATGCTGCTGGCACGCTGCTGGCCCCACCCTCCCACGTCCTCTGACTGAACTCTGGCCCTGGGTTCCCCCGCCTGGCGATCGGGCTTCTCGGGGCCTCCATGTGTTGTAGGAGGCAGCCAAGGCAATGTTGTGCATGGCGATCGATGTCGTGTAGACTCAGGCTGGCAGAGGCACCGGCGGGTTCACCCCAGGTGCCCTTCCACGCAGCCGTCCGCCTCGCCGCCGCAGAGGTGGGTTGGGCGGACCTGGAGGCCTCCGTGGGTTTCCCACATTGCCAGTCGCCTCCCTTGTTCGGTGCACTCAGCACACCCGCCGTCTCCTGGCTGAGCGCTTGGCTTTCTCTGGTACCCCTCTAGAAAGCCTCTCTGGGTGTTTTGGCTTTGGGAGTAGAGCTACAGGACTTAGAAGACTTTTCAGCCAAGCTGCTTCCCAGAAAATTCAAAGCCGCTGCAGCTGTTGGGCGGCTCTTCCGTTCTCTGTTTCCATGAGAATGACTGCAGCTTTCTGTACCTTTTTTCCTCTGGCCAGATTCGTCAGAGAGTCCACCAGATTCTGAACATGCGGGGAAGCTCCATCAAAATAGTTCGGCACATCATCAAAGGTGAGTCCTCAAGACCAGGAGCGGCAAAGTGCAGCTTGCTCCACAGCTCCGGCTTAGCCAGGAGAGCTGGCTGTTAGCCGGTCTTTGGCTTCCTCTAGCACGCGAGGCTGGGAGAAAGCCACGCGCTCCTCCCGCTCCGAGCCCTGGCCGCTGGTCCTTGTATTCTCGTCCCTTTTCGGCTCCGAATGAAATCGTAGAGAGGGAAATGCTCTATGCAAAGCCATCGCCAGTGGCACAGGGCGGGCTGGCGCCTTTGACTCCGGATCTTCAGGCATTTGCACTTAAGGTCAGACTCGGAGGGGCTGCGACATTTGCGGGCTTAGAAATGGATTGCTTTGACCGCACTACTAAGGCTTGTTCTAACGTCTTTCTACCAGGTGGGGCTTGGAGAAAGAACCGTAACAGAGCTTTTACTCTGCCTGTATCTGTCCAAACTGTGATCGCTCAAGGTTGCTCGACTGCTTGTATGAACAGGCGGACTGTGTGGTGTGGGCCGGCTGTGTGAGGCAATATGACCCACCAAAAATAGTCAGTGCGGCCATGGCTTAGTAGAGTGCAGGCTCCTTGCAGCCGTAACCCTCCATCGGGAGGGAGGCAAGGTTGAATTTCTGCACTGCACTGGCGGGATTCAGATAGTTTTTATTTTATTTATTACATAAATAGCCGAAGCATTCTGGGCAGTTCACAACAAGCTCCATGAAAATGTCCACCCAGTGTGCGGCCACTGTAAAGAAGGCAAACTCCACGTTAGGCATTATAAAAAAAGGAATTGAGGATAAAACGGCCAGCTATGGTGCGGCCACACTTAGGATACTGTGTACAGTTCTGGGCACCACACCTAAAAAAGGATATTATGGAGCTGGGAAAAGTGCAGAAAAGGGCAACTGAAATGATTAAGGGGCTGGAGCATCTCCCCTGTGAGGGAAGGTGACAACAGCTGGGATTGTTTAGCTTGGAGGAGACCTGATAGAGGTGGACAAAATTATGCATGGTGTGGAGAATGTGGAAAGGGAGACATTTTTCTCCCTCTCTCAAAATACTAGAACCTGGGATCATCTCATGAAGCTGATTGGTGGGAGATCCAGGTCAAATAACAGGCTCAAGTTACAGGAAGCCAGATTCCAGCTGGACATCAGGAAAAACTTCCTGACTGTTAGAGCAGTACGACGATGGAACCAGTGGCCTAGGGAGGTTGTGGGCTCTCCCACACTAGAGGCCTTCAAGAGGCAGCTGGACAACCATCTGTCAGGGATGCTTCAGGGTGGATTCCTGCATTGAGCAGGGGGTTGGACTCGATGGCCTTGTAGGCCCCTTCCAACTCTGCTATTCTATGATTCTATGAAATAAGAGGAAGTACTTCTTCACACAGCGTATAGTTACATTATGGAACTCACTACCACAACATGCAGTGATGGCCACCCATTTGGATGGCTTTAAAAGGGGGTTGGATCAATTCCTGGAGCTGAAGGCTATCAATGGCTACTAGCCCTGATGGTTGTGTGCTATCACCAGTATTCATGGCAGTAAGCCTGTGTGCACCAGTTGCTGGGGAACATGGGTGGGAGGGTGCTGTTGCACCATGTCCTGCTTTGTTGGTCCCTGGCTGATGGGTGGTTGGCCACTGTGTGAACATTGTGCTGGACTAGATGGACCCTGGGTCTGATCCAGCATCAGGGCTCTTCTGATGTTCTTAATTAAAACCGTAAAATACAGCACGATAAACATAATTTTTTAAAAAAAACAAACATTTACAACTACAGTTTAAACCCAAAATAAAAACCAATAGCAATGTAATGATTTAAAAATAGAAAAACAGATTTAAAAACTGTAGATACTGAAAGACTGAAACGCCTTGGAAAAGGTCGTCACCTAACGCCGGAAAGAGCCCGTTGAAGGTTCCAGGCAGGCCTCGGCGGAAAGCTTCCCCCACCGCTTCTTGCGTTCTTCGCTGGAAAAGACGCAACATCAAGGCTGCCACGCGAAGCACACTTACCAGGGAGCAAGTCACATCACACACGATGGAAGAATAAGAAATAGCGTGGAAAGAAGCCTGTTCAGCCGGTGCTTCTCCTTTGGTGCAGCACATCTGGCACAGAGTGGTGAGAGAGAAAGGAGCATTGAGTGTTGCACAGCTGGGCCATAAGTCATGTTTGCAGCACCTCCTAGTTGTTTAACTGGGGTTTGGGGGGAGAGGGGAAGGGGTTAGTCTTTGGCGAGGGGTACAGGTGAGGTGGGGTGCGTGGAGGGGGGCAGGAGCACCCCAACGGCAGCCCGTTTCCCCCTCTGCTGGGCCACAGCCGAGGCAGAGCTCCTGCAGCCTCCTGCTTTGCATGCGCTGCTCCTGCCCCCTTCTCCCGCCTGCTTTTTTGCATGCTAATTGGAAGCCTGTTTTTGAGTTTGATTTTTATGGCCTACATATTTTCCGTGTTTCTCTGGCAGCCTGACAGCTGATGGGTCCCCCGGGAAGGCCAAGAATTGCTTTGGATGCAAGGGGGGGTTGAGGGGGGGAGAATTCGGCTCTGCATTTATTTTAAGTGGAGATGGAGATGGGCAGGGAAGGATGCCGGAGTCACCACAGCTCCTCTCTGCCAGCTGACCAGCTGGGCTCTCTGAAGTAGCTTTTCTTTGGGGTGGGGGGGGAGGACATGTGGGGCTTGCCAGTCCACACCAGGATCATGGGGGTCAGGAGGGGCTTCTTTCTTCCCTATCGTTTGTGTGTACATGTGGGGGGGGGGCGTGGAGGGGCTTCTTCCTGTCTCTGGCGTTATCAGAGATGGACGCAGCTGGTGGGCTGGTGGAGTGCCAGAGCACTAAGGAGGTCTTCTCTCGGGGCAACTTGAAGGGAGCGATGGGACGGGGGACGTTAGGGTTGCCTCATTCATAGAATCATAGAATAGCGGAGTTGGAAGGGGCCCACAAGGCCATCGAGTCCAACCCCCTGCTCAGTGCAGGAATCCACCCTAAAGCATCCCTGACAGAGGGTTGTCCAGCTGCCTCTTGAAGGCCTCTAGTGTGGGAGAGCCCACAACCTCCCTAGGTCACTGGTTCCATTGTCGTACTGCTCTAACAGTCAGGAAGTTTTTCCTGATGTCCAGCTGGAATCTGGCTTCCTGTAACTTGAGCCCGTTATTCCGTGTCCTGCACTCTGGGAGGATCGAGAAGAGATCCTGGCCCTCCTCTGTGTGACAACCTTTTCAGTCTTTGAAGAGTGCTCGCATGTCTCCCCTCCATCTTCTCTTCTCCAGGCTAAACATGCCCAGTTCTTTCAGTCTCTCTTCCTAGGGCTTTGTTTCCAGACCCCTGAGGCACACTCCTGACGATCTGAGCATTCAGTTGCACACCCTGTCTCACACGCACGCCCGTTCCGCCCACCGCCCTTCCCCAACCTACAGAAGCACGGTTTCCCCACCTTGGCCCAGACAAGTGTAGGGCTTTCTGCTGCTGCTGTTGCATTTATTGCTCCCCATCGGTGGCCTCTGAGCCGTCGGGGGCGGCTGGTGTAGCGCCGTGATCTGGCGCATCTCCGTTTCGCCTCCTCTGTGGTTAATGGCATTTCGGCAGTGGCAAGAGAGGCGGGTGACCTTGAGGTGCCGTCACAAGTGATGTGAAGAAGCCGTTTTTCTCCCTAATGTGGCGGCTGGTTGCGTTCAGAACTTTTGAGTGGGGTTTGCGGGGCAGGGAAGACCAGGAGCGGCTCTTTCGGAGGTGAGCGAGAGCGCCTAGGAAGATGGCTGCTGCATTGTGTCGTGGCCGCCGGCTTCCCTTGTGAACAGATCGGTGTCATCGGTCAACAGTTCCTGCATTTGCTGTGGAGCAGCACGGCACACGGGTGATCTGTTGTAAAACAGTGGGGCGCGGCGTTGGTTGGAGCGCACGGGCTGCCGGCTGGCCTCTTTCCCAGAGGGGTGGGAAATCCATAAGATTTCTGGCGTAAGAAATTCCTTGTGAAATCACCCCAAGGTTTTGAAAGCCAGCGTGGTGCGGTGCTTAGTGCTGGGCTGGGACTCTGGTGATCCGGGTTCTCGTCTCCCCACTCGGCCATGGCAGCTCATGGGGTGACTTTGGGCTAGGCACCGACTCTCAGCCCAGCCAACCTCACAGGGTTGTTGTGGTGAGGATAAAACGCAGAGGAGGAGGAGGAGGAGGATTATGTAAACCGCATTGGGTTCTTCAAAAGATAAAAGGATGGGATATAGATGTAATAATAAAAAACAGATGAGAAGGTGTGTCTGCCCCCTTTCCCCCAGTAGAGGCTCCAGTCCAGTGGAGGGGTGGGCGTGGGGTTTGCAACTGATGCTTAAACTTGGATCCTGGTGGCCGTTCAGTCGGTCTTTGCACAGAAGAACCCTCCAGAAACGGTCTGCCTTTAAGGTGGGGGGGGGAGCTCCTGGCTCACCCTATCCAAAGCCGGTTTCAAAGCATGCAAGGATTCTCCCCCCCTTTCTGGGGGGCCTCATCGTCCTCCTGGGTGAGAGGATTGGGACCTTCCCAGAGCTTTCCCAGGAGTGTTGCTGCTGGGCACAGAACACTCCAAGAGGGGAGTCCTGCTTCGTGGGTGGGACGTCCTGCCTGCCAGTGAGCCCCGTTTGGATTTCGGGGTGGGGTGGGGGAGGGTGAGAGCTGCCCTGGGGCGGAGGAGGGCGACCAGGGGCCCACAGCTGCGTATGGCTGCCTCTCTCCCTTTCTGGGGCAGTCAGGGAAGTAACACGCACACTCAAGGAAGCCAGATTCCAGCTGGACATCAGGAAAAACTTCCTGACTGTTAGAGCAGTACGAGAATGGAATCAGTGACCTAGGGAGGTTGTGGGCTCTCCCACACTAGAGGCACATTCAAGGGGCAGCTGGACAATGCTTGAAGGTGGATTCCTGCATGGAGCAGGGGGGTTGGACTCGATGGCCTTGTAGGCCCGTCCAACTCTGCTGTTCTAGGATTCTGTGATTCTAAGGGAGAGCAGCGTTTCCTGTGCGGGGAGCATGAGAAGGCCGCGTTCCCCCCGTCCTCCGCCGCTTCCCAGAGTGCTGGACTAGATGGACCCTGGGCCTGATCCAGCATCAGGGCACTCCTTATGTCCTTCTGTTCCCCCCGTGTGGGGTTTTTAGTCGTGTGTCTCCACAGCTGCGGCTCTTTGTGCTTCTTGCTGAGGCCTCCCTCTTGTCTTTCCGCAGAGTATGCAGAGAACATCGGGGACGGGAAGAACCCAGAATTCCGGGAGAGCGAGCAGAAGCGGATTGTGGAGCTCCTGGAGAATTTCTGAGGATCCCGCCTGGGGGCCCCGGCTCGCCCCGGCAGGGTGCGTTGTCTGCGGCACCCTGGGGTCATAGAAGGACTTCCTGAAGAAACTGAGCCTTGAGATATTAAAGAGAGTTTGCTTTTTTAAAGTTTCTCGGCGACTGATTGTCTGCTTGGGAGCGTCGGAGGAGGCCGTCTCTGGGAAAGCGTTGGTCTGGCAGTGGGTGCTTGCTTCCGGTGGCCCTCTTGCTTTCCAGAAAGGTTTCCGTAGGCTGGGGGCCCGGGTGGGGGCCCTCGCTGCCACAGCTGCTGCTGCGTTACCCGGTGCCTCTGGTGGGGAACCCGGCGTGGCTCCTGCCTCGGTCCCCACAAGGCCTGATCTGTGCCGTTATCTCAGGTGCCAGTTGTGCCCAGGTGGAAAGCCCCGGACCTCTGGATGTCCCGGCCTTGAGGCTGCCATCCTGCACCCACTTACCTAGGAGTAAATCCTATTGAATTTAGTGGAACTTGCTTCTGAGTAGACGTGTGGCTATCAGCCCCTTTTCTGTTTTCGTACCTGATGATGATGATGATGATGATAATAATTTATTTCCTACCCGCCTCTCCACTTGGATCAAGGCAGGGAACAACAGTGAATATAAAACACATTAAAAACTGATTAAAAACATAACATACATGATTAAAACATTCTAAAAACATTCTAAAACGTAAAGCAAGGGCCTTGAACCTCAGGCTGTGGGACACGGCCGGTGTACTTGGGGGCCCCAATTCATTCCTCTGGTTTTCCCCTGATGGCCACCCCCCACCACCACCACTTCATTGGCTGGTTTCCCAGCTTTTGCACGTCTTTTGTTGTTCTTTGCCATTCTGAAAAGTTGAAATGTTTCTTCCCCTACAGCTTCGTTACTAACAATAAGCGCTTTAGGCTAAAATAGTCGGGTGTTTTGGCCAGGGCCCTTCCATTTCCTGCCCTGCCCACCTCTGGAACGCTGCCCAGAGAGCATTTGAATTCTGAGTCTTTGAAGAGTGCTATCAGGTCTCCCCTCAATCTTTTCTCCATTCTTTCTGATAGGGTGGGGAACTGCTGACCTGTGAGCTGAACCCAGCCCCCACAGCGCCTTTGGATCCGCCCCTCCTCAGTACTTTGGGGCAGATCCTAAACTTTGTGTGCTGGGTGGGGGGGGGGGGGGTCCCTTCCCATTTGCAGAGGTTCTAAGGAGAAACGCCGGAGCCTTCCCAAAGCCTGCGAAGATTACTCCGGCGTGTGGTTGCTTGTTGTCTTTATCCTTCTTTCCCCCTTTTCTTTTCTTCTCCCAAATGAAAGAAATGTTTGAAGGGATTATAAAAAATCCGAAATGCCGTTGCTTATCTGAGTACAAAGCAATCTTGGCATCTCTTCCTCGCCCGATGGATGGCGAATGAGGCTCCAGATGTTAGGGGTATTAAGCACCGAGCGCTCGTGACCGTGGCCACGGCCAGCTGGGAGTGACCACCCCTCCGCCTCCCTCCCAAACGTGCCATTCCAGACAGTGCCAGGGAGGACACCCCCACCCACCCCAATAGGTGACAAGTAGTGTGCCAGATGCTGACTGCCGGATCCATCCTAGGAGCTCTGAAGGTGGAGGAGCCCTTCATTCAAGAGGCAGCTGGACAGCCATCTGACAGGGAGGCTTTAGGGTGGATTCCTGCACTGAGCAGGGGGTTGGACTTGATGGCCTTGTAGGCCCCTTCTAACTCTGCTATTCTATGATTCTATGACTTCCTGACTGTTAGAGCAGTACGGCAATGGAACCAGTTACCCAGGGAGGTTGTGGGCTCTCCCACACTGGAGGCCTTCAAGAGGCAGCTGGACAACCATCTGTCAGGGATGCTGTAGGGTGGATCCCTGCATTGAGCAGGGGGTTGGACTCGATGGCCTTGTAGGCCCCTTCCAGCTCTGCTATTCTATGGTTCTATGATTCTCTGGGTGCAGAAACAAATGCCCTGTTTCTGAGCCAGGGATGGGATGGCGGGCTCCAGGCTAGCTTTAAGGATGGTGGCTTTAATTTCTGTCTGCAGCTGCAGCACCTCCCTACGCACCATTTGGGGCGCCTCACCAGGGCCGGGCAAAGCTGGGCCAGATGGGAAATGTAGGCCCCATTTCAAACTGCTCATTAAGTATTTTTTAATCAATTCTAAATACTTAGAATGATTTATAAAAAAAGGTCATGGCAAGCACTTTTATTCAAGACGTATATAAGACATCACTTCTTCACATTCAGAAATGCTTTACGTGCTTTTCTTTGGGCAAATTCATCATCAACAATGGAAAAATCTAGTAACTTTGCCCAGGGGGACTTGGAGTAGCCCCCCTCAAAATCGTAGGCCCCTGCCAACTGGCCCCACTGCCCCCCCCCTCTGCCCAGCCCTGCGCCTCACCCTTTTCGAAAGAAAAGCACTGGAATCCGACATCAAACATCATCAACAGTAAAAACGCCCTTGTTGGCCTTCTGCTGCCGGTCCCTGCCGCAAAGCTCAGCCTGATGTCAACACGGCCAGCAAGCGCACGGCCCTCTTCCCTCTAAGCCCCTGTGAGGGGCTGTGCTGCACATCTGGGACTTGGTAAAACTGCCCTGAGTGCCTGTGCGGGTGCAAGATCCGGTGTGCCGATGAGGCGATGCCCACGTGTGCCCCCCCTCCCCGCAGGGCAGGCAGGACCGTTCCTATTGGAACGGAACAGAGCGGCTCTTGAGAGCTGGTAAGAAAAGTGAGGAGTTAGCAAAGGAGAAATGGGGGGGTGAGATGGGGGGGCAAGTTGCAGACACTGCTGTGAGAAAGGAGGGAGGTTAATGGGAGCCCCCCCCCCTTCAGCTCTGGCACCTGGATTCAAAGGAAGGACTCCGCCCCAGGCAACATGTAAGAAGAACTGTTCATTTAAACAGTGGCAGAGTGCGGTTTCTCACCCCCCAAAGCAAAAGCTTCTGAGCTGAGGGGGGGGGCTACTCTAGAGGAGCCCCTGGCCTGGGCTGCCTCCTTCCTGTTTCTTCTCTCCCTCCCCACCAGCCGGCCGGCTGCCTGGCTCGGCTTCCAGATTTGTCTCTGGCAAGGCGGCGCTGGGAGCTGCCGAGGGAGGCTGCCAGGCCATAAATAACCGTAATGAATAAATAGGAACACTTCCTGGGATGGGATGTCGTATCCTTCCCACCTGCAGTAAAATTTCATTAGGAGAGGAAGCTGCAGCACCACAGCAGCGACGGCCATAAATCGTGGCCTGGCTTTGGGGCCAGCTGCGCCGCTTCCTCCGCGGTCCTTGTGCTTCTGGCCTTGCGGTGGCCTTGCAGCCCCACCTGGCCGCTCTCCGGGGAAAGTGGCTCTGGTCCGATTGAGCTTTGCAGCCCGGCCAAGCAGGGGAAGCCCCAGTCCTGCACAGAACATCCGCCGTTTTATTTGGGGGTTGTGGGCATGCAAACCATCTCGGCCCTTCCGCCCTGAAGGAACCCGTCCGGTTTGCAAGCCAGGCAGACTGGCTCAAGGGCCAGCCAAACGCTTGACATCGGACACAATCCACCGGCAAGTTCTTCGTGGGAAAAGGCCATGGCTCAGCAGCAGAAGAGCCCCTCCTTTGCATGCAGGAGGCCCCAGGTCTGATCCCTTTCAGCGTCTCCAGGGAAGGCTTGGGAAGGCTTCTGCCTGGAACCCTGGAGAGCCGTTGCGGCCCACCCCTGAGGCCAATTCTGGGCTAGATGGACCAAGGGGTCCGGGCAGCCCCCACTGCTGCAGCCCCCTCTTCCTTTCAGCTGGGCTTGTGCAGGGGTCCCTGGTCCAGAGGCGTCTCCCTGCGCGGCTGCCCTGCATCACAGATCCCAAACCCGCCCCCCTCCCCTGCCAGGCTGGATATAGGCCGACGCTTTGTATGTGCGGAGAAAGTTCTGTGTGTAATTCCTTTTAAACCTATTAGCGGATGAATGCAGGAGACAGACTTGGGAGGATTACAGCACTGAAAGCCACGGCAAGGGCTGTGCACCTGCCATCCCTCTGGAGCAGTGACGGGAGACGGCGTGCAGGACGCTTCCTTGAGAGGCACTTTGGGCACCGCGGCCACGGCCACGTGGCTTGTTCCGTGGCTCTTTGGCTTGTGCCATAGCAAAGGGGAGGAAGCAGCTGATTGGGTGCTGTATCACTAGGAAAGCCACCTCACGAGGAGGCCCACCTGGCCTTAGCTTGTGCGCACTGCTCTCCTCCTTGGGGGGCGGGGGGCTCCTGCTGCGACTTGCAGCCTGTCACTCCTGGGCCTGCTGTGTGCTGGAAGAAGAGCATCCAAGACGTCTCAGGCAGCCGCTGAGTTTGCTGGAGATCAAAGACGTTTTCCTGGCGGCAGGGCCGGTGCTGCCATAGAGGCCGTTCAGGCGGCCGCCTAGAGCGCCAAGCTAAGAGGGGCGCCGGGCACCGCACAGCACTCACGTGCGTTGGCTGTGAGCCGGCCCGGCCCAGGATTCAGCTGGGCCTGGGCGGGCAAGATGGTGCCCCGCGCCTGCCCAGCTGAAGCGAAGCCAAGGACGCTGGGGTGGGGGTGGGGTGGCTCCACGTTCGGACTTCCGGAACGCGCCCGGAAGAGAGAGAGAGAGAGAGAGAGAGAGAATGTATGGGTGAATGGGGTGCATGCAGGGGGTCTTTGACTGAATGCATGTGTTCATGCGTGTGTTTGTTTGGAGTGAGTGATGCTGAGTGTGTGTGTGCATGCGCGTGTGTGAGTTGGGGGGGATGATTTGGAGGTGATATTCCTATTAAATAATGCATTTTAGACCCATAGACGTTCCTTTCCAATTTGTTTGCTATAATTGGCATGACGTATTTCTTGCACTTTAAAATAAATTTAGCCGTTTCAAGTTTTGTGCTTCTTATTTTTTCCAGGAAACATCTGTTCTTAAAAATCAAAGTTGGCATTTTTGGGGGTGGGTGGGGGTGGGGTGAAAGTAGCTGACCTTGCGTAGGGTGCAAAATAGTCTGGCACCGGCCCTGCCTGGTGGTAAAGCAAGCAGAACTGTGACAGGCAGGACGCGTGCCCTTGACGTCCTACAGAAGACCTGGCTGGATACCCCGTTGTGGTGTCTGCGTACCAAGCCTTCCGGCTCTCCAGGTGTGTTCTGGGAAACAGGCATGTAGCTGTAGCAAGCGTGTTAATGGCCTGGGCAGGATGGGCCCTGGGCAGCGGGGGCACTAAATGAGCACCCCGCCCCGCCCCAAGACCTCTCCATAGATAGATATCGTGAACACCGTCTCCAGGCTGCAGCTTTGCTGGTAGGCATCCCTGACCCTAAGAGTGTGTGAGGGCATCTGGTGTAACACCCACCCACCCCAGACAACACACTTGATGTTGCAGTCATTCGGGGTTCTCTGTGTGTGCAAGAGAGAGAGGGAGGGGAGGGATGGCTTTGAATAGTTGAACAAACCTGCCTTGAACCCAGAACGTTGGCTAGGAGCCAGGCTCTGTGTGTTCTGCACTAACTAAATAATTAAATGAAAACTTCTGTGCTGAAGAAAAAGCAAATTTTCATAATGTTGGCTTTATCTGTTCTCTCCAGTCATCCTACTTTGCACAATTTAGGGCGCAACCCTAGGCATGTTTAGACAGGGGGGAAAGGGAATGCTGTGAGTTGTAGCATGTTTTTCTGTATTAATGTGCCTAGGGTTGCGCCCTTAGTCTCTTCCTGCTAGTCGTGGGGGGTGGGGATTAAGGAGGTGTGGGGTGCTCTGTTTTCCCAGCCACTTCTAAGTCTTACTCAGCAATGTGTCCGATGGCCTTCCTGGGTTTCTGTGACAGGCTGGGAGCTGTTTCTCCTCCTTCTCCTCCATGTCACACAGAGGAGGGCCAGGATCTCTTCTCGATCCTCCCAGAGTGCAGGACACGGAATAACGGGCTCAAGTTAAAGGAAGCCAGATTCCAGCTGGACATCAGGAAAAACTTCCTGACTGTTAGAGCAGTACGACAATGGAACCAGTGACCTAGGGAGGTTGTGGGCTCTCCCACCCTAGAGGCCTTCAAGAGGCAGCTGGACAACCCTCTGTCAGGGATGCTTTAGGGTGGATTCCTGCATTGAGCAGGGGGTTGGACTCAATGGCCTTGTAGGCCCCTTCCAACTCTGCTATTCTGTGATTCTATGACTTCCTGACTGTTAGAGCAGTACGACAATGGAATCAGTGACCCAGGGAGGTGGTGGGCTCTCCCACACTAGAGGCCTTCAAGAGGCTGCTGGACAGCCATCTGTCAGAGATGCTTTAGGGTGGATTCCTGCATTGAGCAGGGGTTGGACTCGATGGCCTTGTAGGCCCCTTCCAACTCGGCTATTCTATGATTCTATGAGGAACAGTGGGAGAGATTTGGGCAGGGAGCGCCTGTAAAGCGGTTTTTCTTCCCGGCCTGCAGCAGCCCTGTCATTTTGCATGTTGGAGAGAGCGATTCCCACCGGCTCCCCGGCTGGCCTCTTGGCGCCTCACCAGGAAACGGCACAAGCCAGACCGGGAGCCCCCTGCCACTCCGCCGGCCCTGGAGGCAGCAGCTAATTGAGCATAAAAAGGAAGCCGGCTGAGCCCGGCTTTCCTCTTTGCTGCTGGTGTAAACGCGCCGTTTTTGTCCGCTTAATTCCCCAGCAAGTTCATTAAGCAAAGGCCCCCGAAGGGGACTTTTCCAGCCAAGAATCTTCTGCTCGGCATTAAGTGGAAGCAAGTGGAACGGAGGGGAACTTGGGCCCTTCCGCTCTGGGGTTTTCAGGAGGGGCGTCTAAAGGTGTATTTAGTTTGGATTTGCCCCCCTCACAATGCTTGGCCCTCTCACGAAGGCAGCACCGTTGCCCCCAAACCTATTTTCGCTTCAACAGGCTTCAGCTGGGATGCTGGCATCTGCACGGCGAAGGGCTGCCTTTCAACGCCATCCTTATTGGGGTTCAAATGAGGGGCTCTGTGTTTTGGAGCTCAGACACCCACCCACCCCGTCTTTGCTTTATATTAGGTTCTTGGGCAAGTTGCTTTTCTTTTGGTCTCCCCAGTTTGCCTTCTGGGAAGTGAGAGCTTTATGACTGGCCATACCTGCCACGGTGGCCATTTTGTGACAGCGCTCGTAACCCTCTCAAAATTCCAAATGTGACCACCAACCCACCAAAAAAGTTGGCGACCCCCTGCTCTAAACACACCTGGGTGGCATCTTCCCAAAAAGTTTTGATTCAGTTTAATTGAGTGGTTAATTGAAAAGATTCAAAGTAAATAAAATGTAAAAACTGAAGAGATTCACAGTTTTGCCGTACCTATAACCATCTGTGTTTAGCAATCACTGCTGGGGGAAAGGCAGCCTCCCGAGAACTAGCACAGGACGATGGGGCAGATGTCTGTCGTTTTTTGGCTACACCCCCGGTGACCTCCTCCAAACGGGCCCATGGAGCTGCTCCCTTGAAAAAGTGAGTTGTACGAATAAAGGCAATGAAAGGGAACAGCAGAACCTGCATCTGAGCCCCGTTGGTCACATCTAAGAACTTAAGAACATCAGAAGAGCCCTGATGCTGGATCAGACCAAGGGTCCATCTAGCCCAGCACTCTGTTCACACAGTGGACAACCAGCCACCAGCCAGGGATGAACAAGCAGGACACGGTGCAACAGCACCCTCCCACCCATGTTCCCCAGCAACTGGTGCACACAGGCTTACTCCGCCTTCCTGGAGTGCATCTCCTTCCTCACCCTGCACGGTGTGGACTCGGGGGGTGAAAACTGTGGTGAAGTTCCCTGGACAAAGGAAGGAAAGAAAGAAGCCAATGCCTGGCCTCTTGGTTTGGGGCCATATTTTCTTGTCTCTAGTTGTAAGCAGATCTGACTAAAGAGGCAAATTAGACGTTAATTAGGGGGAATGTGATTGAGGCACTCGGAGGCGAGGGGAGGTGTGGAGGCATGTTCCACCCAAGGAGGCTGGGGGTGGAGGGAAGGGTCCACTCAGCGTCTGTTGTCCTTGCCCACTGGCACCAGAGCTGTCGTGCTCCTGTACGAGGCAAGCACATGAGCTGGCACCCTCCCCAGAATACGCACCTGGCACTTTGCAACGTGAAGAGACCAGCCTGGTATTTTTTATTTATTTATTTATTATATTTTTATACCGCCCAATAGCCAAAGCTCTCTGGGCAGTTCACCCCAAGAAGAAGGGCTCCAGCCCAGAATCTGACAGGAACCATGGAAGTGTTTTTCTCACTTTTCATAAACAATGACAATATTTATAACATAGAATCATAGAATAGCAGAAGTTGGAAGGGGCCTACAAGGCCATCGAGTCCAACCCCCTGCTCAGTGCAGGAATCCACCCTAGAGCATCCCTGACAGGTGGTTGTCCAGCTGCCTCTTGAAGGCCTCTAGTGTGGGAGAGCCCACAACCTTGCTAGGTAACTGATTCCATTGTCATACTGCTCTAACAGTCAGGAAGTTTATCCTGATGTCCAGCTGGAATCTGGCTTCCTTTAACTTGAGCCCGTTATTCCGTGTCCTGCACTCTGGGAGGATCGAGAAGAGATCCTGGCCCTCCTCTGTGTGACAACCTTTCAAGCCTTTGAAGAGTGCTCTCATGTCTCCCCTCCATCTTCTCTTCTCCAGGCTAAACAGGCCCAGTTCTTTCAGTCTCTCTTCATAGGGCTTTGTTTCCAGACCCCTGATCATCCTGGTTGCCCTCCTCTGAACACGCTCCAGCTTGTTCCCTTTAAAAACTGGACCAAGGTGAAGCTGCAATTGCAATTGCTTCTGGCTTTGCGGTTTTGCATGTCTCTGAAGGGGAGCACGCGTGCTGCGTTGTACCCTTCATCTGCAGGACTTCCGTCCTTTTTTAGCACAGAGGAGCCCCGATCAGGGGGCTGTAAGAGAGGGAGACCCCATAGAACTGGGTGCTGCTGCATGCCCCTCTCTCAGATGGGGAAGTTGCTGTGGCACTCAGTAGAGTGAGATCTGGCTCTAGGCGGACTCAGACCCCGGGTCTGTTGAGCATTGAATGATGGCTGGCAGCAGTGGCACGCCAGCATCTCAGGCTGTGTTGTTGCTGTTGCTGCTGTTTTTCATCCCTACCTGGAGATGCCACAGATTGAATCTTGGACCATCTGCATTCCAAGCAGCGGCTTCTTCTTCTTCTCCTTCTCCTTCTCCTTCTCCTTCTCCTTCTCCTTCTCCTCCTCCTCCTCCTCCTCCTCCTCCTCCTCCTTCTTCTGCCTTTTCCCCAGTACTGGGGCCTACCATGGAGCTATGTGATATTGGATGGATGGATGGATGGATGGATGGATGGCTGACTGGCTGTGGTGGGTTTTGCCCCTGGGGCGGACTTCACTTGATGGTCTTTCCAAGGGTTTCTACTCTGGGGTCACGCAGCTGTGGGGGTGGCGGGTGGGGATGTCGAGGAAATGTGTGAATGGGCTGTTTTGTCTGTGCCCACCCTGTTTTGATGTAAGCCCTTTCTATTAGAAATTAAGTTCTATAGCAATTTGATCCAAACTGTAATGGAAAATATATTGAGCAACACTTGCTCAACCAACAAGAAGTGTTGACACATTAGTCAGAGTGTGAGCCTCCCAGCGAGGACAGGAAGAGTAGTAACCATAAAGGAACAGATGTTCCAGGATTGCAATTCCCATCTACGTATTGTTTTTCTACTCTTAGAATTATCTGCACTCTGCACATGCAGAAGTGCCTTGTCTATCATTGGTTACTGTATTGCAAAACTGTATTACGATTGGTTTATTATATGAAGAAGTTCTGTTGTTACTTCTGAGGATGTTACCCTCTAAGTATCTTAGCTTTGCCTACAACTAGTGGGCAGTCCTTCAGATCCTCTAGGGCAGCCTTCCTCAACCTGGGGCGCTCCAGATGTGTTGGACTGCATCTCCCAGAATGCCCCAGCCAGCTGGGAGTTGTAGTCCAACACATCTGGAGCGCCCCAGGTTGAGGAAGGCTGCTCTAGGGTTTGCCACCTTGCAGCACTGCAGGCTGCTCGTAATAAAACTTTTCCAAGATGAGAGAAATTGTGTCTTGAGAGTCTTTGACCACCACTCAGCGAACCAAGGGAACCTGCTCTTTCAGGTTCCTCCACAGGGAACAGCAATGGGGATGTGCCTGGATGCTGCTCTTTCATCGCCAGGCGGCCTTTCCTCACAACTGGGCTGATTATTGGCGGTTTCATTCAGTGGGTGAGCCGCTGCTTTCCCCAGAGACAGCAGCAAGTAATGAGTTCGCCACTCCTTGCTTACTGTGGTTTGGCCCAGAAGAGGCTTGCAGCTCCTTCCTTGCTACAGTGCTCAACATCTGTGGACAGAGGGCTCAGATCTCCGTGGCAAACTGCCTTTGCAAAGCTGCTATCGACAAGGGAAGGTTTCGTTCTGTTTTGCAAGAGTGCCAGCAGGCACAGTCGGCTTTCTCCCTGCAGCCTGCTGCTTGGCTCCGAGGCAAAGAGCCCGTTGACTGGACCGAGACTAAATGCGGACTGCTTGGTGTTAAATGCACTGCTCGTCGGTTTGGGGGTGGGGGTGGCAGCCATAGGGGTCCTTGCATCCCTAACGGGCAGGGCTCTCCCTTGGGGGGCTTCAGCTGAGTCAATGCCGAAGCTAGGCTTGAAGCTGTGAGCCCCCTCAACATCCTAGGAAGACGTTCCCCTCATCCACAGGCTGCTTTGGGTTTCTGATGTGTGTGGCGGGATTGCTTATGAGGTGGCAGGCCTGGGCTTGTACCCAGCCCTCCTAATTGCAAAAGCTGGAGTTCCCATGATGCAAACCTTTGGCTGTGGTGGGTTTGTGCAGGACCACCCAAGAGTGTCGTGAAGCCGTTGGCCTCCTTGCACTATGTTCGGGAGCCTCATTGAATCATAGAATAGCAGAGTTGGAAGGGGCCTATAATAGGGTGACCATATTTGGGAAACCAAAAAAGAGGACACCTAGTGTGCGTGTGTGGGGGGAAGCAGCTTTCTGAGTCCTGCAGAAAGTACGTTATTCCCCCGCCACCTTAAAGAACCCGATTGGAGTGGAGGAGGGGAAAGGATTTCATTCTGCACCACCACCATCCACTCCAATTGGGGCCTTTTCTATAATGTCCACGAATGACCCACTTTCCCCTTTAAGACCTCAATTGGAGCTCGGGGTGGGGGAATGATGTGCCTCAAGAAAGCATGTCATTCCCTCCTGCCATGCTAATGGCAGCCTTAAAGAGGAAGGTGTGTCATTCCAGGACATTATTGAAAATTATAGAAAATCCCCCCTGACACCATGGAAAGAACAAAAACCAGGACAAATCCGGGGAAATCCTGACAGTTGGTCACCCTAGCCTATAAGGCCATCGAGTCCAACCCCTTGCTCAATGCAGGAATCCACCCTAAAGCATCCCTGACAGATGGTTGTCCAGCTGCCTCTTGAAGGCCTCTAGTTTGGGAGAGCCCACCACCTCCCTAGGTCATGGGTTCCATTGTCGTACTGCTCTAACAGTCAGGAAGTTTTTCCTGATGTCCAGCCGGAATCCGACTTCCTGTAACTTGAGCCCATCATTCCATGTCCTGGGCAGGATCTACACTACTGCTTTAAAGCGCTTTATAACAGTTACAAAGTGCTTTAACTGCTTTAAAGCGCTATAAAACTGTTATAAAGCGCTTTAAAGCAGTACTGTAGATCCGGCCCTGCACTCTGGGAGGATCGAGAAGAGCTCCTGGCCCTCCTCTGTGTGACAACCTTTTAAGTATTTGAAGAGTGCTCTCATGTCTCCCCTCCATCTTCTCTTCTCCTGGCTGTTCCCCCCTGCTGCCAGTAAGGGGAGGTCTCCAGCTTCTACAGACTGAATGGAGAGAACTGAGGTGGGGGGAGATTGGGGGGGGGATTGAAAAGCCCTTGCAGAGATGCCCATGGCGGCAGCACTGCTTGAGGGTGTCTGGACTGAGGGGCCCTTCTGCAAGGCAGCCTCAGTATCTTCTGAATGGATTCTGGGAAGTGCTCCGTTTGGGCAATGCACCTGCTCCAGTTTCATTGCTTGAAGCTGCTGGGGATATCAGTCATAGGGCAGATTAATCAAGGTATCTCTGGGCATCTCCAGCTTTGCTCCCACCTGAGCGAAGTGCTGGAGCCTCTAAGCAGGGAGGAATGAGGCCAAATCAGGAGTGAAGAATATTTTTTGGCATCCTTTGGACAGGGATGGAAGCAGTGCTAAATGCAAAGAGACACCGTCAAAATTGGGGAGTAGGTCTTCAGATGCACAAATTCTCCCACCTCGTGCTGTTGGATTTTTCTCTTCTGCTGCTTCTTAAGATCTCTGTCGCCGGGCGTGTGCTACTCTGGGCCAAGGAAAATAGAACAAGGCAAAGCAAATCAGTCAATTTTCTTTCAGGTTTGATTTCTGGCAATAAAGAATCATGACGTGAAAGAAAACCATCGCCCAAATAAATAATTCTGATCTGCCAAGGCAGGACGCCCTCCACAGGGAGGCTGTCAGCAGCGTCCAGTGCAGTAAAACAAGCTACATGAGAGGAAACGAGGAGCAAATTATTCAAAGCAAACCCTCTTTCTGCAGGGAAGTTACTCTAGGAAAGAAACGTGTGTGTGTGTGTGTGTGTGTGTGTGTGTGTGTGTGTGTGTGTGTAGGTGTGTGTGTGCCCGGGGGACGGGGGAATCTGCACACAAGGTTCACAGTCTCATTTGTCTTGCCAGATCGCCAGGGCTCCAGAGAGCTTCGGCTATTGGGCGGTATAAAAATGTAATAAATAAATAAATAAATAAATAAGAGGGGTTACCTAGGTTCTCATGAACAAGCTGGGAGCCTACCTGAAACTGTGGTTGCTCAGCAGAAAAGATGGTTGTCTGTCTCCACTAGCAGGGCAGCCACAACCAGCCCCCCTCCTCCTGCTTCTGCTGTGTTTGTTAGTATTTGTATTGTATGTGTAATTTTACAAAGAATAAATTCACTGAAGAATGAATTAGGCAAAAGATTGAACCAATCTAAAAGCAGGTGTTTAAAATTAAGGCACAAGAAACGCTGAATCGTTCAGTGTCAGCCTGTTAACCATTTAAATAGGGGAGTGTCTCAAACAGAGTTGTGGGGCGGAAGTGAATAGGAGGTGGAATGTACATGCTGCTGTGGGAGTTTGTTTGGGAAGCTGTTATCTGTTCGGTGGCTGCAAGAGCGAAGACCTCAAGCAAGTTCAGCCTGAAGGTATTCAAGAAAGACTTTTACAAAGGAAAGAAGGAAAAAGGATTCTTTGCAGAGAAAAAGAATGTAACTTAGAACTGTATGTATGAAAGGATTACAAGTTGTTCATATGCTGCTAATACGAAAAGTAAAGCTACTCATCCTTAAACCTAGCGTAAGAAATTTGTTCCAGCTCATAGGTTTAAAGGGTGAATCCACTGTGTCACTCTGTTTCAAAAGAAAAACCCCTAACAGTGTTCAGGCACAGCAGCGACGTGCCTATGTGTTGCCCCCGTAAGAAGCGGCACAGCTCTGCTGGCTGGCATGAAACACCCTGGCAGGGACTTGCTGCTGAACCAGTGAAGTTGCCAGCAACTCCGTGGAGCCTGAACCCGACCGTCACGGCTCAACAGCCGGCACACGGACAACGGTTATCTGCGCAAAGCATATGTTTGCTAGAGTTCTGTCACATTCCAACTTGATCCCTCTTACGTTGACACCTCCCTAAGAAGACCTTGCTGTGAGAATCAGCAAGGTCGTTTCCCACCCTGAACTGTCTGAGCTGCTCCGGTGATGAACGTATGAAACTGCCTGAGGGCTCCTACGGTGGCTGCTGTTGTTGGAGACTTCAGCTGCCGCCGAACACGGCAGTCATTTTCCTGACAGGGCCGATTACCAATCTTGTGTCCGGGTGCAATTCAAAGAGTTGGTTATGGCCTATAAAACCCTCTATGGCTTGGGGAAAAGGCTACCTGAAAGCCTACCTTTCCCCCATAGGAGGAGGTATTACGATAGGGTGACCCTATGGTGTCTTTTGTAGGCACCTGGTGAAATTCCCTCTTCATTGCAACAGTTAAAGCTGCAGGAGCCCTGCCCTCTTTTATATCTGGTCACTCTAGGTAAAGAGGACAGGGCGGCTGCAGCTTTAAATGTTGTGATGAAGAGGGCATTTCACCAGGTGCTGCATGCATACAAATGACACCTGCTGAAATTCCCTTTTCAATACAACTGTTAAAGATACAGGAGCCCGGTCCTCCTTTTCATAGGGTCAGGGTGACCCTATGAAAAGGAGGACAGGGCTCCCGTATCTTTAACAGTTGTATTGAAAAGGGAATTTCAGCAGATGTCATTTGTATATATGGAGAAGCTGGTGAAATTCCCTCTTCATCACAACAGTTAAAAGTGCAAGAGCTATACTAGAGTGACCAGATTTAAAAGAGGGCAGGCACCTGCAGCTTTAACTGTTGTGATGAAGAGGGAATTTCACCAGGTCCCCCATATATACAAAGGACACCTGCTGAAATTCCCTTTTCAATACAACTGTTAAAGATACAGGAGCCCGGTCCTCCTTTTCATATGGTCACCCTAGTTGAGGGCCTAGTTAAGCTCTTCAGGGGAGGCCTTACTCTCAGGCACATTTGGTGTGTGTGTGGGGGGGGGGGGAGAGACACGAGCGAAGGCCTTCTCGGTGTCCGTTCCCAGGCTGCGGAACTCCCTGCCAAGGGAAGATGGGCAGGCCCCTTCTCTGCTATCCTTCTGCCAACAGGCATTTAAACAACAACAACAACAACAACAACAACAACAACCGATCACGCCTGGGCCATGTGAACCAAAGGGGGGATGGAGTTAATTTGTTGGCTTCTATTATTATTAGTTTTAATGTTTTTGCATTGAGTTTTTAATCTTTTATTATGATTGTTTATTGTAATCTTGGTTTTACTACTGTTAATTACTTTGAGCAGCACCATCTTTTGGGTGGAAAGAAGCAGGGGGGGGGGATACATCAAGTAAGGGCCCAGTCCGGTGCATGTTCAGGCAGAGGGAAGTCCTACAACAACTCCCAGCATTCCCCAGCCAGCTGAGAGGTGCTGGGAATGGGGTGGCTTCCCACCCACCCCGGTCTAAACATGCACAGGATCGCACCCTAAATAAATGAATCACATCACAGGTTCATCAAGCCCAGGACTACCTCTCCCATCTGGCACATCCTTCCCAGCTCCCTGGGCAGGCACAGATCTTTCCCAGCCTTTCTAAATTATCTGCTGGTTTTTGCTACTTTTTATGAACATCGGGAGTAGAATCATAGAATAGGAGAGTTTTAAGGGGCCTACAAGGCCATCGAGTCCATCCCCCTGCTCAATGCAGGAATCCAGCCTAAAGCATCCCTGACAGATGCTTGTCCAGCTGCCTTTTGAAGGCCTCTAGTGTGGGAGAGCCCACAACCTCCCAAGGTCACTGGTTCCATTGTCGTGCTGCTCGAACAGTCAGGAAGTTTTTCCTGATGTCCAGCTGGAATCTGACTTCCTGTAACTTGAGCCCCTTATTCCGTGTCCTGCACTCTGGGAGGATCGAGAAGAGATCCTGTCCCTCCTCTGGGTGACAACCTTTTAAGTATTTGAAGAGGGCTCTCATGTCTCCCCTCCATCTTCTCTTCTCCAGGCTAAACATGCCCAGGTCTTTCAGTCTCTCTTCATAGGGTAAATTCATTCGGCCCACTGGGTTGCTGAATTTGCGCTTCCCACTGAACACCTTGGGTT
Organism: Elgaria multicarinata webbii; assembly: GCF_023053635.1. NCBI lineage: Eukaryota > Metazoa > Chordata > Lepidosauria > Squamata > Anguidae > Elgaria > Elgaria multicarinata. The sequence continues at coordinate 218,158,055 of NC_086171.1, read as the reverse complement.
ATGTGGGATGGGGGCAGGAGATGCAAGCCGAGAGAGGAACACCCACATGTGCAGTGACACCCCCCCCCCGGAGGCTCCATTTGGTCCCCAACAGTTGACTCTTTTTCTTTACCCTCCACCCCTCCCCTTCCTGAAGCCACTCAACCCCAGCAGTGTTTAAATCCATTTTCAGCCAGGCATGATTTTTCCATTGAACAAACAGGGCAGCGTTCCTGGCTTGAGCCATAAATCCTTGGCACATTCTTTCTCCTGATTATTCCTTTTATATCTAAAATCTGCCCTTAGCTGTCTCCATGGAGCTGTTATCATTGTTGTAACATGCTTGTGTAATAAAACGCCGCCTTTTGTTTGAACGCTGGCTGCCGGTAATACTGTCATCTTGTGATGCACACAGATCTCTGCGAACAATAGGCAACGGGGGAATTGTCCCGTTTTGGGTGCAAACTCCAAGGCACCCAGACGAGGAGGTGGCAGCATTAGACATGACTGCCAATGCCACAGCCGCTTGACATTCAGAAGGTCCTGGTTCCTCTCTATTCGGCCCTGGTTAGGCCTCATCTAGAGTATTGCATCCAGTTCTGGGCTCCACAATTCAAGAAGGACGCAGACAAGCTGGATCGGGTTCAGAGGAGGGCAACCAGGATGATCAGGGGTCTGGAAACAAAGCCCTATGAAGAGAGACTGAAAGAACTGGGCATGTTTAGCCTGGAGAAGAGAAGATGGAGGGGAGACGTGATAGCACTCTTCAAATACTTGAAAGGTTGTCACACAGAGGAGGGCCAGGATCTCTTCTCGATCCTCCCAGAGTGCAGGACACGGAATAACGGGCTCAAGTTAAAGGAAGCCAGATTCCGGCTGGACATCAGGAAAAACTTTCTGACTGTTAGAGCAGTACGACAATGGAATCAGTCACCTAGGGAAGTTGTGGGCTCTCCCACACGAGAGGCCTTCAAGAGGCAGCTGGACAACCACCTGTCAGGGATGCTTTAGGGTGGATTCCTGCATTGAGCAGGGGGTTGGACTCGATGGCCTTGTAGGCCCCTTCCAATTCTGCTATTCTAGGTTTCTATGATTCTAAGGGCGTTGCTAGACGTACCGGGTGTTCCGTCGTTGAGGAGCGGTGAAAGCGGCTTTTCCCGTTCAGCCGTGACGCCTCATCATCCACACCTGCCTTCGATTTGTGGCGGAAGTTTGCGCCGGTTGTGCTGCTGCCGCCGCGAGAACGGTTGCGCAGCCACACCGGCCTGATTGCCGCGGCTTTTTTTTTCGCTCGCTGCACGGTTTGCGCACGTCTGAAAGACCGCAAACTTGCGCAGCCGTCAGCGATGCCGCCGCCGGCCCTGGCGGCGGCAGCGGCGGCAGTGCCAGTGCCAGCCGAAGTGCTGCTGGTGCTGTTGAGGGTCAACATTGATGCGCTCACTTCCTGATGGGGGTCGTGGCGGGTGTCATATGACCCGAGGTCAATCGTCTGCATGGCCACTCTGTGCCTACATCTCCCATCATGCCTCTGAGGTGTCGGCGGCGATGACCGCCTCTGTGCCCTGTGCCCCATCCCAAGGAGCCAACCCACATCTGGCCGTAGCCATGGCAGCAGCCCACAAACAGCTCTGCCCTCTGCCAGCCTGGTACCCACACTAACAGGCAGCGTACAGCACCGCCATTATGCGGCCACGGTAGCTGCCCACCGCAAGGAGTCACCAGCCACTTTTCCGGTCCTCCGGTCCTGCGCAAACTGTCACTGGGGAAATAAAAAAAAAAAGCCGCTCCGCCGCGCTGCCCCAGCTGCCGGACTGCGCGCAAATGGTGGAGGCGGCTTGACCGAAGCCGCTGACCACTCCCCCTTAGCACGCCTTTTCCTGCCCAGTGCGGACCGCAGTGACCTCACATCCTCCCACACGTACTCCGAATTACCGCGGGACAGCAGGAAAAGGCGTCCTAAAACTCACTTTTTTAAAGTCGGGAGAAAGAGGCTTCACCGCGGGATAACGGCGGATCCTCGTGAACGTCATCTGGAAGCCTCGACGTGACTGCGGAAGGTAACGCGCGCTAGAGCCTCGTCTAGTAACGCCCTAAGTAGCAGCGCACTCCTAACAACTGCTGTTCAACATGGGCGGCAGTGAAGCGCCCGATCCCCCCTGGTTTGCAGTCTTACCCGCTCAGATCCAAAGACCAGAGAATGCCGTCTTCGAAGGGACTAGAGCTAAAACTGATATTGGCAAATATATGGATTTCCCTGAATAGTGCCATTGAGGTTTCTGGATGAGAACAACAAGTACAGCACCAAACAACAAAATCCATGAAATTACAATGAAGAGCAAGCACAATCTATGGCACTCAATCAATACCAAACACAGCCACATACAATTCGAAATAAGGTTGCCGTAAGAAAGAATTCCCACTGGGCAGGTAATTTGAGCAGGGGATGGACGCACCCAGCCTACTCTGATATCCCACCGCATGTCAATTATCAAATACTGTCAGATAAGTCAGTTGTCAATCAAATATTGAAATCAAAAATAATTGGGTGCCAAATACTTGTATAAAAAATCCACAGGACACCCACCAAATATTTGCAAGACCAGAGAACATTCACCATCAACACCTGCAGAGGAGAACACTATGGAGAATTCTTCTGGGCCAATTAATTTCAACCTGAGTGAGGCAGGTGGGTGGGTGAGGGACGACTCATTCATTCTGGTACTTGTTTGTACCTCCATTTGAGTTTCTCCTAGACTTAATGGAGCTTTGAGTGAGAATTCCTAAGATCAGACATTTAAGACCTTGGGTCGCATTCTTGCACATACAACTCCACAGTGAAGGCCATTTGTTCACTTGGGCAGAGGAAGGAGCATCCTTTATGTTGTCCTTAAAGTCCCGAGTGCGGAAGATGGGAGAGAAAATGACACGTAACAAGCGTTGTCCACAAACGTTTGTGATTCCGTCTTCCTTCTATAGCAGCCTTTTCCAACTGGATGTTCTCCAGACCTATTCAAACACAACTGCTAATCTCCCTTGCAGAAGAATATGTGAGCACTAGGGTGAAAGAAGAAAGTGCAAAAGCTGGGTTGCAGTTAAACCTAAAAAAACCCAAGATTATGGCAACCAGCTTGATTGATAACTGGCAAATAGAGGGAGAAAACGTGGAGGCAGTGACAGACTTTGTATTTCTGGGCGCAAAGATTACTGCAGACGCTGACTGCAGCCAGGAAATCAGAAGACGTTGACTTCTTGGGAGGAGAGCAATGACAAATCTTGATAAAATAGTTAAGAGCAGAGACACCACACTGACAACAAAGGTCCGCATAGTTAAAGCAATGGTATTCCCCGTAGTAACCTATGGCTGTGAGAGCTGGACCATAAGGAAAGCTGAGCGAAGGAAGATAGACGCTTTTGAACTGTGGTGTTGGAGGAAAATTCTGAGAGTGCCGTGGACTGCAAGAAGATCAAACCAGTCCATACTCCAGGAAATAAAGCCAGACTGCTCACTTGAGGGAATGGTATTAAAGGCAAAACTGAAGTACTTTGGCCACATAATGAGAAGACAGGACACCCTGGAGAAGAGGCTGATGCTAGGGAAAGTGGAAGGCAAAAGGAAGAGGGGCCGACCAAGGGCAAGATGGATGGAGGATATTCTGGAGGTGACAGACTTGACCTTGGGGGAGCTAGGGGTGGCGACAGTCGACAGAAAGCTCTGGCGTGGGCTGGTCCATGAAGTCACGAAGAGTCGGAAACGATTGAACGAATAAACAACAAAAAACAAACAGATACTTCTGGAGGAGGGATACACAAGGTCCTGCTCCACCCATCTACTCTGATCTGCCTCTCCCTTTGGTAGTGGAAAAAGAAACCATCCTCAGAGCTGCCTAAAACTCCAGCCCTCTGCATGACTAAGTGATGGTGAAGCCTCTGTACCCTCCTAAGCAGCCAGAAAGACCCAACCTTCGTCGGCTACAGAAGCTCGTTGCCTAGTAAGAGAAGAGGCCTGGAGGCCTTCTTCATTCCGTGGCGGAGGCTGAGCTCCACAGTCATCCGCCTCCCTGCATCGGTGTCTCTTCTGCAGATGACTTACGATCAATTTGCCCTCGTGCCGGGGAGGCAGAAATCTTCTGGAGACGGAGATGGATGCAGAGTCTTCTGCTCCCCACCTGGAGATGCTCCTAACTTTGTGCAAAATTTATGCCCTCCCTGCTTCTTCGTAGCATGATTTAAATACATTTGATGATACAATAAAAGATCTTAGCAGGTTTCAGCCATTTAAATGTAATTATGCAACGTCGGCTTCCAGATTCCAGAGATAGATCATTAATATGTCTGCTACCTGTGCATGTTGCAGCTGTTCAGTGGACCAATTCTGGCAATGGAGCCCAGTGAGGGTGAGCAGCAACGGCTGCTGGAGCCCTGGACCTGTGAGGGTGAGGAGTTTCACTTGCCCTTCAAGGCAAGAGAATGGCTCTAGTGGCAACAGGACCATGAAAGAAAGGTCTGCCGGCATAAGGTGTCTCATCATTTCCTTCTCTACTTTAAATCTCTTCCCCTGAAATTGCCTTTAAAAAAATTGCATTCCCTGAATGAGAACATGGGCAACATTGATGATCAGGGGTCTGGAAACAAAGCCCTGTGAAGAGAGACTGAAAGGACTGGGCAGGTTTAGCCTGGAGAAGAGAAGATGGAGGGGAGACATGAGAGCACTCCTCAAATACTTAAAAGGTTGTCACCCAGAGGAGGGCCAGGATCTCTTCTCGATCCTCCCAGAGTGCAGGACACCGAATCTTCCTGACTGTTAGAGCAGCACGACAATGGAACCAGTTACCTGGGGAGGTTGTGGGCTCTCCCACACTAGAGGCCTTCAAGAGGCAACTGGACAACCATCTGTCTGGTATGCTTTAAGGGGGATTCCTGCATTGAGCAGGGGGTTGGACTCGATGGCTTTAGAGGCCCCTTCCAACTCTACAATTCTATGATTCTATGATTTCTGGATCAGGCCAAAATCCTTTGGTTCAACATTTTGTTTCCAGTGGTGGCTGATCGCGTTGAAGACCTTCAAGGCAAGCTGTCTTAAAGCTCCTCTTGCTAGAGCAAAGCAAAATGTTCTGAAAGCAGCTCTTCTTAAAGTTAATTAAAATGAGTCCTAGCACACACACACACACCATATCAGAATTGCCAGCTCTTCTCTGGTCTCAGTTCAAAGTGTTGATTTTAACCTTTAAGTCCCTAAACAGCTTAAGACCCGGCTGTTTGAGGATCACCGGTTTCTCTTTGCCCAGATCTGCAGAAGAGGCCTGTTTGTAGGGCACACAGGAAAGGGCTTTTCTCCTGTGTTGCCCCCAAACTATCGAATGCGCTCTCTGGGCTTTTAGAAGGAAAGGAAAGGAAAGGAAAGGAAAGGAACCTCTCATGCAAGCACTGAGTCATTACTGACTCTTGGAGGGACGCCACCTTTTGCTGGCGTTTTCTTGGCAGGCCTTATAGCGGGGTGGTTTGCCGTTGCCTTCCCCGGCCGTTATTACCTTTCCCCCAGCTAACTGGGTACTCATTTTACCAACCTCGGGAGGATGGAAGGCTGAGTCGACCCGAGCCAGGTGCCTGAAACCAGCTTCCGCTGGGATCGAACTCAGGCCATGGGGAGAGTTTCGGCTGCAGAAACTGCTGCTTTACTGCTCTGCGCCTTTCTAAAAACAACCTTTTAAGAAAGGATGTTTAATTTAGCCTTTTAAAATATGTAGTTACACTGTTTTGACATTTCACTGTTTTTAGTGTTCTCTTTCCAGAGGGCAAGTTGTGTGCATCTCTGGCAACAAAAATAACAGTCTCTTGTGGCACATTTATTATGGCACACATTTTCATGGAGAAGGAACGTGGGATGTAGCATCTTCAAGCTTTTGTTGTTTGCCAACTAGGGAAATTATCTGAATAAATGAAGATCTAAAATATTGATCACAACTATTTGTGGAAGAGCTCCAATGAGAGGACCCTCTGCCACCCCCACATGCATGGAAAAATGGGGGTGAGAAAGTGGCCCTATGTGGTGAGACCTGAAGTTGCCACTTTCTGAAGAAAGAAAGAAAGAAAGAAAGAAAGAAAGAAAGAAAGAAAGAAAGTCTAGAAATTCACTTTTATTAGAACATGTTGGCATGTGGCAATCGGCAGGGAATATCCACCAAGAGGTGACACTTCTACATTAAAACCGTTCATATAGAATCATAGAATCATAGAAAGGCAGAGTTGGAAGGGGCCCACAAGGCCATCGAGTCCAACCCCCTGCTCAATGCAGGAATCCACCCTAAAGCATCCCTGACAGAGGGTTGTCCAGCTGCCTCTTGAAGGCCTCTAGTGTGGGGGAGCCCACCACCTCCCTAAGTAACTGGTTCCATTGTTGTACTGCTCTAATAGTCAGGAAGTTTTTCCTGATGTCCAGCCGGAATCTGGCTTCCTTTAACTTGAGCCCGTTATTGGCTCGAATTGGCTCGGAAATGCAATATCTGTGACGTGGGCCCTAGGACCACATGTCTGCCGAAACAACTGGGCTGGCCCTAAGAGAGCTTCCCAGCAGCCCCCTTGTGCAGTGGAAATGGCAGTGTGGCCTCCCTTGGCTTCCACCCCGTCCCCTCCCAGACTTCCCCTTTGAGGTGGGAATGATGGAAGCAGGGCTCAGACACCCTCTTTTGTCAAACAGCCTTGTAACGGACTCCTTCAGCTTTATCTTTGATGAGCAGCCCCTTTGATATTGCGAAGCGGGAAGCCCTGGAGATGAAGGCCGCTATCGAGCGTCGCAGGAGGGAGGAGGGGCAAGCTGGCCCAGGCGTGTCATGATCAGAGAGCTTCAGTTATGTGGTGGTATATAAATTTAATAAATAAATAAATAAATAAATAAATGGTGCTGTCCCTTCCCTCCCCCTAGAGCCATCCCCTGCTCTGCTCTGGAGTTCTAAGGAAGCTGCAGGGCAGGGCGATCTGTGTTCTTGCACGGACTCCCTTCCAATACATGAGAAGCCCTGCAGAGCCTGGAGGCTCTTCACTTCATCCCTGGTTAGGCCTCATCTAGAGTATTGCACCCAGTTCTGGGCTCCACAATTCAAGAAGGACACAGACAAGCTGGAGCGTGTTCAGAGGAGGGCAACCAGGATGATCAGGGGTCTGGAAACAAAGCCCTATGAAGAGAGACTGAAAGAACTGGGCAGGTTTAGCCCAGAGAAGAGAAGATGGAGGGGAGACATGAGAGCACTCTTCAAAGACTTAAAAGGTTGTCACACAGAGGAGGGCCAAGGTTCTCTTCTCGATCCTCCCAGAGTGCAGGACACGGAATAATGGGCTCAAGTTAAAGGAAGCTTTAACTTCCTCACTGTTAGAGCAGTACGACAATGGAACCAGTTCCCTAGGGAGGTTGTGGGCTCTCCCACACTAGAGGCCTTCAAGAGGCAGCTGGACAACCATCTGCCAGGGATGCTTTAGGGTGGATTCCTGCATTGAGCAGGGGGTTGGACTCCATGGCCTTGTAGGCCCCTTCCAACTCTTCTATTCTAGGATTCTAACCCGATCGATTTGCCCGGTTGGAGCAACAGCCTCTCCTGGATCTCCAGGAACGGTAAGAGGAAACCTCCCATTGCTTTTTCTTCCCGCTGAGCCCTGCAGAGCTCAGGAGCGAAGCGGGCTTGCTGCCTGGCTTGCTTTCCCTCCCTAAACCTGGCTTTTAAAAATGAAATAAAAAGAACTGAATAATTCTCTCTTGCAGAAGGAAAAGTACTGTCTGTCATCTCTTACTGTGAAATGCCCCAATCTGATCCTGGCTGTTTATCTGGAGAGGCAGCCTCATTTGACATCTCAGGCAGGGCCTGGGTCATGCCGGAAGGGTGGCGGCCCTGTCGGGGACCTTTGCTTCGGAGAGGCGGCCTGAATGAGGCAGGGCAGCCTGGGATCCCGCTGGGGCTCCTCTCCCAGTGCTCCCTCGGCCCCCGCAACCGCTTGTGCTGAATTCCAGATGTCCAATGAGGAGCTGCCCTTCTGCTGGGGGAGATTTATTTATTTATTTACTCATTTATTTATTGATTTATTGATTTCATTTATATACTGCCCCATAGCCAAAGCTCTCTGGGCGGTTTACAAAAGTTAAAAACAGAAAACATGAAAAGTATACAAAATTTAAAACCATCAGAAACATAAAAACAACAGTATAAAAACAACAGTATCCATTTAAAAACAACAGTTATGGGGTCCGTTAAAAAACAAACTTAGCGTTGTTAAATGCTGTTAAATGCCTGGGAGAAGAGAAAAGGGTTGATCTGATGCCTAAAAGATAACAGTGTTGGTGCCAGGCAAGCCTCATCGGGGAAATCATTCCACAGTCGGGGGGGCACCACCGAAAAGGCCCTGTCCCTTGTTGCCATCCTCCGAGCTTCCCTTGGAGTAGGCACTCAGAGGAGGACCTTAGATGTTGAGCACAGTGTACAGGTAGGTTCATGTCGGGAGAGGCGTTCCGTCAGGTTATGAAGCCCCCCAGCCAAGGTGCTGGTGCACAGGTTGAATTCCAGATGACATAGAATCATTTAATCCTAGAATAGCAGAGTTGGAAGAGGCCTACAAGGCCATCGAGTCCAACCCCCTGCTCAATGCAGGAATCCACCCTAAAGCATCCCTGACAGAGTGTTGTCCAGCAGCCTCTTGAAGGCCTCTAGAGTGGGAGAGCCCACAACCTCCCTAGGTCACTGGTTCCATTGTCGTACTGCTCTAAAATTGTCGTACTGCTCTAACAGTCATGTTCAGAGGTGGTCTGGTGCATACGTGCAAGCAGTCCTGTCATGCTCATGGCAATGGCAGAACACTGAGTGCATTGAATGTATCCCATTGCTTGGAGAGCAGGGCTTGTCGAGGGTTCCCGACAACTCACTAAAACTCATTATTGGCCCCCGTCCAGAGTACGTCTGTTGGATTTTCCTATCTCCCTTTCCAAAGCTGCTTAAACACAACAGACGTGAGCCGATGTCCTCTAGAACTGTATATAACCCATCAACCTGCCACACTTTATATCAGCCATCCCCCTCCTTGGATCTTCCAGGTGTGTTGGACTACAACTCCCACAATCCTCAGCCAGCATGACCATTGGTCCTCAAGCGCCCTGAGGACTTAGGTAGCACACACCTGCGCAACTACATCTCCCCAGCTATCCAAAACTGGAGATAGAGGGCCATGTAGTAATAGTAACGGGGGGGGGGGTGGACTCTCACCTTGCCCTGTTTCCAGGGACAACGCTTTCTGCTACCCTTGCAGAATATATGCAAAGGAGGAAGATCAGAAACTCCCTTTCTCTGTCAGTGGAAGACTGCTCCAGATAGCAGAGGAGGTTTTCTCCTGCATCGCTCATCTAGCTCTCACAGTATAGCGATGTGCACATGGGAAGAACGAAGCCGAGGTCAGGCACTGCATAAGAACGGAGTGTGTTGGGGACTGTTTTATGCACATGCACATTTCCTGACAACCTTGTCCAGGTGCTGTGTAATGAGGGGAATCCGTTGGGTCCCCTCACTCCAAATGAGGTTTTCTTGGAGTTCATTATGCTTCTTGTGTGGAGCTTGAATGTCACACTCCTCTGCACTAGAGCCAGCAAATTCCCAGGTCTGAGGATCTCCTGGTGCTCTGTGTAGACTTCTAAATGTATGTGACTCTAAGCAACAAAGCATTTACATACATGCACACACACCAGGAATGCGCAGGGCTCTGTTTGAATGGTAGGAGCTACATGCCCACATGTTTAAAAACAGACCGTCATCACACGGGGGAAAATCATGTTTCCTTACCGTAGCTTCTCCACCTCCGCTTTTGTCACTCATTGCTTCTTCTTTCTTCCCAGAGGGGAAAGAGGAAGTAAAGAAAGACACATGGCCCATTCAGGGGGTGTTTTTATCATGCTGCTTTTCCTGCACGCAGCAGGAGATCATGGCACATTCTGATTTAAAATACCCAAAGCGGTATTTTCTAACAGAACCTTGGTTTATATTTATCCCATATTCTTAAAACAGCACATCTCACATAATGATGGTTAAATTCTACGTTAACCTTAGCTTTATCGTACCACAAGTAACCATGCCATCCAAATCTCAATTCCTGTCCTTCCAGTTCCAGCAGCCTTCTATTTTTCAACAACACCCAATATGGTCTATTTTGTGATGGACAAACAAGTGGAAGGAGCGGGAGGCGGACATCGTCATCTAAAAGACATGTGCACAGCTGTAAGCGGAGAGCAGCGGGCGGGCGATAAAACACTCCTCTGATGAACCTCACAGAGTGCTCCAGCAGAATTTCTTGGGCCCCACCAAGATACATTTTTTGCATACCCCTGATACAGACTGTCAGGATGTTGGGTGGCTACAAATGAATCGCCGAGAAAAAGGATAAAAGAGGGTGCCAATAACATAATATTTGCATATGCTCATTCATAAGTATGGCTACAAATTTAGAAATAGTTCTTATAATGTATTTATTTATTTATTACATTTTTATGCCGCCCAATAGCCGAAGCTCTCTGGGCGGTTCGCAAACATTAAAACCATGAAAAGCATAAAAACAACCAACAATTTAAAAACATGACTACTAAATACAATATAAAAAGCACAAAATAGAATTTCAGTACAGCTCACCTCAGTCCAGAAGACTTTGACCAGGTGACCTGTCTGTTCCTTCTGCTGCCCAGGTGTTAACTGGCGACGGACAACTGGTGATGGACAGCCATTTGTATGGTTGTGTTTTTTTTAAATCTTTAAACCAGAGTTGGATAGGGCAGTCTTTCAAATCGGGGAGTGCTTCAAGCAGAGGACGGCCCTCAGGCAGCGCTTCAGATACATGCCTGGACACTAGGGGTGTGCACGGACCCCCCAATCCACTTCGTGGCCCGATCCGGAAAATCCAGATCGGGCCCGATCCTCTTCACGCCACTCCGCCTGTCTCCCGCTCTGCTCCACGGAGCGAGATCCGGCTTCGCCGCCATCGCTACATGGACAGCGGCAGCGGCGGCTGTGCAAGATAAGCCACCACCCCGGCCCCCGCCCCCTTACCTGTGTCACGGGCTTCAATTGAGGCCCCAGTTGAAGCCAGAAGAGGCCTCGGCCTTCACTTCCGGCTTCAACCGGGGCCTCAATTGAAGTCCGCGACGGACGCAGGTAAGCGTCCCTGCTCCCTTACCTGGTGCCGCCGCCACCACTGCATGGATGGCGGCACCAGCAGCGCCAGATGAGTCCCCCTCCCCCCCACTTACCTGCAGGCGAAGCTCCGGATGGAGGTGATCCTCTTCGCCTCGATCCGCAGCCCCCCTGACTTTCTTCGCCTCCGCCTTTTCCGGAGGCGAATTAGGCCGCCTCGCTCCTGCTTCTCTGAACCGAAGAGAAGCGGAGCACATCCCTACTGGACACTGTGAAAGAGGCCACCTGGCCATCCTATGAAGTCACATCATGGGATTGGTGGTGGGGAGAGATGAGAGAATAGAACATATGGGATCCATTTTTAGCAGTGCCCCCAATTTGCTGTAATAGCCAGAGGGGAGGTGTCTGGGAAGCCTCCCCCCTCTACACACACACACACACACACACACACACACACACACACACCAGATTTCCTGGAGGCGATTCCACTGGCAAGCACTTTCCCTGGGCCCTGGAGCTGCTGGGTCAACAACCAGGCCTGCTATGGCAAACAGCGGTGCAAAGTGGAGACTGCCAAGGTCTTGCGGCAGCTGAACCGCACTGCTTTGTCATTATCTTATTCCACTGTATAAATAATTCGCTTTCTGTCGCGGGAGGGAGGGAGGGGAGCCTGCCAAGTCCAGCCCACCAATATAGAACACCCCAATGGAGGAAACGCTGGCGCTGGATTTGCATAGGTTATTGCTCAGCGCTGGTGGCGGGCGGGTGGGGAAGCCGTCAAATCTTGTATTAGTGACTATTAAGCTTTGATTTTATTGTATTCTCTTCTGAAGGGGGACTCGGCAAAGCGGTGATTTGCGATGCGCTTCTCACACTTTGCGGGGGGACAAATTCCTTCCCCTCAATATGTTGCGTGCATAATGTATGCAAACAGCCTTGGCAAATGCAGCGTTTATGGGTTCACACCATTTATATTTCATGGGCTACACTCTTACATTTTACTTTCCCCTATTAACAGCGAGAGATTAGACCACTTAACCAGAAAATCAGGGAGAGGAATAAATGCATTTTAATAACGATCAATGCCTTTTCCATCCCTAAATAGGGGGACGGGGAGGAAATGGGTTTAGGGATTTATTCTGACCTTTCTGAAAGCCGCATCCTTCAAGCTCAGTGAACGTTTACTGCATCACAGAAGTCAGGAATGGACAGGGCTCCAGAGATCTCTCAGTCCAACCTCTCTTCTCACTGGCCCACAACGAAATTACCACTGGAGACTGGTGTGCAGAACAGAAGTTATAAGCTGGAATCGTATGAGCTGGAATCACGTGCAGTAGGAGGTTGGCCTGATGGCTGGTTAACATCATGTTGCAATGCTTTCCAGTAGTTTGGGATGTTTAGAGGGAATCACCCCTTGCTTGGATAAACTTGTGTCCTTTTGGATTAGACATATTCAGGGTATGTCTTCGACTGTAAGACGCACACTAATTTCAGTACCACCAACAGAAAAAAAAACCTAAGACACACCCGCGATTCTAAGACGCACCCCATTTTTAGAGATGTTTATATGGGGGGGAAAGTGTGTCTTAGAATTGAAGAAATACGGTATTAGCTATGATTGGCAAAGGAGAAGCACAAATGATAGGGGGCGGGACTAGGGAACCGGAATGCCAGGGTTGCACAAAAAGATTTTATTGGCCCAACAAGTTTTGAATTAAAAATTCTGTACTGCCACAGCGCTCTTGGGCAAGGTCTATGGCTGCTTCCCCCAACCTGGTGCCCTCCAGATGTGTTGGATTCCCATAGGATAGCTGTGGATTCTGGTGGATGGCTGTGCCAACATCAGGAGCTGCTCGCCACCTGGGCAGTGCAGACAGACCATCTGGACTCAGGGCTGGCCCAAAATACATTGCTGCCGGAGGCAAAGAACAAAATATTTATTTATGACACTTATTTATTTATTGCACTTATATACCGCTCCCATAGCCAGGGCTCTTTGGGCGGTTTACAGAAATTCTAAAATTAAGATAAAAACGAGTATACAAAATTTAAAATTCTAAACCACAGAACATACACACATAAAACATTAAAAACTGTTTAAAAAACTAAACAAGTGGGTGATTAAGATGTGCCACCATATGCCTGGGCAAAGAGGAAAGTCTTAACTTGGCACCGGAAAGATTGCAGCGTTGGCGCCAGGCGAGCCTCGTCAGGGAGATCGTTCCATAGTCTGGGGGCCACCACCAAAAAGGTCCTGTTCCTCATCGCCACACTCCGAGCCTCTCTCGGAGTAGGCACCCAGAGGAGGACCTTAGATGTTGAACGTAGTGACCGGGTATATTCATGTCGGGAGAGGCGTTCCATCAGGTATTGTGGTCCCAAGCCGTGTAAGGCTTTATAGGTCAAAACCAGCACCTTGAATTGGGCTCGGAAACATACAGGCAGCCAGTGCAAGCGGACCAGAGCAGGGGTTATATGGTCAAACCTTCTGGTTCCCGAAATCAATCTGGCCGCTGCATTTTGCACGAGCTGCAGCTTCCGAACCATCTTCAAAGGCAGCCCTACGTAGAGGGCATTGCAGTAATCTAACTTGGAGGTTACCAGAGCATGGACAACTGAAGCCAGGTTATCCCTGTCCAGATAGGGGTGTAGCTGGGCCACCAACCGGAGTTTGTAAAAGGCACTCCGTGCCACTGAGGTCACCTGAGCCTCAAGTGACAATGATGGATCTGAAATAACCCCCAAGCTACAAACCTGCGCCTTCAGGGTGAGTGCAATCACACCTCTCCTGACGTGAATATACCCGGTCACTACGTTCAACATCTAAGGTCCTCCTCCGGGTGCCTATGCCAAGAGAGGCTCGGAGTATGGCAACAAGGGACAGGACCTTTTCGGTGGTGGCCCCCAGACTATGGAATGATCTCCCTGACGAGGCTCGCCTGGCACCAACGCTGCTATCTTTCCAGCACCAGGTTAAGACTTTCCTCTTTGCCCAGGCATATGGCGGCACATCTTAATCACCCACATGTTTAGGTTTTTTTTACGGTTTCAATGCTTTAAGTATGTTCTGTTTTAGAATTTTAAGTTTTGTATACTTGTTTTTATCTCAATTTTAGAATTTCTGTAAACTGCCCAGAGAGCCCTGGCTATGGGAGCGGTATATAAGTGCAATAAATACAAATAAATAAATAAATAATTCCCTGCCCCATTCCCCGCCTCGTTCCATGTATGAACGCTGACTGGACGGGCAGTTGAGCCTTCTTTCATTCCCAGCCCTGCACACAAGGCAGCAAGCTAGCCCAGGAAATGCCATGCAGGCTGCATGGCGCACACAGCTCTTTCTTCCAACACCTTGCTGCTGCAGCCTCCCAGGATCTGCTGCCCGAAGTATCTGCCTCACTCTGCTTAACGGCAGGGCCGGCCCCATCAGCACAGTCCTGAAACATCCTTTGGGATTAATGACACTCGTGAGACTTTTGGATGCCAAGAATCTATTCCTTGGCCTCCTGGGGCAATGAGCAACCCACTGCGGGGCAGACCTGGACCACCCCAGAGGCACTGATCCACCTGTCTTGACTAGCCCTAAGGACCAGCTCAGGATGGGCCCTGCTGGGGCTCTTTGGCTCTCCCTAAATCTCTGCTAAATAATAGTAACTCGTAAGTGATGCATTTTGCATCTGGCAGCAGGAAAAGGGCAGCTGCAATTAGCTATAACTATTTCATTTTAGTCAAGTGTCCCATTATAATTTGCATTTCACCTTTTAATTGCATTGTGGAGAACGAGAACCGGCTGCCTACCAGTTACAGTGAGTGAAATATGCAGAGGCTATAAAAAGTGAATGCCAGGAGAGACCTGGAGTACTTTATAGAAAGATTTTATTTACTGGCATAAAAGCTAATCTGGCTTTTGTGCCCAGGCCTGACGTGGGTTTGCTCCCTCATTTTTAGCTGGGAGAGCGCCTCTTCCTGGGTGCTGGAGTAGGTGTTGGTAGAGTGGTGATGGCAGAGGTGCTGGGCTAGAGATAGGGTTGTACAGTTGGAAGAAGCAGAGAGATCCTCTACATTTACTTGTCACTGGAAAGCAAAATCAGCTCCTTACAAGCATTGCCCAAACCCACCTGAGCAGGCCAGACCTGTGTCCCAAGCCGAAAGCCAGGGCCTGGCGGAAAAGGCCCCTTCAAAGCTAACTGGAGGAGGCTGCTTGGGAAACAATGGCACCTGAATCATCCAAATTCTGCTGGGCTTTTGGGCAGAAATTGCTCCGGTCTTCAAAAGAGGGCCATCTTGAAAAAAATGAAAATGAAATCTGTACATAGAATCATAGCATAGTAGAGTTGGCCTCTAAGGCCATCGAGTCCAACCCCCCGCTCAAGGCAGGAATCCACCTTCAAGCATCCTTGACAGATGACTGTCCAGTGGCCTATTATTATTATTATTATTATTTATTTATTTATTTATTTATATAGCACCATCTTGAAGGCCTCCATGATTATCACTTTGCAGGCACATCTCAAATAAAACTAAGACCACCATTCCTATTAGAATTTTGATCATTCTGATGTCCATTATTATTATTATTATTATTTATTTATTTATATAGCACCATCAATGTACATGGTGCTGTACAGAGTAAAACAGTAAATAGCAAGACCCTGCCGCATAGGCTTACAATCTAATAAAATCATAGTAAAACAATAAGGAGGGGAAGAGAATGCAAACAGGTACAGGGTAGGGTAAGCAGGCACTGGGTAGGGAAAAACTAACAGTAGAAAGTAACAGTAGAAGTCTGCACAACATCAAGTTTTAAAAGCTTTAGGAGCTTAGGTCCAGAACCAAATTTTTTATTATCGTGTCCTTGCTGCATCACTGTCCGTTGCAGTGATGTGCACTAGAGTAAGGCGAATGAGCAGACATGGTCTCCTGATAGCAAAGTAAAGAGCCAATCCCCACTCTCCTGGGGTGGGGGGAACTTTCCCTGCTCCACCTTCCACTGCAGGCCACTGTCTAATCAGGCCTGAGGCAAAAGTCATAGAATCATAGAATAACAGAGTTGGAAGGGGCCTACAAGGCCATCGAGTCCAACCCCCTGCTCAATGCAGGAATCCACCTTCAAGCATCCCTGACAGATGGTTGTCCAGCTGCCTCTTGAAGGCCTCTAGTGTGGGAGAGCCCACAACCTCGCTAGGTAACTGGTTCCATTGTCGTACTGCTCTAACAGTCAGGAAGTTTTTCCTGATGTCCAGCTGGAATCTGGCTTCCTTTAACTTGAGCCCACTATTCCGTGTCCTGCACTCTGGGAGGATCGAGAAGAGATCCTGGCCCTCCTCTTTGTGACAACCTTTCAAGTATTTGAAGAGTGCTCTCATGTCTCCCCTCAATCTTCTCTTCTCCACGCTAAACATGCCCAATTCTTTCAATCTTTCCCCATAGGGCTTTGCTGTCTTTTGTATCTGGTCACTAGGGCAGGACTCCTGCAGCTTTACCCGTCGTGATGAAGCAGGAATTTTACCAGGTGCTGCATGCATACAAATGAAACCTGCTGAAATTCCCTTTTCTACACAACCATTAAAGATACAGGAGCCCTGTCCTCCTTTTCATAGGGTTACCCTAGGATTGTGGCCATGCTATTTACTGGCCATGAGTTGTCCTCTGATCCACAGTTTCCTTTGTGAAGACACAATTCTTTTGGCTTACGGGACTGAATCAGCACCATGTACATTGATGGTGCTATATATATAAATAAATAAATAAATAAATAAATAAATAAATAATAATAATAAGAGGGACAGGTGGAGTGCAACCCTGCTAATTTCATTCCATCTTTCAACAGCTTTTGATACCATCGACTATGGTATCCTCCTGGATCAACTCTGTACCATTGGAGGCACTGTGCTACACTGGTTCCAGTCCTACCTACGGGGCCATTTTCAGAGAGTAGCATTGGGTGACCAGTCCTCGGCCCCTTGGCAATGGAGCTATGGGGTGCCGCAGGACACCATCTTGTCCCCAATGTTATTTGAACGTCTATATGAAGCTGCTGGGAGCGGTCATTAGGGGATTTGGAGCTAAATGCCAGCAATATGCTGATGACACGCAGCTCTTTCTCCCTGTGACACCTGAATCAGGTCAGGCTGTGCAGGTCCTGGACAAGTGACCAGACTCAGTAATGGGCTGGATGAGGGCCCATAAACTGAAGCTGCGCTGGCAAGATAGAAGCCCTGCGGGTGAGTGGATCCTGAGACTGGGAGACAGGCTCATTGCCTGTTCCGGATGGGGTCGCACTCCCTCTGAAAGGTCAGGTTCGTAGTTTGGGGCTACTCTTAGATCCATCTCTGTTGCTGGAGGCCCAAGTGGCCCTGGTGGCTCGGAGTGCCTTTTACCATCTTCGGTTGGTTCGCCAACTACGGCCTCTCCTGGACAGGGACAGCTTGGCCACGGTGCTACAGGCATTGGTAACCTCAAGGCTGGATTACTGCAATATGCTCTATGTGGGGCTGCCCTTGAAGCTGCTCCGGAAGCTGGAGCTAGTGCAGAATGCTGCAGCTCAGCTGTTGTCTGGAGCTGCCCCTTTCCAGCATGTAATTCCTCTGCTGAGGGAACTGCACTGGCTGCCTGTTCGCTACCGGGCCAGGTTGAAGGTTCTTGTACTTGTGTACAAAGCCCTAAACAACTTGGGACCAGGACACCTGAGAGAGCTCCGCCTTCTCCCTTACCAACCTGCCCGGTCACTGAGGTCATCCGAGGGCCTGCTCCTGGTGGTTCCACCTAGATCCATCCTCCGACTGGAGTCCACCAGGGGCAGAGCCTTCAGCGTGGTGGCGCCCCTCCTGTGGAATTCCCTGCCTCTGGAGGTCAGGCAGGCACCAACCTTGTACTCCTTTTGGCGCCTCCTGAAAACATCATTGCTCCAGGAAGCCTTTCCTTAATGACCAGCTGTGGTGTATTTTGCACTTTGTTTCTTTAAAAGTGTGCTTTTAATGTGTTTTTACTCTGCTGTTATTCTATTTTATTTTGTCCACTGCTCTGAAATTCTGAATGGGGAGTAGTATATAAATATTGTAAATAAATAAATAAATAAATAAATAAATAAATAAAATACCTGTGTTACGGTTTCCCTGTGCGAAGTTTATAAACTGGCTGTGCTGTGCGGTGATTGGATACTGGCCAATGCCATGGCCTCCATCTTGAGTGACACAGGAAGCAGGGAGCAATTTTTTCGTTTTGTTTTGTTTTTATTTCCTCTCCATTAAGTTGAATGGGAGGAATTCTTCGCTGCTAAGTTCCACCATTGTTGGTGGTTTGTTCAGGGTCTGAAGAGGTCTGGGGCAGGGATGGAGAGCCTCCCTTCCCCTGACCCTTTCCCACAGCCCTCAATCATTGTGGGCTCTCCCACACTAGAGGCCTTCAAGAGGCAGCTGGACAATCACCTGTCAGGGATGCTTTAGGGTGGATTCCTGCATTGAGCAGGGGGTTGGACTCGATGGCCTTGTAGGCCCCTGCCAACTCTGCTATTCTAGGATTCTATGATTCTATGATGGTTTCCCAGCTATGGTAAATTTCCCTCCATTCTCAAAGGGTTACAAGATAGGGAATACTTGGCTCAGCAATACTATGAATGAGAAGGACCTTGGAATGGTTGTAGATCACAAGCTGAATATGAGCCAACAGTGCGATACGGCTGCAAGAAAGGCCAATGCTATTTTGGGCTGCATTAATAGAAGTATAGCTTCCAAATCACATGAGGTCCTGGTTCCTATCTATTAATTCCCTGGTTAGGCTTCATCTAGAGTATTGCATCCAGTTCTGGGCTCCACACTTCAAGAAGGACGCAGATCAGCTGGAGCGTGTTCAGAGGAGGGCAACCAGGATGATCAGGGGTCTGGAAACAAAGCCCTGTGAGGAGAGACTGAAAGAACTGGGCATGTTTAGCCTGGAGAAGAGAAGACTGAGGGGAGACATGATAGCACTCTTCAAATACTTAAAAGGTTGTCACACAGAGGAGGGCCAGCCTCTCTTCTCAATCCTCCCAGAGTGCAGGACACGGAATAACGGGCTCAAGTTAAAGGAAGCCAGATTCCAGCTGAACATCAGGAAAAACTTCCTGACTGTTAGAGCAGTACGACAATGGAACCAGTTACCTAGGGAGGTTGTGGGCTCTCCCACACTGGAGGCCTTCAAGAGGCAGCTGGACAACCATCTGCCAGGGATGCTTTAGGGTGGATTCCTGCATTGAGCAGGGGATTGGACTCGATGGCCTTGTAGGCCCCTTCCAACTCTACTGTTCTATGATTCTATGAATCCTTTGCTCTAAGCTTAGCTACTAGCTGCAATAGCTTTAAGCAAAAACATGCTGGCATTTTTGTGTCTTTGGCTCCACCCACCAGTGGAATGCATCACCACCACCTGCCCAGGTTGTCCGAAATGGAATTCAGCTGAAAAAAAAGATTTTGCATAGCTGGCATAGGATTGAGCATCAGTGTGCTCCTTCCAGGTCTCCCCCCTGCTTCAGCTGCTACACCGGTGGAGTTGTGCTGATGCTGCAGCTGTACCAGCATAGCGTTGCACCAACATATTTCCTACGGAGGTGGCATATGTGCTGTCAGCATGTGGGGGGGTGGGGAGGGAGGCTTCTGCCATATCTATAGTCCCTCAGCTAGTGAAACTGAAGTACACCAATAGATCACAGCTGTAGGGTACAATTGTCATTGCATCTCTTTATCTATGATCTCTTATCTGTATCATTTCTCCCTTATTTTCTAATCTATTCAGCTATAATTGTATTGCTCAATTTATCTATATTATCTATTGTTATTATTAGACAACTGCTATCTTAATAATAATAATAATAATAATAATAATAATAATAATAATAAAGGCTCCAAAGAGAAATAGCTGTTTACCAAAACAGGATCTGTACTAAGTTATCCTGAACAAAGAAACATGTTTTTAAAAAAACCCACATCAATTCAAAAGCTAAAATTAATTCACTTAAAATTAACACATACATGAAGTATATCTTCCACTGAAAATGAACGGAGCCCAAAATAAAGTAGAAGGCTATAATGTATGCAAGACACAGGCCAGTCCACAACGCAGCAAGAGCCTTGCCGGAGTCATTTGTGTATTTGTGACCTTCTGTGGTGAGGGGACTGAGGGGCAAAAAAGCAGGAAAGGGGCAGCACTTCTAGGACCTAGGGCAATGGGGCCTTGACGCTGGTACCACTATAATACATCCAACCATAATACATCCAATCCAATATTATTATTATTCACAAATTTATTATTATTACATATCCTGCCTTCCCCCCTCTTACAAGGATCATAGAATCATAGCATAGCAGAGTTGGAAGGGGCCTACAAGGCCATCAAGTCCAACCCCCTGCTCAGTGCAGGAATCCACCCTAAAGCATCCCTGACAGAATATCCCTGACAGAATATCAGGCAGTGTATATAATCCACTTCCTCTACATTTTATCCTCACAACAACCCTGTGAGGTAGGGTAGGCTGAGAGTCAGTGGCTGGCCCAAAGTCACCCAGTGACCTTCCATGGCAGAGTGGGGACTTGAACCCAGGTCTCCTGAATCCCAGTCCAAGACTCTAACCACTGTCCCACACTATCAATGAGCTTGAACCACTGTGATGAAGCAGGAGGGAACTTTTGCTTCTTAATGTGTGTGTGTGTGTGTGTAAACCCCTAAGCTTTCTCCAAACACTGTCCAAGAAACCTTGGAAGGAATGAGACAACGATTAATCAAGGTGTGCGTCACTAATAGGTCCTTCAAGAAGCCACATTGCTTCTATTCCGCCTGGTTTCCAAGATCACCTGCCGCTGCTTCCTGGATGGGAGCAGTGCAACTGGAAAATGATCAGCTGCATCGCAGGAAAAGTCACCGCTTCCATTTAGAAACAGGCTCCAACTTCTGCATTCACCAGTTTGCCTGGATAAGCTCATGTTAGTCTATGTTAAGAGGTCTTTCTCATGCCCTGCTTTGCTGGCTGTTAAGAGCCAATGCATTTAAGAAGGTTTCCCATGAATCAGTGCTGCTGCTGTCGCTGCTGCGGCCACCGCCAACCCCCCCCCCCACCGCTGCCGCCTCTGGCAGTGATGGATGAGCCAAAGGGAGCCATTTAGACGGTTCCACATACAGCCCCAACCCACACGGTGAATGATTTCCAATGCCGGCTTTAATTTATTTTTAAATGAAATTTGCTATTGATTCTGGATTAAAAGAACAAATCTTAGAGCAGTTACTCCTGACAGCAGTGTGAGAGAAGCCAGGGGGACTTTCCCTGTGGTGGGACATGGCTTTTTTTCTTGGACATGGGGGGGGAAAAACCAACATTGAAATTCAAGACAGGTGATAATTAATCCTGTGTCTCCTTTTTTCAAATTAAAAAATGGGGCCAATACCAGGCTCTTCCCTAGAGTCCAAAGTCTGAGAAAAACAGAAGAGCTGGGGGTGGGGGCTGCGGCTGGCAGATGCCATCACTATTTCATGCCCTACTGTGCATGGGTGGGGTGGGGTGGGGTGGATGGGTCAGTGTTCAGTGGCAATGAAAAAGCAACGAACTCTGTGTGCCCAGAAGACTCCGGGGTTGGTAGCTCCACTTTAAAGGAGTTGTTGAGGAGGTCCTGAAAACTGCTGCCTGTCAGTGTCAGGGTGCTTCTCAATCTCACACTAGAACATATCTTAGCCACCAGCATCTGTCAGGAAGGGCTTTGAATAGTCATAGAATCCTAGAATCCTAGAATAGCAGAGTTGGAAGGGGCCTACAAGGCCATCGAGTCCAACTCCCTGCTCAATGCAGGAATCCAACCTAAAGCATCCCTGACAGAGGGTTGTCCAGCTGCCTCTTGAAGGTCTCCAGTGTGGGAGAGCCCACAACCTCCCTAAGTAACTGGTTCCATTGTCGTACTGCTCTAATAGTCAGGAAGTTTTTCCTGATGTCCAGCTGGAATCTGGCTTCCTTTAACTTAAGCCCGTTATTCCGTGTCCTGCACTCTGGGAGGATCGAGAAGAGATCCTGGCCCTCCTCTGTGTGACAAATACTCTTTAAGTATTTGAAGAGTGCTCTCATGTCTCCCCTCAATCTTCTCTTCTCCAGGCTAAACATGCCCAATTCTTTCAGTCTCTCTTCATAGGGCTTTGTTTCCAGACCCCTGATCATCCTGGTTGCCCTCCTCTGAACACGCTCCAGCTTGTCTGCGTCCTTCTTGAATTGTGGAGCCCAGAACTGGACGCAGTACTCTAGATGAGGCCTAACCAGGGCTGAATAGAGAGGAACCAGGACCTCACATGAGTCAATGGGGGCAGCAGGGATGACAAGCAGAGGGCATGGTGGATTCATCAAGGAGATTATCTAGGTTGGTTGAAAGAAATATGGATTGCAAAGAACTCCAAATTTTCTCTCCAAACTGGGCAAACGGGCATCCAAATGGCAAATGTGGTTCAATATAAGCAAAAGTAAAATGATGCACATTCAGGTAAAACAGCAACGACAACAACATCATCATCAACAACTTCAAGCATAACCTGTTGGAATACGAGAACTAGCAATGACTGACCAAGGAAGAGATCTTGGGGTTGTGGTGGAAAAGCGCAATGAAAATCCCAACACAGTATGCAGGCTGCTCTGAAATGTCATGTTGGGCGTGCTTAGGAAAGGGATTAAAATAAAACTACCAAGATCATGCTGCCCTTATCCTAACCTATGGTGCGACTACACTTGGAACTCTGTGTACAGTTCCGGTCCCATACCTGTAAAAAGGATATTGTCAATTGGAAAAGGTGTAGAAAAGGGCAGATAAAATGAATGAGGTGCTGAAGCAACTCCCCTACGAGGTGTGGTTTTCTGTGACTGTTTAGCTGAGAGAAAAGGTGAGTAAGGCAGAACATGCTAGAGGTGTACAACATTACAGATTGATAGCTGGAACAGGGAGATCAGAGCATATAACACTGATTCTGGCCCGCTTGTATTGGCTGCCTATTCGTTTCCGAGCCCAATTCAAGGTGCTGGTTTTAACCTATAAAGCCCTACATGGCTTGGGACCACAATACCTGATGGAACGCCTCTCCCGACATGAACCTACCCGTACTGTGCTCAACATCTCCCTGAGTGCCTACTCTGAAGGAAGCTCAGAGGATGGCAACAAGAGAGAGGGGCCTTTTTGATGATGGCCCCCTGACTGTGGGATGATCTCCCCAATGAGGCCTGCCTGGCGCCAACATTGTTATCTTGTCAGTGCCAGGTCAAGACGTTTCTCTTCTCCCAGGCATTTTAACAGCATTTTAACAGCATTTAACAACGTTAAGTTTGTTTTTAATGGACCCCAGAATTGTTGTTTTTAAATGGATACTGTTGTTTTTATACTGTTCTTTTTATGTTTCTGATGGTTTTAAAATTTTGTATACTTTTTAATGTTTACCATTTTTAACTGTTGTAAACCGCCCAGAGAGCTTCAGCTATGGGGCGGTATATAAATGTAATAAATAAATAAATAAATATAAATAAACATTATGCATGATATGGATAGGGAGACATTTTTCTCCCTGTCCCACAATTTTGGAACCCAATGGGGCCATTATCCCATGAAACTGATTGGTGGGTGATTCAGGACAGATAAAAGGAAATCATAGAATCATAGAATTACAGAGTTGGAAAGGGCCTACAAGTCCATCGAGTACAACCCCCTGCTCAATGCAGGAATCCACCCTAAAGCATCCCTGACGGAGGGTTGTCCAGCTGCCTCTTGAAGGCCTCCAGTGTGGGAGAGCCCACAACCTCCCTAGGTAACTGGTTCCATTGTCGTACTGCTCTAACAGTCAGGAATTTTTTCCTGATGTCCAGCTGGAATCTGGCTTCCTTTAACTTGAGCCCGTTATTCCGTGTCCTGCACTCTGGGAGGATCGAGAAGAGATCCTGGCCCTCCTCTGTGTGACAACCTTTTAAGTATTTGAAGAGTGCTCTCATGTCTCCCCTCAATCTTCTATTCTCCAGGTTAAACATGCCCAGTTCTTTCGATCTCTCCTCACAGGGCTTTGTCTCCAGACCCCTGATCATCCTGGTTGCCCTCCTCTGAACACGCTCCAGCTTGTCTGTGTCTTCCTTGAATTGTGGAGCCCAGAACTGGACGCAATACTCTAGATGAGGCAATATTGTGTGTATCTAGAGTGTTGTGTGAATACTTCTTCACACATCGCATAGTTAAAGTTTGTTACCATGCGACAGAGTGACGACCACCAACCTGGATGGCTTTAAAAGGGGGATTAGATATCAGCGGCTAACAGTCCTAATGGCTAGGTGCTACCAGCACCGTCAGAGGCAGCAGGCCTATGTACACCTGTCGCAGGGGAACATGGGTGGGAAGGTGCTACTTCTTATGTTCTTATGTTTACACACGACACGGCCGCCATCTGCTTGAAAATATTCCAAGCTCCAGCCAAACTTGTGGGAGACGTTTATTATTTATTTATTTATTTATTTTATTAATTACATTTCTATACCGCCCAATAGCCGGAGCTCTCTGGGCGGTTCACAAAAATTAATGGGCAGTGATGAGGCCTTCCCAGTTCGGAAGAACTGTTTTGGGGAGCTGTCCCATGCCTGGCAGAGAGAGCCGGCGAGCGAGACCGGGGCGCTGTCCTCGAGTCTGGTGCTGAAGCCCCGCGGCCGCTGTCCGCCAGCCCGGTAGTGCTGAAAGTAGCGGGACTCCTGCGTCTGGCCCCAGAAGAGCCGCCCACAGACTGAAAGGATTTGAACGATGCGACCATTGGCTCAGGCCTAACAGCCTCCCACAACCCGGCGCCCTCCAGATGTGTTGGACTACAACTGCCATACTCCCCAGCCAGATGGATTATGGGCGCAAGGTCGGGGAAGGCTGGCCCTTCGCCAACACCAGGTCTAGGATCAGGTCTAAGCCGATTCATGGCCTGCAAAGGGCGGCAGTGGTGGGGGCTGGGAGGGGGCTGGGGACGAGACGGGGACGCTGGGACGCCCTTCTATGTCCACCTCCGCTGAAAGGCAGCCCAGACGCCCTTTTCTAGGAATGGAAGGTGCCGCCCAGAAAGAGAGGCCAGTGAAATTCAGTGGCATAAAAATATGCAAGCAGGAGTAAACCCCCCCCCCATACCCACCCCTTTTTGGAAAAAAAGTCCACCCCCCCAAAAGTAGAGAGTGTGGGACGCTTCCCCTTCTGCCCCCCCCCCCGGGGGCTAGCGTCGCCCTGCTCCTCTCCAAGGCCCAGTTTAGGCAAGGCTGCCTGCGCGACGGCCTCCCCCCCTCCTCCCCCCCTGCCTTGGCAGGGACCCGCCACCGCCGCCGCCGCCGCTTTAAAAACGATCCCCTTGGAGAAACTTTGATGCTAAATCAAGCGCTGGCTGGGATCCCTCCGCCGGACGGGAGCGCGCGAGAGCGAGAGGCGGCCGTGGCACAGTGGTGCCCTCCGCCGTAGGGAAGAGTCCCGCAGTCTCCGGCTGGCAGCGCCGAGCCGAGCAGGAGCAGCAGGAAGAGCAGCAGCAGGAGGAGAGCGGGACGGGCGAGGCAGGCGAGGCAGGCGAGGCGAGGCGGCGGCAGCGCGGATCGCGGAGCGGGTGGGGGCCACCGGCTGCTGGTCGCCCTCCCTGATGTGAGACGGGCAGGCGGACCGAGCAAGATGGGCTGCGCCTTCGGCCTGACCCTGGCCCTCTGCCACTCCGTGGGACTCTACCTGCAGCTCGGCGCCGCCTCCTCGCGCCCCCCGCAGTGGGAGAACCAGATCTCGGGCAACGGTGAGTGCCAGAGGAGCCGGGGAGGGGGGGTTGGGCAGGGGGGTCGGGAGGCGCGGGGCTCGCCCCCCGCCCCCACGGAGGCACTCCGCTTAGTCCTCCTTTAACCTGGTGTCGCTCCCCCCCCCGGAGGGTAGAGTTATGGGGGTGGTAAAAGGGCAGCTTTGCCCCCACCCCACATTTTCAGGGGGGCTGGCGTGAGCGGCTCTTTCTCCCCGTGAGTTGCTGTCTGCTGGACACCGCGGCTGGCGCTGGGGTGACCCCGCGTTGTCCAGAAAAAAAGGGGGGTCTGATTGCCTTTGTGCGCCCCCTGCTGGGAGGGCAGAATTGTGCCTCGCTTCAGGAAGACTGGGGGGGGGGGAGGGCACGATCCTGCAATGTGCCATGGGGAGAGGGTGGACCGGGGGGTTCGTACGGAAGCCCCCATTTCCTTGTCCTTCTCCCTGCCATGCTGGTTCCAGACACTTGGGGGTCTAGGATTGCGGCGCTCCAGGCGTGGGCTGGGCAGTGGCGGGAGAAGGGTTTATTTTGGCATTGCTTTCCTCAGTTCTTGAGGCATTCGTGATTTGGGGGTGGAGAGGGGAGGGAACACCCTGCACAGGTTGTTCCCAAGCAGCAAAGTGATGCGGTGTGGGGGTGGCGAGAGGCAGCCTTCTCCTCTGGCCAAGGAAAGGTGTCAGAATCAGAACTCGCAATCCCGTGCTGGGGAAAGAGGCAAAGGGCACTCCATTTAGAAAGAGGAGTTGCGGGGGGGGGCAGGGGCTTTCTCTTGACACCCTCTTCAGTTTGAAAGGAAGGTTAGGGGTCTTGTTACATAAACGCCCCCTCCCCAGCCAAACCACCCTCCAATTTTGCAGGAATTGTGAAGTGGCCGGAGACGCCTGGGTGCTGGCAGGGGCAAAACACCCCCCCCCCCGTTGCACCGTGCCAAAGGGCAAGGACCTCGGCATCCAAGGCGCTGTGGGTGCCGGGGCAAAAGAGAGTGCCTGCACGCCCCCCTCACTGTGGCAGGTTGTTGGGTTTTTTTAACAGCTGGAGTTTCTCTGTGCAACTTCCTTCTTCTCCTCTGGCATCTTGGCTCCCCGGTTCTGAGGCTGCTCCTGAGTAGCTCTTGCCCTCCTTGTGGGTGGCTGTTTTGTCCCATTCTACACACACCCACCCACCCAGCTAGGACTCCAGTGGAGTCAGGGCATCCATTTGCCAGAAGCCAGCTTCCCTGCCCAGCTTGGCTAAACCAGTGTCTGGCTGACCAGCCCCGTTCCCCCAGTCATACAAAATCATGATTGGCGGACCCCCACTAATGGATGGTTCCTAAGCAGCAAAGAGATTGGGGTGGGGGTTAAAGCTGGCAAGAGAGTCTGACAGTCCTCCTTTCGGAGAAGTCCACCAAAGGGGCACTCTGGACTTCCTTCATCAGGCCAGAAGCCAGGTCTAGAAACATGCAGGGCTCTCCAAGGGAGACCCATAACCGCCGCCACCGCCACAATTACCTTCCCTAACACTCCCAGTGTTAGGGAAACTCACATTTGGCTTCTGAGCTTCCTGGAGGTGTTTAGCTGGCCGTTCTTGGAAACAGGGTGCTGGGTGAGGTGGATCCTTGGTCTAATCGTGCCGGGACCTTTACACGTTCTTAGGAAGGGGTGTCTGCAAAGTCAAGTACCATGGCCAGTGGGGTCTATAGATTTCTGAGGCTCAGCTCTCTTCCCACAAAGACTTGCCCAAGTTCAACCACTGTTCAGAAATCAGGTAGGACCGGCTTCTTCTTCTGTATGAGAATTCTGATAGTTCGTGTGTATTAATATTTTGTAACTTCCCCCAGAGATGGGCTGGGCAGACAGAGAGAGAGAGAGAGAGAGAGGATGGCTTTAAATAGTTGAACAGTGAAGTGATGAGAAGGGGTAAACAGGAACTCCCCACAACAGGAAGGGGAAGGTAATAGGTATAGGAGTCCAGAGAACACTGGGGCAGGAAAGTGGCAGCCCAAGAAACCAGGTGAAGGTCAGCATTTTGGAATGGCGCTGCTGGGCCACCCTCTCCTCCAGGCAACAGCTTCTTCCCCTTCCATGCCTGATCACCTCCCCCCCCACCTCCAGTAGATGGACCTGGATGAGCAACTGGTGGTGGGTCAGCCGGGCACCTTTCAGTAGGGACCAGAGGTGACCCAGAAACTGTTGCTGCCCTCTGCTGCAGAATGAAGGGATGATGGGGACTAGGCCAGGTTGTCTCTCTGGCTCTGCGGTGTTGTAAACTAAGCCTGGGTGGAAGTGGGGGAGGGCAAAGATCCCACCGTTGTTGCGTCCGTGAGCAGGCCTCAGCATTTCACTTCTTGGGTGCGCAAACATTCCCTTGCTCTGCCCAGCGCTCTCCCATCACTGACCTGCCCCTCCCTTGTTCAGAGGAGAGCAGCCCTTTGGTGCTTTCTCTAAAGATCTGGGGTTGAAGGAGAAATGGGTGCTGGGGCAGAGAGAGCTGCTGTTAGGAGCACCAGCGTTGCAGAGCGTTCTCGACCGAGAGGAGTTCTGCAGCCACAACCAAACCCTTTATTAGCAAGGCTGTGAGTAAGTGGGTCGTGTATAATAAGCCGTTTGCGTTCAGCAGGTGAATACCAATTTGATAAAAAAAGTAGTGCGTGTGTGCGAGAGACACTGGTATCAATGACGGCTTAGCAGATTGGAGATTGATCATTTCATTATTGGCTGGTTCAGTTTCCTCCCAGCACAGCAAGACGGTGCGGAGGAGGCCACGAGGACTCGCTTGGAAGCTAGGAGAAAAGCTAGAGAGACACGGTGGGGAAGAAGAACAACAAGAAGAAGATGAAAGACACAAGGGCAGGCATCTATGTGGGCAGTGATGCCCTACGCAGGCAAAGGCCTCACCCCACGGATGGAGAAACCCAAGCGATGGGTTTGATTGGCCATCCTTCGTAGCATGAGATGCCTTTGGGCAGCCACTTTGCCTGTGGAGAGCCACAGAGAAATAGGCTGGGGGCGGAGGGGACCCGGACCATCCGTGAGGGCAGGCGGGGAGGGATTGCATGGACCCATCCAGGCATCACATGGCTTTGGGGTTCGAGAAGGGTCCGGTGCAAGCCCAGATGGAGGGGGCCTAACAGGAGATGGAGGAGATGGAAGGCAAACAGCCTGGCTGGGCTCAGGGGGGGACACGGAATCACGGGCTCAAGTTCAAGGAAGCCGGATTCCAGCTGGACATCAGGAAAAACTTCCTGACTGTTAGAGCAGTACGACAATGGAATCAGTTCCCTAGGGAGGTTGTGGGCTCTCCCACACTAGAGGCCTTCAAGAGGCAGCTGGACAACCCTCTGTCAGGGATGCTTTAGGGTGGATTCCTGCATTGAGCAGGGGGTTGGACTCAATGGCCTTGTAGGCCCCTTCCAACTCTGCTATTCTATGATTCTATGATTCTATGAGGCAGGACTTCAGGAAGGGCCCAGGCAGGGCAAGGGAAGGAGTGGCAAAAAGCAGAGAGGGGAAAGGTCCTTCCGGGGGTTGACTACTAGCCCCACGTGAAAGGAAGCGGCAGGAGGCCGCTGGTGAGCTCGACCCGAAGGAAGCAGAAACGCACAGGAGAGGAAGATGCATTCCACAGCAGGGGATGCGGGGGTGTGGGGGAGGCTCCGTTCACCATTCCCCTAAGTCCCCACAAGCAGTGGCAGGCTGAGCAGTGAACTTTCCAACAGCATTTCTGAGCCAGTGGTGGACGCTTCCGAATATTCTTCTAATCTTTGTGGTGTGTGTGTGTGTGTGTGTGTAGTTAACACCCCCGTCAGAGCTCAAGGGGGCACTATGTGACAGGAGTACACTTCCTAGGAGGGCAGGCTACCTGGGTGTCTGTATGGCTCCATTTCCTTTACTGCTGGCTAGTTAAGCCTCTCCCACTGGTCACGGCAAAAAGAATGGCTGTGGGGGTCGAGTTCAGTAGACCCCTGTAAGAGGAGGGAACCGCTTAGGTTACAAGGACAGTAGAAAATATCACCCTCGCTATGGGGCCTCTGTGCTTTTCTGCCAAAAGAACTCTGCAGCCCAAACGGTGATGAATCTGACATGGATGTGATGCATGTACAGAAGCTTAACACGGGAGAAAGGGAGGCGGTGCAAGGTCTGCAGCGTTTCTCCAAGGAGTTCACGCGTGACGGGAGAGACAGCGGTCGGAACTAGAGGCGAGGGCAAACAGGAAGCCTGCGTTTGCCCAAGGAGGTTGACAACAGCACAAGGCTGCAACAGTGAGATCAGGGAGCAACTGCTGGGAAAACTGTAACATTGAAAGGGATTCCCAAACCCCTGGAGCCCAAAACCTCATACTGGCTGAACTCCCCGGGTCAAAACAAGGAAGGGCTGAGGGTTTTGTCCCGAGGATTCAGATACTCTGCACTCCACCAGGGCTGCCTGCCGGCAGAAGGGACTGCTGACCTGATTCCGGCTGCAGACAGCCAAAGAGTGGGTTGCAGCTTTCAGGCTCAGGTGACCGGAGGAACCTGTAAGGTCTCCGGTGGCCATAGATCGCTGCTGTCCTTTGTTGGACTCTTCTATCTGCACAGTTAAAGTCCAGCTGTTCCCCACCGCTTGGGCGGGAGCCCGGCCTGCCTGCCCTGCCCAAACCCATCCTGGATGCTGGGCATCCATTCTCTGCAAGCTCCTCAGGGAAGGGATTTCCAAAATTGTACCATGGCTGTTGGGAGTGGAGCTGAGACTAGGCCCTGTGCCCTGGGAATGTGTGTTGCATGGAAAGCATTTGGCCAGACCCTCCTTCTCTGATCAAAGCGGGGAGCTCTCAGCAGAGGCAAACGCAGCCAAATACTTGTGCGCTCTTAGCCGAGGGGGCTAGGGAGGAGGGGGCTGTGCTCTGGGTTAGGTCGCAGCAGCCTCCCCCTACAGCCATGCTGGCTGGGGATGGTGGGAGTTGCAGCCCACCACATCTGGACAGCACCGGCTTGGGAAAGGCTGGAAGATGGCCACACACCATCGCCCAAAGGGTGCTATTACTGCAAGCACACACATGACTTTTCTGCCTCGTTGGTTGGACAGTTTGGGAGCTGCTGAGTCTGCACATCACGGTCTCCTTCAAAAAGACCAGCTGCCCAATGCAATGCTGGCAAAGTTATTGCGGCTCTGGCTAGAGCCCGTTTCCATGCCAGGTAACTCCCTGTGCAGGCAAAAGACTGACTGCACACACCTTGAACTGAACCCCCAGCCGTCACTTTGACCTTCCTCTGGCATCTTCACTTTTTAAATATCTATGCACACACCACCAACATCCCCTCCCTGCCCTTGTTGGCAAAGGGATTGGGACCTCCTTTCTGCCTCTTTACGGTTTGCAGACTCGCAGTGAGCCAGGAGCCAGTCCGAAACGCTCCCCTGCCCCCTTTGTTGGGAAGTAGGAGTGGCTCCAGCCCCCTGCCTTTCCCCCCTTGCATTGCTTGCAAGCACAGCCTGTGCACGGTGAACAGACGCCCCGGCTTTGCATCCCTCCCTCCCACTCCAGCAGCCGGACGGCTTCTCCTGCAGGCAGGACACCTCCCCTGTGCTTCTGCCGCCCTGCCTCTTAACTTTCCCTGCAGGCAAACACCCTCAATTATTCATGCCTCCGCTGCAAGCAGGCTGTGGATGCCAGGCTGTGCCCCGCCTGGGCTCCTTCTCTGTCAGTGACTTCATGCCCAAGCCAGGGCTTTGGCGAGCAGCTACAAAAGAGAAGAGCCGTGCGGCGCGTGGTCCTTGCCTTCCACTCTATTTGCAATCACCATTGATGGTTTGCTTGGCATGGCGGCTGGACAATCAAGGCACCAAGCAAGACCCTGGTCCTCACTGCGCGGCGCTCTCCTTTGTCTCAGTCACTGCTGATCGCTCCATCCGTTATCTCCCTAGAAACACTTTGCATTCCGCTGGATTTCCTCAAGCTTCCAGGAGGGATTTCTCGCCACACCACCACCCGCTGCCTGTGTTTTTCTCTGCTGCTATTCGGGCTGGTGTTCGGTGCCCTGGCTTCTGTGTTTCATAGAATCATAGAATCATAGAATAGCCGAGCTGGAAGGGGCCTACAAGGCCATCAAGTCCAACCCCCACTGCTGCTCCCTGTAAAAGGGGTCTGAACGCCACCTCTTACCCCGCTCCGTAAAGCTCAGGCAAGATGGTGGGATCTGGGGTTTGGAGGGGTTCAAACGTTCTCAGACGATGCGCCGCACGAAATGCCAGAGTAAAACCGACCCCTTTCCTTGTCCAGCAAAGAAAGGCAGGTCAAATCCAGCTCAATGGCCCGCTTAGGGAGAGAGCCCAACTCCTTGTGGGCTGGCCCCACATATTTTGATGCCTCTGGTGGAGAATTCAGTCGCACGCACGCACGCACACCCCTGCGCGCCATTCCATTAATTAACACGGACACGATTGCGCTCTTGATGAGCTCTCGTTGATTCCAGGTGTGGGGGAGGAGCAGGCTTCCTGGGGAGTTGCGCTGCCTGCCTGCCTGCCTGTCTGCCTGCCGCTCCTCCAAACCTTCAGCTTCCCTCTGCCTTGCGCCCAGCTGCCTCTGGCTTCAGACACTGGAGAGTGTGCAGAGGAGTGCAGGGAGGCAGCGGCAGAGGCTTCTCTCCCTACAGTGGCGATCCGCGGCTTATTTATCCACCACAGCAACGTTGTGCTGCTGCTGTCGCTGCTGCTTATCTTTACAAACAAAGAATGTCGTCGTACGACTGTGTCTTTGTCCTCCTGGGTCCCTTTTATGCCCATGCCACAGAGGGAGAATTGGGGGGCAAGAGGGCCGCGCAGAGCAGAGGGCAGGTCGGACAAGTGGGCCTCAGTGGATATCTTCTCTAGGAAGAAGAGGAGCCCAAATGTCTAACCACTGGTGCACCTCTGTGCACGACGCTTCACGGATCTGCTGGGGCCACAGCAGCCCCCAGCCCTTAGAGCAAGACTGGGGGAAACACTTCCCACTCAAGGGCCGCATTCTCTCAGGGGGGGACGACACCTATTCCACTGGTGTGCAGGGCCAAGACTGAAAGGGGTGGGCCAAGAACAGCCTATGTTAGCTTAAGGGGCTTATATTGCCAGTAACTGAACCTTAGGAGAGGCTTTTCATGTCTTTCAAATGGGGGGGGGGGTGTGTGCACAAAAGCCAGAAAATCCTCAAACGATTGGTGATGGGAGGAGAATTGGTGTGGTCCTCTGGGGAACCGCTGGAGGGCCAGGTTGGGACCGCAGGAGGGCCAAATTTGGCTCCCCAGGGCTGAGGTTCCCCACCACTGGCTTAGAGAATCCAAGTAGTGTGGACTGAAGGGGAGAGACAGACAGAACTGCCTTATATCAGTGTATCAAGCTCCTTGTCCATCTGGCCCAGTGTTCCTTGCTCTGGCTGGCAGCAGTTCTCCTGGGTGGTCTTGCACAGAAAAGGGTCTTTCCCACCAGCTGCTTCCTGATCCTCTAAAGTGGAGACACAGCCAGTGCCTGAAGCCTCACATGCCAAAGAAGCCTCCACTGTGGAGCTCTGGGGTGCTTCCAGACAAGGCTTTTATTGTGCAAGCACCCTGCCTTCAAACACAGAATATTATGGGGGGCCCAGATGTCATCAGCTTCTGTTTGTAATTGTCCCCATGACTTCTTCCTTCTGTTGACTTCCTACCAAAAACATCTTACACAGTTACATCTTGCACAGTTACAAGATGGGGGATACTTGGCTCAGCAATACTACAAATGAGAAGGATCTTGGAATTGTTGTAGATTGCAGGCTGAATATGAGCCAACAGTGTGCTATGGCTGCAAGAAAGGCAAATGCTATTTGGGGCTGCATTAATAGAAGTAGAGCTTCCAAATCGTGTGAGGCACTGGTTCCTCTCTATTCGGCCCTGGTTAGGCCTCATCTAGAGTATTGCATCCAGTTCTGGGCTCCACAATTCAAGAAAGACGCAGACAAGCTGGAGTGTGTTCAGAGGAGGGCAACCAGGATGATCAGGGGTCTGGAAACAAAGCGCGATGAAGAGAGACTGAAAGAACTGGGCAGGTTTAGCCTGGAGAAGAGGAGATGGAGGGGAGACATGATAGCACTCTTCAAATACTGAAAAGGTTGTCACACAGAGGAGGGCCAGGCTCTCTTATCGATCCTCCCAGAGTGCAGGACACAGAATAATGGGCTCAAGTTAAAGGAAGCCAGATTCCAGCTGGACATCAGGAAAAAACTTCCTGAGAGCAGTACAACAATGGAATCAGTTGCCTGGTGAGGTTGTGGGCTCTCCCACACTAGAGGCCTTCAAGAGGCAGAAGGACAACCATCTGTCAGGGATGCTTTAGGGTGGATTCCTGCATTGAGCAGGGGGTTGGACTCGATGGCCTTGTAGGACCCTTCCAACTCTGCTATTCTATGATTCTATGATCTTAAGAAGGGAAAGGCAGACTAGCTGCACAAGGTCCTATGGGTTGGAAGCACCAGGAGACCACCCTCCGCCAATAAGCACTGCCAAGCTTACGGCTTTGAGCAAGAATTCACGGGGGCCGTGGAAAGAAAGCGGAGGATGTGGGTAGGGAGTCATTTTGCTCCTTCTCTCATAATACCAGAAGCCAGTGGTGTTGTCCCATGAAGCCAATTGATGGGAGATTCAGGACAGATAAAAGGAAAGACTTTCACACAGCACAGAGTTAAACTGTGGAACTCACTACCACAACTTTTGTGAACCACCCAGAGTGCTCCGGCTATTGGGCGGTATAAAAATGCAATAAATAAAAGAAATAATAAAATAATAAGGTGAGTTGATGGCCACTGATTTGGATGGCTTTAAAAGGGGGTTGGACAAATTCATGGAGGATAAGGCTGATGACTATACGCTATCTGATGCCCCATACACCAGTTACTGGGGGGGAAACGGGCAGGAGGGTGTTTTGCACTTGTGTCCTCCTTGTGGGCCTCCTGTGGGCAGCTGGTTGGCCATTGTGTGAACAGAATGCTGGACTAGATGGACCCTTGGCCTTGTGCTCCTTTGTTCTTAGGAATATGGAAATGGTGGGTCTGTCTGCATGGAGAAGATAAGAGAAATGTTAGCAGGCGATCAAGAGACGGCAGAACTGCTCAATGCCGACCTTGCCTGCAGCCTCTCCCACAAGGGAAAGCAAATGTAGATTACATGTTGAAGGGAAAGGGTTGCTACCCACAATTAGCAAATGGCAGGCATGGGAACATCCATCCACACTTAAATGGGCTCAAATCTTCGGGGCCAGATGAATTGCATCCTAGGGTACTAGAATAACTTACAGGTAAAATCTCAGAGCCTCCGTCTGTGGTTTTTGAAAATTCTTGTAGGACAGGTGAAGAATTTGGGGACTGGAGGTGGGCAAATGTTCTCTCTATCTTCAGAGGGGGTGCAGGGAGCAACCAGGCAATTTCTGACTGGCTCTAGAACAAATAATTAAGCAGCAAGCCTGTGCATGTTTAGAAAAAAATAATGCTTAGATTAAAAGAGCCAGCACAGGTTTCTCAAGAACAAGTCAGACCAGACTAACGTATATCCTTTTGGGTATTATTATTATTATTATTATTATTATTATTATTATTATTATTGAGTTGTTGGCTTGGTAGACAAAAGGAATGCTAGAGATGTAGTATATCTTGATTTCAGCAAGGGTTTTGATAAGTTCCCTCCATCGTATTCTTATTGGCAAAATGTGGGCAAGATGATGCTATTGTTTGATGGATTTGTAGATGGTTGATAGATTGAACTCAATGGCTCCCCCATCATCCTGAAGAAGAGGAATGACAAGTGGGCAGCTGCAGGGTTCTGTCCTAGATCCAGTGTTGTTCCATGTCTTTATAAATGACTTTCTTGAAGAGATGCTCCTCAAAGCTGCAGATGACACCAAACTGGGTGGGGTAGCCAATACCTTAAAAGACAATACCTTCTTGATGGCTGCCCCAAGGCTCTGGAACTTCCTTCCCAGGGAGGCTAGACTGGCTCCCTCCTTGCTACACTTTTGGAGGCAGGCCAAAACCTTTTTGTTCCAGCAAGCCTTTGGGCAATAATCTAGACTTTGTTAGTGAACTGTACTTCTTCTTCTTCTTCTTCTTCTTCTTATTATTATTATTATTATTATTATTATTATTATTATTATTATTTGACATTTGTCTTTTAATAAGAACATCAGAAGAGCCCTGCTGGATCAGACCAAGGGTCCATCTAGTCCAGCACTCTGTTCACACAGGGGCCAACCAGCCATCGGCCAGGGATGAACAAGCAGGACATGGTGCAACAGCACCCTCCCACCCATGTTCCCCAGCAACTGGTGCACACAGGCTTCCTGCCTCAGATATTGGAGATAGCACACAATGTTTTATTTTTAAAAAAATACTATAGATGATTTAATTATATTTTAACTTTTGTATAGTTCTATTTACATGTTTTAATTGTATATGTTTTAATTTTGTAAAGCCGCCTTGAGTCCTAGAATTGGAGAAAAGGTGGGATACAAAATAAAATAATAATAATAATAATAATAATAATAATAATAATAATAATAATAATAATAGATTTAAGATGCTCTTGGCAAGATGGAGAATTGGACCAAAAATAACAAAGTGAACTTCAACTGACTTAAATATACATTTCTGCATTTAGGTAGGAATAATTAGATGCACAAACACAGAATGGGTGACACCTGGCCTGACAGCTGTAAATAATAATAATAAATGTTTTTCTTACCCGCCTCTCCCTTTGGATCGAGGCGGGGAACAACATTAAATACAAAAATACTATGAAACACAGCAAAATACATAAAACTGATTAAAAACTTACAATAAAGTAAAATACATAAAATTGATTGAAAACATATAAAAACTAATACATAGTTAAAATAACAGCCAGGCATCTTAAAATTCGACTGGGTAGGCCTGCCAGAAGAGATCACTCTTTGTAGTTTTTTTTTAAATTCAGAAAGACTGTTAAGTTGGCAAATCCCTCCTGGCAGGCTGTTCCACAGTCTGGGAAAAGAATCGGGGGTTTTAGCAGACCACCAGCTAAACATGTGCCAACTGTGTGATGCGGCAACTAAAAAGGCGAATGCAATTCTGGGTTCCATGTATATAGTATCCAGGTCATGAGAAGTTACGGTTCTGCTCTGCTTTGTTCAGCCCCCACTTGAGGTGCTGTGCCCAGTTCTGGGCACCGTTGTTTAATAAGCATTTTATAACAAGTATATTGATGAACTGGAATGTGTCTAGAGGAGGGTGACAAAGATGGTGAGGAGCCCAGGTTGAAGGAGTTCAGTATGTCTGGCGCGGAGAAGAGACAATTAAGAGGTGACATGTTCTCCGTCTTCAAATATCTGAAGGGTTGTCACAGAGATGATGGAACACATTTGTTTGCTGTTGCTCCAGAGGGCAGGACCCAAACCAACAAGTTCAAATTACAAGAAAGGGGATTTTGACTAAACATGAGGACGAAGTTCCTGATGGCACGAGCTATTTGACAGTGGAACAGACAGCCTGCCTGGGAAAGTGACAGACACGTCGTCGTCTTCTTCAGAGCTTTTTAGGCAGTCTCTGGTTGACCTCCCATCAGCATCAGTGGTCTTCCTCCATTGAGAGGGCAATGGATCAGCTTACCTTTGAGGCCCCTTTCAATTCTATGATTCTGTGACCCCCATAACCACATGAGAAGGTGATCAGGGGTGTGGCTGAGCTGAAAACTGGGCATTTTCGGATTCTTTGGCATTCTTTTCTATTTTCCCCTCGCTAGGTCTGTCATTCTGTTTTAAGGTAAAATTGCAGCTGAAAGAACTTTTGCGCTCCGCAGAGTAGCTGGCCTTGGGGACGCTGCTGCTCTACAGAGGACAAGAAAAACTTCCTGACTGTTAGAGCAGTGCGACAATGGAACCAGTGACCTAGGGAGGTGGTGGGCTCTCCCACACTGGTGGCCTTCAAGAGGCAGCTGGACAACCCTCTGTCAGGGATGCTTTAGGGTGGATTCCTGCCTTGAGCAGGGGGTTGGACTCGATGGCCTTGTAGGCCCCTTCCAACTCTGCTATTCTATGATTCTATGATTCTATGACCATCCGCCACCTTTTGCTTTAGCGCTAGGAAGGGGCGTTTCCAGGATTTGCCATAAATTTGCATTTGCAGCATCTTTTCACCCTCACCTGCCCAAAGAAGCAGTGTGGCAAGACTGGATTGCTCTGGTGCTCCTCTAACAAGCTGTGCACCGTAGCAGGTATCCTAATGGCTGATAGTGAAGATGGAGTCTAAGGAGGGTTATCATTTGCGATTGCGCTACCTAAAGATGGGATTGTTCCATGGCAGAATGAGCTCCTGCCCGTGTGCGCATAGCAGCGCGTGGAGTGGCTACACGGCTTGGAGGCAACTGAGCCGTTTGCTCTACCTGCCTCTTTGGCACACCTGAGCTTCGCTCTCGGCTCATGGTGTGACGAAGTAGCACTGAGGAGGACCTGACGGACCCTTGCAAGCAGGTCGCTTTGCCTACTCGCTGGGGTTGGGCTCAGGGGGGACTTCAAGGCGCAGTGACGGAGCGGGGCCGCTGCCCACCTCCACCAAAATTCCTGCAATCCCATTTGCTCCTACAGCTGGGGGGGGGGGACGAAACCCACGAGGCATTTGATGGGAGGGTCCATGCATTGGAAGTGAGGAGGGGTCTTCAGGAAGGGATGGCTGAGGTTCATTAGGCACGTTATTAATGTAAAGATATGATTAGGTGATTGAGGGAGTGTTGAATGTGGCAGTGAACGGTGGTGGGAGGCTGAAAGAAAGGTTCTTGTGGTGGGGACACGAGGCATTTAACGGGGGGCTCCATGCATAGGAGTAGGGAGGGGTCTGTGGGAGGGGGTGAGTGATGAGAGTTGTGGGCCAAGGCAGGCCTAGTAATATTATTAACAGCATGGCTAGCATTCTTAGTAGTAGTAATAGTACCACCCTGGGTGGTTTTATGTTGGGGTGGGCGTAATGCGAGTGGGGAGAGGCCAGGGAAAGTGAATGAGTGAGGCAGTAAGCCTGCATGCACCAGTTGCTGGGGAACATGGGTGGGGAGATGCTGTTGAACCCGTTTCCTGATTTGTTGGTCTCTGGTCAACAGCTGTTTGGCCCCTGTGTGAACAGAGCGCTGGACTAGATGGACCCTGGGTCTGATCCAGCCTCAGGGCTCTTCTGATGGTCTTAGCTGTCAACCGCAATCTACCGAAGTCCTATTTAGCATGGATTAAATCTTTCCTCCCCTAAAAATGGTCCTTGCCAGCCATTTGCTCCCACAAACCTGTTTTCCTGCAGTTGCCCTCGCTGGGCTAGAGGATGTTCTCATTATCTCCTGCCTTCTGGGGCGGCAGCAGAGGACAACAGGTCTTTGCCTGCTTCTGTGTTGCAGCCCTTCAAGGATTTCAGGAGTTCAGCCCTGCTGCCAGCCCCACCCCTCCCCACTCCCAGCCACCTCTTCTCCAGGCTAAACAGAGCCGGTTCCTTGATTGGTGGAGATCCACGGTGGGCTGAAGGATGGGATGGATGCCCCGGAAGGCTATCAGCTTAGATCCCAAGCCTTATATATAAGTGGACGTGGAATTGGAAGTATGAGTGCATGGCATACTTGCTGAATGGTGCCTCCTGCACCCAATGAAGTCGCTATTCTTCCACAAGAAACCAGGTACGACAGCCTTCCCCGACCTGGTGCCCTCCAGATGTTTTGGACTACAACTCCCAGAATCCTCCAGCCAGCTATACTGGGGAGTTGTAGCCCCACACATCTGGAGGGCACCAGGTTGGGGGAGGCTGGTGTGGCAGGATACTTTCACAAGGCCCGCCACCTTCCTCACGTGATCGCTTGTTGAATGAGGCCTGTGTCATGGGAGGATTTAAAATGGGACGTATTTCCTGATCAATGTGACTTCCTGCATTCGATTTACAGTTGGAAAAAAACGCAAAAACAGAAGGCAAAACAATTTAAGTGTCTCTTGTGGAAACGGCCTTCATCTCGCCGCACTTTTTGTCATCTTCTTGCGCAATAGCTCTCTCAGCATCTGTGCAGACAATTGTGTATTTGTGTGTGTGTGTGTGTGTGTGTGTGTGTGTGTGTGTGTGAGAGAGAGAGAGAGAGGGAGAGAGTGAGATCGGGGGGGGGGGGGGAAGTGGTTTCCCCCCTTCCTTCTGCAATATTCCTTCCAAGCCAACATATTCTAGGAAGGAGAGGAATAGCTCCGTGTCTCCTTCAGACAGGGAGGTGGGAAAATGCTGGGACTACTTGTTACATCATTGGGGGGATTTTAAAATCCTTTTGCCAACACTTAGCTTTGTAGGAAACTCTTGCGCTTTTCAATAGCTGAATGTCTGTGTGGGGGGGGGGGGAGAGAGGAAAGGATACAACTTCTCCCACCAGTGCGACAGAACTATTTGAAGCAGCTGCACCTGCCAAACCACTCCCTAGTATGTTGGGATGGGGGGGGGTACCTTTATCAGCATAGTTAAACTATGGAACTCAGTGCCACAAGATTTAATGATGGTCACCAATTTGAGTGGCTTTAAAAGGGAGTTGGATAAATTCCTGGAGGCAAAGGCTATCAAGTCTACAAGTCTTGATGGCTAAGTACAACCCCCAGTATCAGAGGCAGTAAGCCTGCATACACCAGTTGCTGGGCAACACAGGTGCGTGTAAGAACATCAGAAGAGCCATGCTGGGTCAGACCAAGGGTCCGTCAAGTCCAGCACAATGTTCATACAGGGGCCCACCAACCATCGGCCAGGGATGAACAAGCAGGACGTGGTGCAACAGCACCCTCGCACCCATGTTCCCCAGCAACTGCTGCACACAGGCTTAGTGCCTCGAATACTGGAGGTAGCACACAACGGATAGTAGCCGTTGAGAGCCTTCCCCTCCAGGAATTGATCCAACCTTCTTTTAAAGCCATCCAAATTGGCAGCCATCACTACATCTTGTGGCAGTGAGTTCCATAATTTAACTATGCGCTGTGTGTGAAGAAGTCCTTCCTCTTATTTGTCCTGGATCTCCCACCAAACAGCATCATGGGATGACCCCAATGAGTTCAAATATTATGGGAGAGGGAGAAAAATGTTTCCCTCTCCACATTCTCCACACCAGGCATGTGTGCATACTAGGATTACAGTCTTCATGCTATTTAGAATATCGTCCTTTACAGCTGGTTCCTGGTTCTGCATTCTCATGAGGAACGTGTACTCCTACTTGAAGGTGATTAGACATTACTCTCCTCCCTCTCCTTCTCAGTAAGGTGCACGTAAGAAAGTGAGCGGAATGCCCCTGGAGAGAGAAGTCTTTGTAATGTCAGGCGCTGGCTACCTGCAGTCCAACTTCAAGGAGCATTACAGGCTGTGTGATCCCAAATCATGACTGGCCACTCTGGCTGCACAAAGATTTGGGCCACAGCTAGACCGAAGGTTTATCCTGGGATCATCCCGGGTTCGCCCCGGCCTGAGCACTGGATCCCCTGTGTGTCACCTAGATGAACAGGTTTGACCCCCTGGACGATCCAGGGATAAACCTTAGGTCTAGCTATGGCCTTGGTCCTTTGGCAAATTCCTTCCCTCTCCTTAATGTGTGCCTTAAATAGGGTGACCCTATGAAAAGGAGGGCAGGGCTCCTGTATCTTTAACAGTTGAAGAGAAAAGGGATTTTCAGCAGGTGTCATTTGTATGTATACAGCATCTGCTGAAATTCCCTCTTCCTCACAATGGTTAAAGGTGCAGGAGCCCTGCCTTCTTTTGTATCTGGTCAAGAGGCCAGGGCTCCTGCAGCTTTAACTGTTACGATGAAGGCAAAATTTCACCAGGTGCTACATGCATTCAAATGACACCTGCTGAAATTCCCTTTTCTATACAACTTTAAAGATACAGGAGCCCTGTCCTTCTTTTCATATGGTCACCCTACCTTAAAGACACAAATAGGAAATGGCAGCACTATAGACTATTTAGGCATCAGCTCAGATGGGACCCTTGAAATAACGTGCATTAGGAAATGTGCTAATTTGCAAAGTTTTTCAACCAACCCAATCCCAAATGTTCAAAACAGAGCACAATTTAAGAACGGAACGAAACATGTGTTAATCCCATTTCTCCAGGGGGCTGAGGAAAGGGTGTATGTGGGGTGGGGTGGGGGATTCCCTGTTTAACCTCAGAACAACCCTGTGAAGTAAGTCACAGTGGCATACAGTATCTGGTCCTGGCCAAAAGTCAGTCAGTCAGTCACTCTCTCTCTCTCTCTCTCTCTCTCTCTCTCTCTCTCTCTCTCTCTCTCTCTCTCTCTCTCTCACACACACACACACACACACACACACACACACACCAGCAAGCTTCATGGCTGAACCTCCATTGTAACCCATTTCTCTTTA
The DNA here is from genome assembly GCF_023053635.1 of Elgaria multicarinata webbii. Classification (NCBI taxonomy): domain Eukaryota; kingdom Metazoa; phylum Chordata; class Lepidosauria; order Squamata; family Anguidae; genus Elgaria; species Elgaria multicarinata. Next base: position 218,115,820 of record NC_086171.1, on the reverse strand, counting down.
CTCGGTCTTCATCACCTGCTGCACTACACTCAACTAGTTCCACATAAAATCCTATCAGATCCCCAAATGTGAAACTATCTGCTGACATCAGTCATGAGAAACAAAAATATTTAGCCCTCTTGGAAGGTGCAGAGGCCACTAGCAGGTAAGCAAGTAAAGGAGAGAGGAGTTCACCACTGTGCCACAACCACCGAGACTGCTTCTCTATAAGCCTTTGTCCTGAGGACTAGTCTCATGGGTGGAAAAGCAGTGAAAGAAGTTCTCTGGTGTGGAGTCATTCCACTGGTCCATCTAACTCAACACGGACCTACAGCGCCCGCCCGCCCTCTGCAAAATCTGACTTGGGAAATCTGCAAATCTGTCAATTTTTGCAATTCATTCCCCACCTCCGATTTTATTTCAGCTCTGCGTAGGAGTAGCTGACTTCTGAGGTCGTTTCAGAAAATAAAAGGAGATGTTATTGAGAGCACCATAGGCAGGGCTAGGCCAGCCCACCATTAGCCTGGGAAAGAGGTCTTCTCCAGCCTGGGAGGAACCCAAATCTGCCAAGCATCAACCTACCTTGGAGGCCCCCGGAGGCTTATCGCCTAGGCACGGAGGACCTAAGCTGCTTAAGGCTGCCTCAGCACCGCTCCTCTGCCTGGGCCTGGCTCAAACAGGCCTGCACAGCTTGTGGCCCCCAGGGAAAACATAGCCCCCAGGAATCCATCATGGCCCACCAGGGTCTCAATAGACCTGGCTCTACTGACTGCCTAGCAAGCCTCCTGAACCCATGGCTGGCAGGTGGATTCTCACTTGGTGGGTGGCAAGTTCTGCTAGCCTGAAAGTGTCATCCAGAAGTTGCCTGGTCCTGGCTGGGCAACAGTGAGGGGTGGACACTCTTGCTAGCCATGGAAAGCCCTCCTCCTCCTCCTCCTCCTCCTCCTCCTCCTCCTCCTCCCAGTGATTCCTTTGTCTGGCTTTGTAGCCAATTCCAGAACTGGAAAGAGCCAGGGAGGATTCCTGCCCAGCCTTCTCTCCACCTGACAACACTAAACCAGGGAGCCCCTCCCCTCCCACGCACCCACGACCATCACCCCCCTCCCCTCCTCCTAGCTGGTGAGCCTTGGTGAGAATTAGAAGTGCATGCAGGTTTCAAGGTTTCCAATTCCTTGGCAAGGTGAGCTCCAGACCTGATAGCAATCTCTGAACTGGCTGGTGGGTGGGTGTTGTTTTTTTGGTCGTTAATTCACAGTGCAAATTTGAGATAATTCTGCCACTAATATCACAATAAATAGGGTCAGGGAAACCATTCTTCTCCACCCGCTCGGAAAACAATCGCCCTCCCCAGGCACTCGGCTGCACGTCCACTGCGCCCGCCAAGGCTGCCACTTTCATCTGGAAAAGGGCAATGGCATAATTACAGGAAGGCATGATCAGCTCATCGCTGATAGAACCCTCTCCAGTTTCAGAACACCAGAACAATAGAGGCCAGATGGCTTGCGGGGAGGGAGGGAAGGAGGGAGGGAGGGAGGGAGGCAGGGTGAGGCGGTGCAGCCCTGCTGCTTGCCCAATACCAGCTGAAGGCAACTGGCACACTTCAGGAAACAAAGGACTGGAGAGCAGCAACTCAAAAGGAGGAGAGGGCGGCCCAGGGCCACAGCGTTCACCTGGGAGTGCTGGCCAATCCCCCCTCCCAGGCATTTCCCATTTGAACAGTTTCCTTCACAGGTGACACCCCCCCCCCCCATCTGCTGTAAAAACAGGCTCCTTTCTTCCACCTGAAGCCCGGGACCATAGGATCCTGCCAGCTGCCAAGCCAGACAGTCTACCGAGCGCGGTCTCCTTTCCTCCACCCTGTCTGGGATCTCAGGCACACATTTCCCCCATCATCTGACCCTTTTAACTAGAGATGCCTGCAGGGCTTGACGTGGGGGAAGGGATGACCCCCTCTACCTGCAGTGCACCTTCTCTGCCACTCTGCTTCTGTGGCCTCTTAGCAGCCACCTGCTTGGTCCTGTTTGTGCTGTTGTCTTCATCAATGAGGAGAGAACCAGAAGGTGCACAGAACATCAGAAGAGCCCAGATGCTGGATCAGACCGAGGGTCCATCTAGTCCAGCACTCTGTTCACACAGTGGCCAGGCAGCCATCAGCCAGGGATGAACAAACAGGACATGGTGCAACAGCACCCTCCCACCCATGTTCCCTAGCAACTGATGCACACATAGCCTCCGATACTGGAGGTAGCACATAACCATTGGGGCCAGTAGCCATTGATAGCCTTCTCATCCAGGGATTTAGGTGAAGAACTGCCCTGCTCGATCAACCCAACACAGAATCAAAGAATCATAGAATAGCAGAGTTGGAAGGGGCCTACAAGGCCATCGAGTCCAACCCCCTGCTCAAGGCAGGAATCCACCCTAAAGCATCCCTGACAGTTGGCTGTCCAGCTGCCTCTTGAAGGCCTCTCGTGTGGGAGAGCCCACAACCTCCCTAGGTAACTGATTCCATTGTCGTACTGCTCTAACAATCAGGAAGTTTTTCCTGATATCCAGCCGGAATCTGGCTTCCTGTAACTTGAGCCCATTATTCCGTGTCCTGCACTCTGGGACGATCGAGAAGAGATCCTGGCCCTCCTCTGTGTGACAACCTTTTAAGTATCTGAAGAGTGCTCTCATGTCTCCCATCAAACTTCTCTTCTCCAGGCTAAACATGTCCAGTTCTTTCAGTCTCTCTTCATAGGGCTTTGTTTCCAGACCCCTGATCATCCTGGCTGCCCTCCTCTGAACACGCTCCAGCTTGTCTGCATCCTTCTTGAATTGTAGAGCCCAGAACTGGACGCAATACTCTAGATGAGGCCTAACCAGGGCCGAATAGAGAGGAACCAGGACCTCACGTGATTTGGAAGCTATACTTCTATTAATGCAGCCCAAAATAGCATTGGCCTTCCTTGCAGCCATATCACACTGTTGGCTCATATTCAGCTTGCGATCTACAACAATTCCAAGATCCTTCTCGTTTGTAGTATTGCTGAGCCAAGTATCCCCCATCTTGTAACTGTGCATTTGGTTTCTATTTCCTAAATGTAGAACTTGGCATTTATCCCTATTAAATTTCATTCTGTAGTTTTCAGCCCAGCACTCTAGCCTATCAAGATCACTTTGAAGTTTGTTTCTGTCTTCCAGGGTATTAGCTATCCCACCCAATTTGGTGTCATCTGCAAATTTGATAAGCGTTCCCTGCACCTCCTTGTCCAAATCATTAATAAAAATGTTGAAGAGCACTGGGCCCAGGACTGAGCCCTGCGGTACCCCACTCGTTGCCTCTCCCCAGTTTGAGAAGGTTCCATTGATAAGTACTCTTTGAGTCTGATTCTGTAGTCAACTGTGAATCCACCTAATAGTTGTTCCATCTAGCCCATTTTTAGCTAATTTGTTAATCAGAATACCATGAGGCACTTTGTCAAAAGCTTTGCTGAGCCCAGAATCCTCTGCCTACTCACAGGGGCCAGCCAGCCAGCTCCAAGCCAGCATCCCACCCTGTTGCCTCCTGTTTCCAGCACCTTGCATTTGGAGATGGCTTCCTCTGTGTACAGAGGTTCCCTTTGGCCCGTTATGGCTAATTGGCCTCTCTTTCATGAATTTATCTACCCCTTTTTAACAACTGCTGTGGCCAGCACCGCACCTTGCAGTAGCGAATTCCATCCGCTAATTACGCACTGTGGTTCAGACTGCCTGTCCAGGGCGACCCAAAATTCTGGTATTGTGAGTGCATTTTTAAACCAATATTTTCCCTGCCTATTTTCTACACACCATTGCTAATTTTGTAAGCTTCTGTCTTTGTTGCCTTTATTTCTACACTACCTCCCCCTCCCCTAATCCTCGAGCCTTTCCTCATTGGTTCCGTTAAGGGCAAGCCTCATCAGAACATCAGAAGAGCCCTGAGACTAGAACAGTCCATCTAGTCCAGCACCCTGTTCACACAGTGGCCAAACAGCTGTTAACCCAGGGACCCACAACCTCTTTGGCTCATCATTCAAGACCACAGCATTCTTAATCTGCATCCAACCCATTGGGGGGGGGGACATATAAAAGATCACAGGCAGGGGCCCGTGAGGCCCCAGCCCAAAGCTATTTTCCTAGGGGCCCAGATCTGAGCCCTGTTTATTAGTGCTAAAGGAAGAATTATTTTCTCAGCTTAATGTTTAGCCTGGAGAAGAGAAGTTTGAGGGGAGACATGAGAGCACTCTTCAAATACTTAAAAGGTTGTCACACAGAGGAGGGCCAGGATCTCTTCTCGATCCTCCCAGAGTGCAGGACACGGAATAATGGGCTCAAGTTAAAGGAAGCCAGATTCCGGCTGGACATCAGGAAAAACTTCATGACTGTTAGAGCAGTACGACAATGGAACCAGTTACCTAGGGAGGTTGTGGGCTCTCCCACACTAGAGGCCTTCAAGAGGCAGCTGGACAACCATCTGTCAGGGATGCTTTAGGCTGGATTCCTGCATTGAGCAGGGGGTTGGACTCGATGGCCTTGTAGGCCCCTTCCAATTCTGCTATTCTATGATTCTATAATTCTATGATTTCATGGGGATTTCAGCTGGAGAGAGAAGGGTTAACTCTCGCCGTACCCCCTGCTGCAACACACACACAAACAGATTTATCTCTGTATTTATTTGAAGTGGTTTTGATGAGAAATTAGTTGGCTGGCTATGCCTTCTGTGATATTTAAATGAACCCTATTCATCATTTCTACGTTTGCATATTAAGATATAAATTAGCACATGCAAATGTATGCAGCTTTGTGTCCTATGGGCCTGGGCCTCCGCTCTTTGGTGCCTGGGACCCCCTGGTCCCAGGTTCCACCCTGGCAGCATCCAGTGATGGGGAAGACCTGAGCAAGCCTTTGGAGAGCTGATGCTGTGGCTGCCAGCCAGAGAAGACAATGCTAGGCCAGATCGAGAAATAATTTCATGCGATGGCTTCCAGGTGGGGAGATCTTTTCTCCCTCCTGAAATGACCGCCCCCACGCCTTTGGCTCAGCCTGGGCAGGACACGCGGCTGTTCTGCTCGCTTTTGTGTAGCTGCCGCTGCTGCTTCCCTAAGCAAGGCGTGCCCCTGGGGTTGGGGAATGGAGGCTCCTTGTGGCTGAGTGACAGCTGACAACCAGCTTGGCCCCTGGTGCTTCCCTGCTCTTCGACCGTGGTGAGGGGAGAAAGCGGTTTATCGCTGGCGTGACTCTGAGCTGGCAATTAGGTCTCTCTGAGCACTTCGACTCACCGAACCATAATAAACCATGAATGATGACAAGGGGCTTTGTGGAAGGCAAAGAAATAAGTGGCACGCAGTCACCGCCCCACACTTAGTACCAGTCCTCCCAAGAGCCCGAGGAATGGGAACCTTAGAGTGAGATTAATAGCCAGGCCCCAGGCCCCCTCCCGCTTCCCAAAGACCTGAGGTCTAAACTTCCTCCCACTTTGGGTGTTGTGAGTTTGGCAGCTGCCTCCGTGGCGCTGTGCCAGTCGCCTTCTCTCCCCAAATACTGAGACCCATGAGTGTGGTTGCCACCTGACCAGAAAAGAACCAGCCTCGCTTGCTCCTGTGTCATTAATAACAGTTGGATCTGTGCAACGCAGTAGGTGAAGCTCCTCGTAGGAGGGCGATGGGGGGGGAGGGCTGAGAGCAGGGCAGCGGTTGCAGCTCAATGCCCCAGGCTGGGCTCCTTTGTTGTTTCAAGGGTCAGGTCTCTGGCGATAGGAATGCCCAAGATCCCAGAAAATTCCTGGCAGCCAGAGTGGGCAATATTGAGCGAGGCGGGCTGACTCCGTCCAAGGCAGCTTCCTGCTTTTCTGCATTTAATATCTGCAGAGCCGGCCGCTGTTAAAGACCCAGCTATGGAGGCTGATTGAAAAATGGGCAACCTTACCCAGGAAGTGCCAAGGAGCCTTCAATCATGGGCTACTCCACTTGGAAGGGGACCGGAGAGCTCAAATAATCTCTCTCAAGGCGATCACAAACCCCAAATGATCAATAATCAAGTAATACCTGGCTATCGACACACCACACCCCCAATGCCTGCAAAAGTCACAACCCAGCACGGAGTTACGCCCCTGTAAGCCAGTTGAAATAACAGCTCATGTCTAACTCTGTTGCTAGGCTGGGTGGCTGAATTAGTCATTTTGGAGGAAGAGTGACAGCTCTCCGACTAAAACCTAGCCAAAGGGAATTGTGGGAACGTGGGTGGTAGGTCGCTGTCGTGCTCATGTCCTGCTTGTGGGTCAACAGCTGCTTGGCCACTGTGTGAGCAGAGTGCTGGGCCAGACGGACCTTTGGCCGGGTCCACCGTCAGGGCTCTTCTGGTGTTCTTATGTGCCGGCTGCTATCGCACCCCACATTTCCCCAGTTAATTGGCCGCCCCTTGCAGGGAACAGGGGCACGCGGAACGCAGTGGCAGCTGGCACAGAGCTCTTCTGTTGGACAGCGCCAGGAAGTCACTTCAGAGAACCGCAGAATTGGCCGCTGCCTCAGAAGGAGGTTTTGGGTTTCATCTCCCATCACCTGCATGTCATCTTTCAAATGTTTTCTGAGATTACAAGGAAGAACCAAGCCACATCTGTTTCTCTTATAAGGGTCATGCTGACGTTGCAGCTGCATTTTTGAACTGGCACCGCAAGGTTTCCGCATCTCTGGAGGGATCAGAGTTCCTTCCCAACACTTTCCTGCCCCTCTATAAGGCACTTTCACCAACCTGCCACCCTTTCAACCACAACTCCCAGCATGGCCATTGGCTGGCTGGGAATTATGGGAGTTGCAGTCCAAGTCGTCAGGTCGGTGCCAGGCTGGGGGAAGCAGCTATAGGAGAAAGTCCCTGGCTGCATTCAGAAGGCCGAGGCTCTTAATCAGACCGGTGCGTTGTCACGGTGGGATCCAGGAACCACATGTGGCTGCAGAATGGATCAGTGCAGATGCTTCAGCAGGTGCTCGACTGGCAACACTGATTGCGCCACCAGTAGAGATGCACAATTCCATGTGCACATTTACTTCAAAACAGGCCTCATTGCACTTGCTCCCTAGTAAGTATATTTATGAGTGCAGCCCTCGTGTCCCTTCACAGAAGCATGGGGGGTGGGGGAGTGAGTTAGTGTGAAGCTGCAGCCATGTGGCCAGCTGCTGCATGCTCCAATCAGCCCAGGAGCCAACTGTACACCTACCAGTTGTGCAAATAATCTCCGAGTCACTTCTGCAGCCCCCCTGCCTCCCTGCCCCCCCCCCCGCCCTACTTCGCTGGCTACTGGTCCATTTCCAGGCACAATTCAAAGTGGTAATTATGACCGATAAGGCCCTATACAACCTGGGACCAGGCGGTTTGAAGGACAACATTCTCCCATACAAGCCTGCCCTGGTTTTAAGCTCCTCAATAAAGGCCCTTCTCTCTGTCCTGCCATCATCAGAGGTATCTTTGACAGGAAGATGAGGCAGAGCCTTCTCAGTGGCTGCTCCCAGCCAGGCTTGGAAACTGGACAACAGAGGCTAGGCTGGCTCCATCTTTCCACTGGCAGGAAACAACATTTATTTATTTATTTATTACATTTATATGCCGCCCCATAGCCGAAGCTCTCTGGGCGGTTTCTTGCACGACCGGCCCCACTGCTTTTATTTTTTAAAGGCACCTGCGCCATCCCTGGCTGCAGCGCGGGCGTGTGGACCCAGGGGTAGGATCTCAGAATCAGGAAATCCTGAGATCCTCCCCCCTCCCTCCTGGAAGGCCAGGAGGTGTAGAAAGGGCCTAAGTCTCTAAATCACTAAACCTCCAAAATCCTCAAATCATTGAATTGCAAAATTGCTACTTCGCCATAGCACTAAAGTCGCCATACAGCTAAAGCGTTGTCGTGCTAACGTGCCAAAGCAGCACCTGGGGCTTTAGTGAGATGGCGACACACTTTGGCTCTGTATACACAACATTGCGATATGGTTCTATTTTGCAGTAGTGTCTTGTACTATAGCTGCTCCAGCTTTCTCTGGGAGACGAATGAGACAAAGTGCTGGGCAATTTACAAAGCTCTATTGCAAGCAATAAACATTTCTGTAACACAAACTAGGCACCTTCTGTGAAACTCCCCCTTAGGCAACAACTATGCAAACTAAGCAAGACAATTGTCTGTTCAAAGAAAAGGCTTTTCAAAAGTTCATAACTTCAAGGTGGTTGATGCGTTGACGATTTCTCATGCAAGCTGTCCGCCTGTCTCTTTGCCGCTAACCTCGCTGAACGTTTTAGTTTCCAGAAATTCCTAGCATCAAGTAAGGACTTTGAATGCTCACCCCCGGAAGTTGACTCCCTGTCTCCTGAAAGCATAGAATTTGGCCTTGAAGAGTTAGACACTGGAGGGGGCAGATTTCCAGCTGGAGTCTCACCCGTGTGAACCTCCTCCCCCACTGGCTCTAACTGCCTGGTGTCTGGCTCTGCGTCTTCTGAGTCTGAATCTGTTTCTGATTGATTACCTGCCTCACCTACTCCCAATACAGGAGCAGCGGGGCTATACATGACAAGTAGGGACATGGGAGTCTCCTTTCTGTGGGGAACGACCGGCAAACACACTTGTAGGTGGGCTGGGCAGAGTCCTGCCAGTCAAAATGAACATCATCATCCCATATGAGAGGCTGGGTTCCCGCCCGCCTCTTGCCCTGTATGGAAACTTCTGGAGAAAACAGTTGGCATCATTTCTCTGGATGTCTGATATCCCTTACATTTTCTTTCCCTGAACAGGGCAAGAGGCGGGCGGGGACCCGGCCTCTCATATGGGATGATGATGTTCATTTTGACTGGCAGGACTCTGCCCAGCCCACCCCAATTTAAGACAGATTCAAGTGCAGTTGTGATCTGTGAAAGCAGTTCTTTTGGGAGGGGTATAGTCCACTTTTTTCAGCTTAGTGGGCCACTGAAGCACCAAAGCTGATTTCGAGGAAAAGTGGAGAAAAACGGAAAGCGATTCTCAGGGCGCTTCTGTGAAGGTGGCCCTTGGGTCTTTCTGTCCTGTCTTTTGCCTATCACTCTCTGTGCTTGAAGGCACAGTCTCTGGACTCCATCTGCCTCCACCACTTTTTTTTAATCCACCCCAATATGCACAAGCATTCGAAGGAGATAACCTGTCATGTTTCTCAAAACCTCCCGCCTTCTTGGGAGATAATAAGGAGGCCTCCTAAGTAATCCACAAAGCTTTATTCAAGCAATAAACATCTCTTCTCAACCCTAATCTCTTGGAACTTTCCCCTAGGCAAAACTATGCAACTAAGTGAGACAATTGTCCTTTCAAGAAGAAGGGAAAGCCCTTTCCCAAGACGGGTTAACTTCAGAGAGACTAGTTCTGAGGCAGCTTCTGATGTGATGCGAGCCGGGCTGACTTTCTCTCACCTTCCTTTCACTCTGCCCATTTTAGTCTGTGGCGTACTCTAGGATCAGCTAACCTCTCCGTGCTGTCCCCCTCGGAAGAATATTGGCTTCCCACTGACTGTGTATTGTTTGCCCTTGAGGAGAGAAGCTCTGGAGAGGGTTCACTTCCAGCTGGTGAAGAGCCCGTGAGAGCTTTCTCCCCCACTGGTACAGGCTGGCCTGTGTCTGGCGCTGACTCCTCTACTTCAGAGTTTGATTCTGATTGATCACCTGAAAACACCTTCTTCCAACTCAGAGGGAGCAGGGCTAGACATGACATAATGCCCCGTTCCTGCCCCTTCCAGTGTTGTCTGGGACAGGGTCATGACAGCCACTCTTGGCAGTGGGTGTGTGGGTAATGGATGACCCCTGCCAGGGGCTGGAATGGCCCACCCCAAAATCCGGTTTCTCTCTATGGAAGATGCCACTCGCAGCCTTTTGGGTCAAGCCCTGGGCAGGGCTGTGTGTTCCACTGCAGCTGCTGTGGGGAAGGAAGGTACTCCTTGCTCTCCGTGAGAGCGGCAGGTGCCTTAAGCTCACCTGCCTTTCTGCAGATGCATCTCCAGCCCCGGAAACATGTTGCCTGAAATGTCTGATGAAGAGTTTTTCTTAGCAGCTTATTTGTGCAGAATGTGCGCTCTGCCGTCAGGCAGCACCCAGCTGGTTATTCTATATTCAGAGATGCTGGCCTGAGTCGTGGGGACGTTGCTCCTCTCCTCAGATTGGCTGGTCTTAACTTGGGAAGAGAATCCTCCTGGAAACGTTTCACTTGCCGGCCCCTGTATCGGCTGCTTGAAATCAGGTGGATTTTTGCAAGCAGGGCAAATCTGCAAGCTGCCTTTTTGTGCAAAACGTTCGGTTCTAGGGCCCCGGTGTTTAGTATGCTACAGTCCACATGGGGAGCCTCGGTGGGTGCGCATTTCCCCCATTCACTTCACTGGAGGGGCAGCTCCATGCAGTCATTCTTCTGTGTCCATCAAACATCAGTGAAATGGAAGGCAAGGCTTTTGTGCGCGGAAGTTCAGCTTGTGCCGTGCGCCTGTCTGCCCACCACTGTCCCCTGGACTGGGGCAAACATTTTGAAACCCATCAGCCTGGTCTAACGGTGGGTCTGTAGATTTAATTGGGGGGGGGGGGAGAAATCACACCAGGAATTATTTTCTCTAGCTCTCTGAGCAGGTGCCCTGCACCATCCATCTATAATGTATTATGCCCAGGAGCATAGAAATTCATCCTATTCATAATCTCTAGAGGGAACACAGAGCTTATTGAACAATTTGCTTGTAATCATGAATGCCTGTAGAAATTTGTGGAGCTGCATTAATATTACTAGCAGTGATGAGAATAAGGCTCTTTATGGTGTAAAAAGTGTACAGAGGGCTATAGTAAAACACACGCCGCGCATGTTATGACTTTTGTCCAAACAAGTCTTATTATGAATTGGGTGTGCTGTCTGAGTGTCTAGCAAAGAAAAGGGAGAACAATTGGTTATTGATAGAAAGCAATGAGCTGAAATGAAAGATTTAGGTTGTATCTATGAAAAAAACCTAACCCCACCACCAGTCCATTTGAACAAACCATCAGGCTGCCAACAGAGGACTGTGACTCCTCACTAGGTAATTGACCATTGTAGCCACACACAACACGTTCGACATTTTTGTGGAGTAAGGACATCTTCCACCCTGTTGCCACCAATTGGCATGACATTTTGCTGATAAAATTGCTTCTATCCATGCCAACCAGGATACCACAGTTGGTGCTGGTCCAGTGGATGTAACGTTGGCTTTTGTTTATCCAGTCAATAATATTTTTAAAAAATTGCCCAGCCCAGGATGTGGACAGGACCCCCCACACATACTGGAGAGGTGAGACCTCCTACATGTGTGCTTGAGCCTTGCCCTTCATGGCTAATAAAAGTGGCCGTGAGGAAATTGGCCAAGTGGGTACATCAGCTATGGACTGCCTAGCGGGGTTGGTGCTTGAAGGCCCTGTTTTACAGTTGCCTGGGTCCTTCTTGGAGAGGGGATTCCAGAAGGTGGTGCTGGAGGATGGGGACTCCTCTTTGACGCCATGCCTCTGAGGAACAGCCTGCAGCATCCCTCAGGGTTGCATCTCCCACCCTAGAGGCCTTCAAGAGGCAGCTGGACAACCCTCTGTCAGGGATGCTTTAGGGTGGATTCCTGCATTGAGCAGGGGGTTGGACTCGATGGCCTTGTAGGCCCCTTCCAACTCTGCTATTCTATGATTCTATGATCTTGTCTGCCATGCTATTTAACATATGCATGAAGCTGCTGGAGCAGGTGGCCTGGGGCTTTGTGGCTTTGTGGCACGTCTCTGCTGATGATGTGCAACCCTATCTCTCCTTTCCATCTATATCCAAGTTCTAAATCAGTATCTGATGTCACTAATAGTCTGGATGCAGTGAATGGATTCATGTTTAATCCAGACAAGGCAGAAGTGCTCCTGGCCAGCCAAAAGGCAGATCTAAGAATGGGGATTCAACCTGACTCAGTGGGGTTCCATCCTGCTGCCTGAAGAAAGAAGCCCCTGCCCCGCTACCTGCCATCGCTGCCAGCACTTTTCTTCCCAGCTGCGGGGAGCTCGTATGAAGTCTCGTGGGCGCCCATGCAAAGTCTCGCGAGACTTCGGATGAGCAAGGGATCTTGCCGGGAAGGCAGCCAACTGCTCCAGAGAGCCCCAACGGCTGCTCCCTCTCGCTCTGCAGCAAATGCCACAGTGGAAGAGTGGATGTTCGGGGCTCTGAGGGGCACCCAGTGGAGGCGGTGGTGGTGGGCCCTCCTGGTGAAGGGGAAGGAGAGTCACTCTTCCCTCTCCACCACTGAGTATGAATGTGACATGTATCGTTGATAAGAATTCATTGTATTTCGTAGGAAAACTATTCCTAGTTATCTGCATACGCTGACAGAAAGTGATCAGTAATAGATGTGATTAGTTCTCTGTGTGTTGCGAGATAACTGTTAAGTCGTGGAATCTATTCTTGGAAATAAGAGGAACCATTTTGGGAAATGGAGGGAGGCTGCCACGAACGGGTCAAGTCAAGAGCTGGAAGCAGCACTTAGCTTAACTTAGCAGAGATGCCTTCATAGACACATAGAATAGTAGAGTCGGAAGGGGCCTATGAGGCCAACCTGGTTGTCCCACAACATTAGGAACAAAACGGGTGTTTTTAGCTTCAGGGAGAGCATCCCTAAGAAGCAAAGCTGAGCCCTAGAATCATAGAATAGCAGAGTTGGAAGGGGCCTACAAGGCCATCGAGTCCAACCCCCTGCTCAATGCAGGAATCCACCCTAAAGCATCCCTGATAGATGGTTGTCCAGCTGCCTCTTGAAGGCCTCTAGTGTGGGAGAGCCCACCACCTCCCTAGGTAACTTCATCTGGGTGTTACTGGTGTCAGTGGCAGACTTGGCTACATTGAGAGAAACAGGAATAGTGTCATGACTACCCCTAAAACTTTAGATGAGGACATCCACAAAAGAGCTCTAAAAGCAAGAGTTAGATCTGGTTGCCCAAAGAGATCTTGGGAGAATGAGAAGTCACGATGATTACTTCAGCTCTGCAAACCATGCTCGCCAGAGGGGTAACTATAAGATCTTCACGAAGAATGCTTTGTTGGTTGAGAGGAATAGAGCTTTAATTCTGCTCAGGTTTATGCTGGCTATGGTTTCTATTATGCTTCTAATCATCCTAATTGCATAGTAGGTAGTAATGTGTTTTGCTTGTTTCAGCATTGCAAAGTTCTCTGATGTACTGTTCCAGCAATAAATGTATATTCTGCGGTATCACTTTGCATTATTTGGTTAGAGAGAAGTTTCCAGGACCACAATTAATTCTTGATGCTCAGAACACCCAGCTGGGTTCATGCATCTATTGTTGAATGGGGTCCGTCCGTAAAGCCGCTATATTCTCTCTTGATCTGGCAAATCTCAGGTGCACCCGCTCAGGTGTGGGAAACAAGCTACACGGATGGAGTGAGAAGTGACTTGTCTCCCCACCCCGAATCGTTTGCCTCAGCCTGCTTAATGAGAAGGCCGGCCCTGATGGGATTGCATTCCCCACGAAGACTTGGGTTCATAGTTTGGATGCCCACGCTGGCAGTGACCAGGAGTGCATTTGCACAGCTAAGGCTAGTGTGCCAACTGTGCCCATTCATGGAGATGCCCTATTTGCCATGTTGACATATGCTGCAGTTACATCTCACTGCTCTGTGTAGGACTGTCTTTGAAAAGAGTTCAGAAACTTCAGCTGGTCAAGAATACTGCAGCTAGACCGTTGACCGGGGCTGGCTGCAGGGAGCACGCGACTCCCTTGTTACCACAGCTTCACCGGCTACCAGTTTCCTGGCACAATTCAATTACCTATAAAGGCCTACATGAGGCCAGGCCATTTTAAAGACCATCTTCTTTAAAGAGACATGATAGCACTCTTCAAATACTTAAAAGGTTGTCCCACAGAGGAGGGCCAGGATCTCTTCTCCATCCTCCCAGAGTGCAGGACACGGAATAACGGGCTCAAGTTAAAGGAAGCCAGATTCCAGCTGGACATCAGGAAAAACTCCCTGACTGTCAGAGCAGTACGACAATGGAATCAGTGACCTAGGGAGGTTGTGGGCTCTCCCACACTAGAGTCATTCAAGAGGCAGCTGGACAAGCATCTGTCAGGGATGCTTTAGGGTGGATTCCTGCCTTGAGCAGGGGGTTGGACTCGATGGCCTTGTACGACCCTTCCAACTCTGCTATTCTATGATTCTCCCTTATGAGCCTGCCTGGCTTTTAAGGTCTTTGAGAGAGGCCCTTCTCTGAGGCTTGCTACAAGTAGGGTGACCTACAAGTAGGAAGACAGGGCTCCTATAGAAAAGGGAAATTTCAGCAGGTGTCATTTGTATATATGGGGAACCTGGTGAAACGCCCTCTTCATCACACCAGTTAAAGCTGCAGGTGCCCTGCCCTCTTTTAAATCTGGTCCCTCTAGTATAGCTCCTGCACCTTTAACTGTTGTGATGAAGAGGGAATTCCACCAGGTTCTCCATATATACAAATGACACCTGCTGAAATTCCCTTTTCTATGCAGGAGCCCTGCCCTCCTTTCCATATGGTCACCCTAGCCACAAGGAGAAACACAATTGCACCGGAACAAAGAGGGAGCCTTCTCAGTGGCCGCTCCCAGGCTCTGGGATTCTCTGCCGAGGGAGGCAAGGCTGGCACCATCTCCGTCGGCCTTCCTTCCGCGGGGAGGCAGAGGCCTTCTTCTGCAAGCAGGTTTTGCATTGTTAAGCTGCCTTGTTTGCTGCAGAAGGTATTTAACTGGCGGGTGCCGCTTTCTTCCTCTTCTTTTCCTTCTAACAACTGGTGTGTTTCATTTTTGAATGTAGTTATGTTTTACTTAAGTAACATTTTATATGCCTTTTTTGTTATTGTTAGCTGCCTTGAGCGCTGTTTAAGTGGGGAAAAGGGATATGAATTTATTTATTTATAAAAAATCCGCCTCGTAAAGGTTATTGAAAGGCTAAAAGGGTTTTGCCGAGTTGGATGGATGGGTATGAATTTTATCAAAGAAGACCTTTGAACATGTGCAGACAGCTGCTCACTTCCCAACTGCTAAGCAGCAGCTGCAACCATCTCATCCTGGTGACGGGGGCCACGGCTAGCCGGCATCCCGAGTCTGTGGCGTCTCTCGTTTTACAAATTAGCCGTGACCAAGAGCGACACAGTGCCAGCCTTACGCAAGCGAGGAGGAGTGAGGATGTGGCGGCAGCTGCTGGGGTGGTGGCGGTGGTAGCGGCTCACACACCTGAAAGCAAACGTGCCGCTCACAGCAGCTGCCCTTCCAGCACCTCAGGCCTTAACAAGCAGCGCTAATGAGCCGCGAGGCGGAGGGGCATCTCGGAAGGCCCGGCGCCCTCGGCATAATTTCTCTGCCGGCTTCCAGCGAAGAGCCCTCTGACTCCGCTGGCCATGCAGGCGAGGGAGAGGCCCTCTTTGCTGGCTGCGGGAGAGACAATTACGGGGCCTTCGCCATTCATTTCCTGTCTGATCCTCCCAGGGTAATAGCTGACAGTGCCGGGCAGGCAACAAAGTCATTCCGTTAGGAAAATTGCCTTCCTCGGCCTCCTCTTTCTCCCCCCACCCCACCCCATCGCTGCGCTTCGTCAGGTTGCAGGAGTCGGCCTGCGCTGTTCGCGGCCAGCTGGGGATCAGGGGGCCTGGCCAGCCTCCCCCGTTGCTTCCCTGTCTGAACCACGCTCTTCCCTCTCGCGCCTGCTGCAAGGGCAGGGTGGCACCTGGATGAAGCTGGGGGAGAGAGGAAGAGAATCCCAACAGCAGCAGGCAGCCAAGGATACAGGGGGGGGGGGGGCGTTCAGTAGTCAAGACGGCGTAGTTCGGTTCCCATTATTTATTTCTGCACCGCAGCAACAGTCCAGCCTTCCTTGGGAGTCCATTACTGCCCCTCCCATTTCTGGTGACTTTTTACAGGGGGTGGGGTGGGTGGGGTGGGGTGGGGTGAGGGGAATCCACCTGGCCGTGGTTCAAACAGGTCACTGACAAACTGATGGCTTTGTTTCCAGGGCACTGGAAGCCCTATGAAGAGAGACTGAAAGAACTGGGCAGGTTTAGCCTGGAGAAGAGAAGATGGAGGGGAGACATGAGAGCACTCTTCAAATACTTAAAAGGTTGTCACACAGAGGAGGGCCAGGATCTCTTCTCCATCCTCCCAGAGTGCAGGACACAGAATCACGGGCTCAAGTTAAAGGAAGCCAGATTCCGGCTGGACATCAGGAAAAACTTCCTGACTGTTAGAGCAGTGCGACAATGGAATCAGTTCCCTAGGGAGGTTGTGGGCTCTCCCACACTAAAGGCCTTCAAGAGGCAGCTGGACAACCATCTGTCAGGGATGCTTTAGGGTGGATTCGTACACTGAGCAGGGGGTTGGACTAGATGGCCTTGTAGGCCCCTTCCAACTCTGCTATTCTATGATTCTATGATCCATCCTGGAACTTTTTATGCTCTAAATGTCTTTGACCAGCTTTGATCTAAAGGTCTTCATTGCTCAGTTTGGCAGTCTCGGGCAGCCATTAGTCTTGTCTGTGGGCAAATGCAAGAGAAAGCGTGATGCAAAGCGCCTGCAAGGCTCCTTCTTTCAAAAGAGGCGGCGGCTGATGGATTCGTTTCGCTCCAGCCGGCCCCTGAGGGTTGCAGACCTTCAAGAGGCGTTGTGGGAAAACCAGCCGCCAGCCCTGCACGGGTTAAGTCCGTCTTGCCCTGGTCTGCCGAGGGCTTCCCGCAGCAGTAATGAATGCTGGCTCAGAGGCTGGAGATAAGTGCGTGCTAACCTGTATATCTTAGGTTTATGAGAGCACCAAGCTGTCCCAGAAGGCGTTTTCAATTCTGTTTATCTGTGTTTCCCCATTGAGTTCATTTTATTTCCCCTGATTTTTGTTTCCCGGAAGATTTATTCAGCCTGATTTTCTCAGTTTATGACGGGGAGAACGCTATAAAGCAGCACGCGTGCCAAGACCACTGAAGTCTCTCTCTGGCTTTGTTTGTGTTTAAGAGATGCAGCCTCCCTGTCGGCGGAGGAGAAAGAGGCTTGGAGCCTGCAGAAGCACCTGGCAGCAAGGGGTGTGTGTGTGTTTGCGTGCGTGCGTGCGTGCGTGCGTTCTGTTGGTGCCTGGTGGACTGGCGATACTGGGGCAGTTCACACAACATGACAGCCCATAGGTTAAACAACGAACGGGAGAGAGCGTGTTACTTCTGCTTTTCATAGAATCACAGAATAGCAAAGTTGGAAGGGGCCTCCAAGGCCATCAAGTCCAACCCCCTGCTCAATGCAGGACCCTAAAGCATCCCTGACAGATTTTACTTAGCAACCCACGAGCAGCTCTGTAGGTTGGTTAGTATGTCGTCTGAACCTGGAGTGTTGCGTTGTTTAGAGGCTAATCAACCCAGTGGTTAACCCATCAACAAACCATGGTTAACTACTGGGTTGCCCAGCTACCCTGCACTCTGGGTTTGGAAGACACACTCAGTAACCTAAGTTGGAGCTGCTCTTGGGTCACTGTTTAACGCAGAAGTGACAGGCACCCGGGAGGCAACACACCACCTCTCTCCCATTCATGCTTGACAGCCCATGGGTTAAACAACCCATGGGCTGTTGGGCATGAGTGGATGGCTACTGTGGGTGATTACTGTTCTGTTGTGTGAACCAGATCATTGACTCTCTTTAGCTGCAGCCAGGGGAACCTTCTACACCACCGTTTTTCTATAGCTTTCCTCAGGCAAACTGTAACTGGCTCAGTGGAGTTAAGGTCCTAGCCCTCATTATTCCTCCAAATTAGGATTACCAGTGCATATTTTCCTGCATGTAGTGTTGTCTTTGTCACCATTGCATTTATTAGCCACTTCTCCAGATACTCAAGGTGACAGACATTTTTTAATAACCCATCAAACCAAGGAGAACACACACACCCAAGTTTAAAAATTAACAGCAGACAGTGACAATAAAAGCCCATTGTGTCATTAAAAACCTCTGTAGACGAAGGTTGGAGTCAATCCAACCTTCCTGCAAGGTAGGCCCCGGACCAAACATCCTGTCTTCTCCGGCCACCCCTCGCCCTCGCCCTCTTCCCAACCGGGACGAGCCAGAGATTCCTTGAATAAAAACACGCACACTCAGCTAAGGGCCAAAACAAGTTTAATACCATTCAGCTAAAACTAACACGTAAGGTTTTGGCTGGAGGTAGTAGCAGCAAAGGGGGGGAGGGGGAGAAAGGAAGGGAAGGCGAAGGAATCAAAGCAAAGATGAAAAAGGGGCAATTTACAAGGAGCCAGGGCTCCATCTAAAACCTTCAAACACACAACCCACCCCCAGCCATAAAAGCGGCTAGCCTTGTCTCAGGAAATCCAGGCACTTAAAATAAACAAAAGACCCTAGCTTACTCCGAGCAGCCGTCCCATGCTGACTTGGGTGTTCTTCCTTCAAAACCTGAACAGAAGATGCTCATCCCAAACAGGATACCCTTTTTATCCCCTTTTGGAATTTAGGGCCCCATGACCTCCCCGAACCAACCCCAGCCCTGCCTGGCTCCTAACAACCCTCCCCATGTAGGGAGGGCTGCTCCCTCTCTCTCACAACTAAACCCAATTATCCTAACGACCAGGGAGATAACCTGCAGGTGAGAGGCCCAATCTGACCTGAGTCTCGGTGCAGAGAGTTCCACACTCCCACCCCCACTTCACATACCATCATAGCTACACAACACATACCAGAACAGACACAGAACAGAAAGAATAATACAATTAAAGAGCCAGTACAGCCCCATGTCCTTCACAACCTCCACTCGGACCTTTGAAGATAGATTGGCCTTCTGTTGTCAGTAGCAAGCTACTTTCACAAACGGACTCCCCTCCCGCTGCCAAGTCCCAAAGTCTGCAAGCCTCAACCAGAGCACTGGAAGGCAAGAGAAACGTCTGTCTTCCCAGCGAGTACCAAGAGCTTGTCATTGCTAGAGGGAAGCAGGCCCCTGCTCTCTCTCCCTCAGTCCTGGTTTAATTCGAAGCTCTGAGGTCTGGTTCACACAAACATTTGCGGCTCCCTTTTGTTGGGCAAGGCGAGGGAGCGAAAGCGTCAACCGTTCATGGAGTTGTCTGCCCGCCTCCGAACCCCAGTGAATTGGGGCTGGCGGAGAGGAAAGGTACCCCAATAGGCACATTTAAGAGCAATGCCTTTCTTATCATTATGTTCTCACCCAAGGCTGCAGGACATGAAATAAGGGGCTTAAGTTACAGGAAGGGAGATTTGTAGTTGAACATCAGGAAAACTTCCTAACCATCAGAGCAATCAGGCAATGGAACCAGCTGCCTTGAGAAGCGGTGGGCCCTCCATGCAGAGACTGGATGTCCCCCTGTCAGGGATGCTTTAAGGTGGATTCCTGCACTGAGCAGGGGGTTGGACTCGATGGCCTCAATGGCCCCTTCCAACACCAAGGTTCTGTGATTCTAATGGGGATTTAGCCCTGGCACTGACAACAGGATCTCCAAACTGCACCAGACAATGTTGTGCTCAGTTCAGAGTCAGTTTATACAATCTGCCACATGAGATGACAGGCGGCAGGTTTAGGACTGATGATTGAATCAATAAGAACATAAGAAGAGCCCTGCTGGATCGGACCCAGGGTCCATCTAGTCCAGGACTCTGTTCACACAGTGGCCAACCAGCCATCGGCCAGGGATGAACAAGCAGGACATGGTGCAACAGCACCCTCCCATCCATGTTCCCCAGCAACTAGTGCACACAGGCTGACTGCCTCGAATACTGAAGATAGCACACAACCATCAGGGCTAGTAGCCATTGATAGCCTTCTCCTCCAGGAATTTATCCAACCCCCTTTTAAAGCCATCCAAATTGGCGGCCACAATCTTGTGGTACTGAGTTCCATAGTTTAACTATGCGCTGTGTGAAGAAGTCCTTCCTTTTATCTGTCCTGAATCTCCCACCAATCAGCTTCATTCGATGACCCTGTTGGGTTCTAGTATTTTGAGAAAGGGCAAAAAAATCTCCCCGTCCACATTCTCCACACCACACAATGCCCTTCTTCACTCAATGCCACCTAGTCAATGGGTGGCATTCATGACAAGGGCCACTGGCTTAGATCTGACCCGGTACGGTGGTTTCTCCCATTCAGCACTTCTGTTTGCTGGAGCCGACTGGCAATTCGAGCTCTCGTGCCTCTTCCTTCGGGCTGCGCTTTTGCAAACTTGTATGCAATCATCTCTTCCTGGCAATGGCATTCATGAAATGCGAATTGCAGGTGAGGGAGCTTTTGGAACCTCATTTTGGTTCGTCGAGCACAAATATTTGCAAGAAAAATAAAAACAGCTTCTCCCTTGCCTGTCTTCCTGTGAGTGGTCTGGGACTTAACCATAGAATCATAGAATAGCAGAGTTGGAAGGGGCCTACAAGGCCATCAAGTCCAACCCCCTGCTCAATGCAGGAATCCACCCTAAAGCATCCCTGACAGATGGTTGTCCAGCTGCCTCTTGAATGCCTCTAGTGTGGGAGAGCCCACAACCTCACCAGGCAACTGATTCCATTGTCGTACTGCTCTAACAGTCAGGAAGTTTTTTCTGATGTTCAGCTGGAATTTGGCTTCCTTTAACTTGAGCCCGTTATTCCGTGTCCTGCACTCTGGGAGGATCGAGAAGAGATCCTGGCCCTCCTCTGTGTGACAACCTTTTAAGTATTTGAAGAGTGCTATCATGTCTTTCTCCTGCAAGATTTTTCTGTGGAAACTGAGAAATGGCCTCTGCTTAAATCTGGAACAGGGTGAGGGATGAGGAAGCACGCGTGCTCCTTTCTTCACTGGGAATCGTCACAGCTCCACGCTGCAGGAGCTTGTGCCACATGTGTGTGTTGAAAAGCTGTCTGTGTTGGAAACGCACTCCTCGCATGTAGGGGAGAATTGAGCACCATATCACTAAGCTATTTGTTTTCCGCTTCTGTAAATGCTTCATCTGAATCATTTAGTTGTGACGGCCAGGAGTGCCTGCTATCAGCTTCGGCTGATATGCCAGCTGCACCCCTTCCTAGAGTCGAAAGACCTAAAGACGGTCGTGCACGCGCTGGTAACTTTAAGGCTCGACTTCTGCAATGCGCTCTACATAGGGCTACTTTTGTGCCTAGTCCGGAAACTTCAACTAATTCAAACTATGGCAGCCAGGTCAAACTATGGCACCCCTACACCTAGGGGTGACCACATTACACCAGTTTTAAAATCTCTTCACTGGCTGCCAATTAGTTTCCGGATGAAGTATAAAGTGTTGGTTATCACCTTTAAAGCCCTACATGGTTTGGGTCCAGACTACCTGCGGGATCGCCTTTCCCCGTACAATCCGCCCCGCACACTCAGGTCCTCTGGGAAGAATTTACTCCAGTCAAGAAAAACAAGGCTGATAACTGTTACCCAGAGGACCTTCTCTTCTGCCGCTCCCAGACTGTGGAATGGCCTGCCGGAGGAGATTCGTCAACTTAACAGTCTTTTAGCATTTAAGAAAGCTATGAAGACTGATCTCTTCCAGCAGGCCTATCCAGTGGAATTTTAGGATGCTTTTAGGATGTTTTTTTTAGGAAGTTTTAACAATGTATACTATGTTTTAAATCAGTATTTTATGTATTTCTTACCTACTGTTGTTCCCTGCCTCGATCAAAATGGAGAGGCTGGTAAGAAATATTATTATTATTATTATTATTATTATTATTATTATTATTATTATTATTAGTTGAAAATGTAAAAAAGGGGGGATTATTTCCTAACAGCGTACAACTCTCTGTTTCTGATGTAAGACATTTGGCTGCTTTGTCAGAGATTAAATTGTGTGCATTTGTTTGCTTTTCACCTTGTTGGAATAAGCAACCTCCATAAGTCCAAACGCACTGTATGGAGGGAGAAATAACTGGTTGAAAAGCCCCCAAATAGTTCAGGAGTTGGGGGGTGCTGGCTTTGGTTTCGCTTTTTCCTACTTTCCTTTGCCTGCTTTAGTTGTAAGGAGAAGTTGAGTGTTAGTATGAAGTCGAGGTCCTGTTTAGAGATTGCAGTTGCCTTCAGCCTCAAGGAGGGGGGGATTTCAGAAAAAACACACGCTCTGCAACGCGCCCTCCCTACCCTGAGCTCTATTAGGCAGGGATGATCAGCCCCACTGAGGTGCCCCAAGAGAGCGCCTCAGTCGTACGAGCCTTTGGAATCTGCTCTGCTTATCTCTCTCTCTCTCTCTCTCTCTCTCTCTCCCCGTTTATCAGTAGCAGTAGTTCCTCTTGTGAGCTGACGTTCATAGAGGTGGCTACGAGACTGCACTGCTTTCTTACTAATCTGACTGAGATTTGGCAAGGCATTCTCCCTCGGAGGGGTTCATCCTGATCAGGTGGAACCCAGTGCAAGACCAGTTGGATCTCCTGTTAAAAACATGGCAAATGCACAACAACAACAGTTTTATCGCTATGTAGCCTCGGCCGACAGAAAGCTCTGGCGTGGGCTTGTCCATGAAGTCACGAAGAGTCGGAAGCGACTGAACGCATAAACAACAACAAAAGCTTCAAGCTGACCTGGCCGCTGCTGGGATAAAAATAATAATGAATGAAACAAACCCAGATCTGCCCATTCCGGACTCATCTGTCTCTCAAAATACTAGAACCCACTGGGGGGTCATTCTCCCATGAAGCTGATTGGTGGGAGATCCAGGACAAATAAGAGGAAGTCCTTCTTCACACAGTGCTTAGTTAAATTATGGAACTCACTACCACAAGATGTAGCGATGGCCACCAATGTGGATGGCTTTAAAAGGGGGTTGGATAAATTGCTGGAGGAGAAGGCTATCCATGGCTACTAGTCCTGATGGCTCTGTGCTACCTCCAGTATTTGAGGCACCAGTTGCTGGGGAACATGGGTGGGAGGGTGCTGTTGCACTGTGTCCTGCTTGTTCATCCCTGGCCGACAGCTGTTCAGCCACTGTGTGAACAGAGTGCTGGACTAGATGGACCCTTGGGGTGATCCAGCATCAGGGCTCTTCTTCTGTTCTTTACTTTTTGTTTATTTCGTAATGCATGACGAATGAAATGAGTAGGTCCCATTTGTTTAGTTTTCCCGCTCTTTCCAAAATGAATGCGCATCTGTGGCCCAGGCCTCAGGGTCTCCTCTTCCTCAGAGGCGCATGACTCCAGGCTCTTCTTCAATCTCATTCACCGTGGGCAGAGGAACTCCCATCACATCGAGGTTCTGCGCAACAGGACCTGGGACGAAGCTACCAGCTGCTCAGGCTGCCTCTTTACTTGCATTAGCAGTTCTGTTCAGGAGGGTTGTTTCTGCCAAAGGAAACTCTGCCATCTCTTCTGGCTGTGGATTATACGGGCTTTACTGGAAAGGTTCAGGAAGGTGCTGTTTCTTATTGGAAATTACACCGTCGAAATACAAATACTTCTCATTACTATGAAAGCTGCGAGAACAGAACGATAAGCAGAAGAACCAAGGAGCAGCAGGCCAAACCGCTGAATGAATGCAGGTAGAAACAGATGTGATGCCCTTTGCGGGGGCAACATATTCAGATTTGCTTTTCGCAAATACCGGAAATCAATTCCCCCAGAGCAAAGAGGCCCGTTTTGCATCGCTGTGGTCGGCTCTATTACTGAATGATCTACCATGCTTTTGCAAATATTGAATAAAGGTTAAGCAGCAAATTAATATTTAAAGAGGCTGCGGTCACATTTTCCTCTTGGAGATGCAACATTTTCCAGACTTGGCAGTTCAGTCGAGGCACTCGAACTAAAGAGGAGGAAGAGAAGTCCCAGGAATATATGGGTACGCATAGAAACGGGAAAACAAGATCATTAAATGTTTGTCTCCAGATTGGATGCCTCCAGCCTAACCGATAAACCAAACCACCCTTTCTAGAAAAAAGCCTGCGTCTTGTTCCTTGATTTAGATATTCAGTGTGCTTCACTGACTGTCTGTCTTCTTCTCGTTGCCCTTCAAATAATCCCAAGTAATCACAGGTTATTTTCATCCGAAACCGGTGGTTTCTTTTTGTCTTTGATATGGATCAGGAAAGACTGCAGGTACCTTGTGCACGCTATCCTTCATCCCCTTGTTCCAGGGTAGCTTTTTTAAATGTATATTTATATCCCCTATTTCACCCCACACAAGGAAGCTCATAAAAGCAACTAAAACAATATACAACCCATAAAACAATAAAGACTAAACTATAACTAAACTAAAAACCAGAAGTTGGATATTAAAATCACAGCAGAAGATGAGGGAACGACACCGAAGCGAAGGCACAGGATAACAAAAGGGTCTTTGTAGAGCACTGAAATGCCAATAAAGGGATGTCAGCTGGGCCTCTCAAAGGAGGGAATTCTACAATCCCGACAGCCTGAAAACAGAAGCAGCTCTGCACTGCATCCAAGCCCAGTGGCCGTGTGGGCAAAAGGAGCCGGGAGGTCCTCCCGTAAGGATGGCAGCAGCCCCATGTGGGAGAAGGTCAACCTTCAAACATCCCAGACTCAAGCCATTTAGGGCTTCATACGTCATAATAACCAGCACTTTGAAATGTGCTTTGGTCACCAACGTGAATTGAACCATAGCGATATAATATGCTCCAAATGTAAACCCCAGACATAACCCCGGCTGCCCAATTTTGTACCAGCAGCAAAATTATTCAGAGGCAGCCCAGTGTGCAGCTGCTGTGAAAAAAGCAAAATTCCATGCAGGGAAAATTATGAAAGGAATCAAATCAAAAGTATAAGTGCCGCTGTCATAGTGCCCTTGTAGAACTCAATGGCGTTTCAAAGTTGGTGGACTGCACACCACAGACTCACACAGACTCTGCCTTCCAAACAAACTTAAAGGTTTTATTTGAACAAAGGCTTTTCTATAGAGCTCTCTCAGACTGTGGCCTCTCTCTCCTCAGGCCAGAAGCATCTAAACGTCTTCCTGGTTCCTCCTAGGAAGCATAGCCCGCTCAGGATGAATCCTGCAGTCCTGTCACATTGTGACATACGTGACCACACGTGGAATACTATGTACAGTCATGCAACTAAAAAAAAGATATTGTAGAGTTGGAAAAGGTGCAGAAAAAGCTGGGTGGAGCAACTTTCCTATCTGGAAAGTTTACAACGTTTGGGGCTGTTCAGTGCTAGGGTGACCATATTTGGGAAACCAAAAAAGAGGACATCTAGTGTGTGTGTGGGGAAGCAGCTTTCTGAGTCCTGCAAAAAGTACATTATTCCCCCACCACCTTAAAGAACCCGATTGGAGTGGAGGAGGGGAAAGGATTTCATTCTGCACCACCACCACCCACTCCAATTGGGGCCTTTTCTATAACGTCCACGAATGACCCACTTTCCCCTTTAAGACCTCAATTGGAGCTCGGGGTGGGGGAATGATGTGCCTCAAGAACGCATGTCATTCCCTCCTGCCATGCTAATGGCAGCCTTAAAGGGGAAGGTGTGTCATTCCAGGACATTATTGAAAATTATAGAAAATCCCCCCTGACACTATGGAAAGAACAAAAACCAGGACAAATCTTGGGAAATCCTGACAGTGGGTCACCCTATTCAGTGCAGAAAAAAGGCGAGTAAAGGGAGACAGATAAAAGTATTCAAAATTATGCAAAGTGTGGAGAAAGTGGATAGGGAGACATTTTTCTCCCTCTTTCACAATACTAGAAGCTAATGGGGTCAAGAAGCAGATTAGTAGGAGGTTCAAGATGGATAAAAGGAAGGACTTTTTCATACAGCAGATAGTCAAACTATGGAATTCAATACTACAAGATGTGGTGATGGCCACCAACTTGGGTGGCTTTAAAAGGGGATTGGACAGATTCCTGGAGGAGAAGGCTATCAATAGCTACTAGTCTGGATGCCAATAATAATAACAACAACAACAACAACAACAACAACAACAACAATAATAATAATGTATTCCTTACCCACCTCTCCGATAGGATCAAGGCAGGGAAAACAGCAAGCATAAAATACCAATTAAAAACATAGCATACACTGTTAAAAAAAACATCCTAAAAAGCATGCTAAAAGTATTCTAAAATTCTACTGGATATGCTTTGTCCAGGCCTAGAAAGAGTGTGCTGGTAGATGAAGGGAATTGGCACCAGTAGGAAAGTGGAAGAAAGAGAGACGAGCGCTGGTGCCGTGTAAAGATAAACAATGGACTTTTTATTTTTGTAATGATGTGAAAATGCTCGACGTTTTGGATTCAGAGGAATCCTTCCTCAGGAGCTGTAATAAGAAAAAAGAAAGGACAAGCTGCAAAACTGCAAACACAGTTCGCTTGATTAAAAAGCCTCAGCGTTTGTTGTGTGTCCTGATATCAGAACTAACAAATTTTCTGGGTTGTGTGAGCAGTAGTATCCTAAAATTCTACTGGATATGCTATGTGCAGGCCTAGAAAGAGTGTGCCTGTGTTCACCAGCTGCAGTTGAACCCCTGTTCTGCTTGTAGGTTTCCCCTGGGCAGCTGGTTGGCCACTGTGTGAATGGAATACTGATCAAGATGGAGCTTGGTCTGATCCAGCAGGGCTCTATTTATGTTCTTATTTGACCAAGGGATGTGTGACAGTGGCCAGGATTCCCTTTACCAGGAAAGGGTGCAGGTGGTGCACCAGCTCAAGTTGAGCTAAGAGAGACTTGGCCACAGCCATTACCTGGAGCAAAGCTGCATCCCCAGACTGTGAATGTGGTCCTTTGAGGGGAGAAGAACCCCACTTAGAACAGGGTTTATGCCAGTGGTGGGCAATTTCTGGTCCCCTAGATGTTTTGGCCTACAACTCCCATCAGGCCTAGCCAGCATAGACCATGGGGGCAGATGATGGGACTTGTAAGTAGAAACCTCTGGAGGGCCACAAGTTGAACGCCCCTGATTTACCTCTACATTGGCTCTCCTACTGAACAACAGCACCTCTGTCTTGCCTGGGTTATGTCCCACCTTAGCAGGCTACATCCAGACCATTGTTGCATCCACATTTTAGCTCAAGACTTCTAGAGCCTCCCGCCATGCAGATGGATCGATTACCAAACCACTGCCAAACGATGCAAAGGAAATCATAGCCAGGGTTTCAAAAATAGGTGTCAGGTCATCAGTGGCAACCACAAGCATAATTCTGGCATTGGAATGATATATTTCTAAAAAGTCGTCGGCAGCCCTGGAGAGAAGTAAAAAGGGGCACTATCAAATTGCAAACACACGTCCGGCTATGCCTTATGTCAGAAGGAGGGATTGTCAGTGCAACACACACACACACACACACACACAGAGAGAGAGAGAGAGAGAGAGTTTGCCACTCCTCCTGGATACCCCCCTTTTTTAGGCATGGTGGAAGAAAGTGAACCTTTGCCGGGTAGTATAGGGTGACCCTATGAAAAGGAGGACCTGGCTCCTGTATCTTTAATAGCTGCATAGAAAAGGAAATTTCAGCAGATGTCATTTGTATATATGGAGAACCTGGTGAAATTCTCTCTTCATCACCACAGTTAAAGCTGCAGGAGCTATACTAGAGTGAGCAGATTTAAAAGAGGGCAGGGCACCTGCAGTTTTAACTGCTGTGATGAAGAAGAAATTTCCCCAGATTCCCCATATATACAAATGACACCTGCTGAAATTCCCTTTTCAATACAACTGTTAAAGATACAGGAGCCCTGTCCTCCTTTTCATAGGGTCACCCTAAGCGGCTAGTAGGAACAATGGGTGATTACGGAGCTGGCACAAAACGTGTGGAACTTTGCACACCATGTTAAGATGTGCCAAAAAGAAGTCCATCCATACGGGAGTCGTCCTGCCTCTTTGTGGAATGGAGCGGTTTGCTTGGCAGATGGAGCTGTGGGCCTGCCTTTAGGTTCTTACCCCAGTTCAGCTCTGTCAGCATTTCCCTGGTTGCAAGAGCCACTGGGTAGATTCTTTGAGAGCAAGGCTGCTTCGCTGATCCTTCATCCAGCAAAAAAACCCCTCCACCTCCACCCTGGGTTGCCGTCTTTCTCCCAGTCTCCATTTATCACAAATGTAGCATTGCTCACAAATATATTCCTCAAAGCATCTCTCTGCCGATCTATCAATCCGAGAAGGTCCTCCTGTATCAGTATTTATTTAAAGACCCCCCGTTGATAAGCGGAGAGTTTGCGTCGCTTGCTAATGTGATATGCAAAGGGAAGAGCAGAGAAAATTCAAAGAGGGGGGAAATACAGCTCTTCCTTTAGACCTGAGCGACAAACAGGTGCTGTATTTGCAGTGGCGGGCTATGGCGGCAGGACTGCATATGGTGTCCGTGTGTGTGTGTGTCTGTCTGTCTGTGTGTGTCTATGTGTGTGTGCATATAAATCAGAAACGAAGCCATTTACCCGTAACTTACTGCACTGCAACGTGCAATGTGGCAAAGGACTATATTTTCAAACCCTGAACTCAGAACCTCCCATAAAACTACATACACTTCCACACCATCAAAAGCAAAGTCCGGATGTTTATATTAGTTTTAACAATAGCAATTGCTTTTACTTTTAATTGAGGATTGCATTTCCTTTCCACTGTGAGACATGCATACCTGATTAGACTGAAGCAATGTCATCGGAATGGGTTGCAGTTTTACTTACAGAACATAGCACTGTCTAGAAATCAAAATGTGGAGCAATCCCTCGTTTTAACCAGAAGTGCTGTTCAGCCTGCTTCTGCACGCCCCTACTTTTAATGAACAAGAGAAAACATACAATAGAGGTCACAATCCCACAACCCATTCCCTTCCAGTAGATTCCCCTCTGGATCCTCCCTATTTAGCCCTGCTTAGGCCTCATCTTGAATATTGCATCCAGTTCTGGGCTTCACAATTCAAGAAGGACGCAGACAAGCTGGAGCGTGTTCAGAGGAGGGCAACCAGGATGATCAGGGGTCTGGAAACAAAACCCTATTAGGGTGACCATATGACCGGATTTGCCCGGGGTTTTTTATGGCAAGTCCGGGTGGGGGAGGAGAAATCCGGATTTTTTCCAAAGAGCAGCTCTAATGGGAATTAACAAAAATGCTTATAACGCTGTCATTTTTTAAGATAAAGACATGAAACTTGGCACAATGGTAGCTCTTAGGAAGGGCTTTAGTCACATCAAATTTGAAACAGATCCATTCATCCATTGATTTTTTAGGAATTTTTTAAAAATTGAGGTTTTAAAATTATTATTTTTAAAATCGTTATTTTTAAAGATAAAGAGATGAAACTTTGCACCGTGAAAGGATTTAGGTAGAGCTTTAGCCACACCAAATTTGAAACAGACCTGGGGCCAGTAGCAAACCCTGTTAACAACAACAGCAGCTTGCAATGAGTGAAGATACAGTCAGAAAAGATATTTGAGGGAAGGGGAGAATGTAACACACAGAGTATAGCAAAAGCTTCAAAGTACAGCAAAACCTAAAAAAGTAGGAGTGAGTGAAGTTAATTTCAGATACATTGGATCTCTCACTTGTTCTTTATTTCAGTGATTTTAACATTAAGATGTTATGTAGAACAGATTTGTCTTAAATGTGTGCTGTAAAATCAGACATGTGACCAAGGCTATGTTTAGGTGGGCATGCCCCCTTGGTACTGGACACGCCCCCTTGTGGGCGACCATGTTGTCCTCCTTTTTGGTTTCCAAAATATGGTCACCCTACCTATGAAGAGAGCCTGAAAGAACTGGGCATGTTTAGCCTGGAGAAGAGAAGATGGAGGGGAGACATGAGAGCACTCTTCAAATACTTAAAAGGTTGTCACACGGAAGAGGGCCAGGATCTCTTCTCGATCCTCCCAGAGTGCAGGACACAGAATAACGGGCTCAAGTTAAAGGAAGCCAGATTCCAGCTGGACATCAGGAAAAACTTCCTGACTGTTAGAGCAGTACGACAATGGAATCAGTTACCTAGGGAGGTTGTGGGCTCTCCCACCCTAGAGGCCTTCAAGAGGCAGCTGGACAACCCTCTGTCAGGGATGCTTTAGGGTGGATTCCTGCATTGAGCAGGGGGTTGGACTCGATGGCCTTGTAGGCCCCTTCCAACTCTGCTATTCTATGATTCTATGATCCTTCAGACTATTATGGAATCTCAGAAGAAATCAATATAGCTGTTAGAGAGCTACAAGGTTTCCTCTCTATAAATCAGGTTGAAGGTTTGGGGGCTTTGGGTAGCGACTTTAATTAGCACAGAATAGGGAGGCTGTTTCTACGGAGAACCCAGGCTCCCCCCCTTCCTAAACAGCTACCACATTTGACCAATAATTAAACAAAACATGGCAAACTCATTTTCAGCAACACCGGCTTGATGCTGAGTTTCCAGTGAAATGTGAAAGCCGACAATTAGTCACGGCCTCTGACCAGGCTGGGTGCCTCTGGCTACTAAGATCAATCATTTCTGTCCGACACAAGAGCAATAAATAAAGTTGGATTTGAAGGGGGCCGGCCAACTTATTTACTCAGAAGGAAGCCATTGGATTTTTCATTGACATGCTTTGATTTATTTAAAGCTTTGCAAATTCAGAAATTGCCTACTAAGGGAATGCTAATAGAAGTGGTTCACGTATATGCACACTCACAAACTCAAAAACAGGTACAGGTGAATTATTAGCAATTCAGTGGTGATCCACCTCAGATACACAGCACACCGATGTAAGTTTCAATGCAAAGGGAACTATTTTCATATTTCTACTCCTTCAAAATGCCACCCCCTCCACTCCTGCTGCCTCCTCGATTGCTCTGTCTGGGTATCCAGGCAATAAATGAAGGGTTAAACAGGAAGACCTTTGAAAACAGCATGCGTGGACCTTCCCCTTTTTCCTTAATACAGGTGGTCTATGCAGGGCACAAAAGATCTCATCAGAGTGCAGGACATGGCATAACGGGCTCAAGTTACAGGAAGCCAGATTCCGACTGAACATCAGGAAAAACTTCCTGACTGTTAGAGCAGTATGACAATGGAACCAATTGCCTAGGGAGGTTGTGGGCTCTCCCATACTAGAGGCATTCAAGAGGCAGCTGGACAACCATCTGTCAGGGATGCTTTAGGGCAGATTCCTGCATTGAGCAGGGGGTTATTATTATTATTATTATTTATTTATATAGCTCCATCAATGTACATGGTGCTGTACAGAGTAAAACAGTAAACAGCAAGACCCTGCCGCATAGGCTTACAATCTAATAAAATCATAGTAAAACAATAAGGAGGGGAAGAGAATGCAAACAGGTACAGGGTAGGGTAAGGAGGCACAGGGTAGGGTAAAACTAACAGTAGAAAGTAACAGTAGAAGACTCGATGGCCTTGTAGGCCCCTTCCAGCTCTGCTATTCTATGATTCTGTAATTCTAGGGCTCAGCTTTGCTTCTTGGGGATGCTCTCCTTGAAGCTAAAAACACCCGTTTTGTTCCTAATGTTGTGGGACATCCAGGTTCTCCTGTTCCAGCCCTGTTTTGTTGCATAGGAATTCAGCCAAGAGCATTCATTGCAACGGGGGTGGATGGAGCAGGAGAATTCCCTGGTTGGCTGAGCCCAATGTCATTTTTTGCAGGGAATGAGAAACTGTGGCTGATGCAGCACGTTAACTGGAAAATACTCGTTTATAATTTATACCCCCTCCTGCCACAAATGAAAGTAATTCATTTGGATTCTGTGATGGACGTACATTATCCTATTCCCGTGAAAAGATACATTCTACATCAGCAGTTTATTGCATGCTTGTGAGCAGAGGGTTGGACTCGATGGTCTTATTATTATTATTTATTATTTAGCACCATCAATGTACATGGTGCTGTACAGAGTAAAACAGTAAATAGCAAGACCCTGCCGCATAGGCTTACATTCTAATAAAATCATAATAAAACAATAAGGAAGGGAAGAGAATGCAAACAGGCACAGGGTAGGGTAAACAGGCACTGGGTAGGGTAAAGCTAACAATATAAAGTCAGAACAAAATCAAGTTTTAAAAGCTTTAGGAAAAAGAAAAGTTTTTAACTGAGCTTTAAAAGCTGCGGTTGAACTTGTAGTTCTCAAATGTTCTGGAAGAGCGTTCCAGGCATAAGGGGCAGCAGAAGAAAATGGACGAAGCCGAGCAAGGGAAGTAGAGACCCTTGGGCAGGCGAGAAGCATGGCATCAGAGGAGCGAAGAGCACGATTGGGGCGATAGTGTGAGATGAGAGAGGAGAGATAGGAAGGAGCTAGACAGTGAAAAGCTTTGTAGGTCAACAGGAGAAGTTTATATTGGATTCTGAAGTGAATTGGAAGCCAGTGAAGAGATTTCAGAAGTGGAGTTACATGGTCAGAGCGGCGAGCCAAGAAGATGATCTTAGCAGCAGAGTGATGAACAGAAACCAATGGACTGATGTGAGAAGAAGGAAGGCCGGTGAGAAGAAGGTTGCAGTAGTCTAACCGAGAAATAACCAATGCATATGGGCCCCTTCCAACTCTACTATTCTATGATTCTATGATTGGCCACTCACAGGAGTTTGTGGTCCTTTACATGATGCCGCCCACTTCCGGGACGTCTCCCATGCTTTCCCCCAGTAGTCTCACTTTTAAAAAAAACCCCACAGAAATAAAGTAGTATTTAAATTATCATGGGATGTTCCCAGTATGTAAAGCCAGCATAGCGCTATAATTCTGCCATTAGATGGCGCTGTTTCATTGACCATAATCGCATTCCTGAGAGGGGGAGTTTTCAATTCAAAATCATGTTGACGCCATCTAAAGGAACCAGTTGTAAACACAGAAAGAAACCCTGGTAAGAGTGTGGGTTTCCCCCACCCTTAATGTAGAGACACCCTTAGCAATGAACAGAGATGGGGGGGGCGGAGTGGGATAGAGAGTCAGAGGGAGGTCACTGGCTTCTTCATATGGTATGTGCTCTACGGTGCCCTGACCAAATCTCAATTTTGGCATTTTCTATATGTTCCTAAATCACATGATGTGTGACGTAGAATGCTTGTGTGAATTTTATTCATTGCATTGAGTTGGATATGGGGGTCTTCTATACATGTTGGAGACTGCCTGTGTGTGTATGCATGCGTGTGATTGTGCACGCGCCATTTCTTCCTCTGTACTAAGGGATGGCATTCAAGCCATGCACAGGGCATGAGGAAACAGGAGAAGATACAGGGCATTGCTAAAGCCAAAGATCTTTCTTTCAGCATGAAGACAGATGTAACACTTTAAGAGCAGACCCCCCATGCTGTGAGCCTACCTTACAACTTCAATTGCAGACATTCATTCCAGCATGTTGGATCCTGGATCATCCAACACTCAAGTGCCTTGTCTGCCTTAACAACACACACAATACATGCACATTTTTATTTCTATGTCAATCCCCCCCCACACCCATCACAAACATTTAAAAAAAACAGTTGTTAAACTGTTCCAGAGATGGAGGAGAAGATTAGTTGGTGAAGTCATAGACATTAGCCAATACATGACCTTTGCAAACTAACTTTTCATAGAATCATAGAATAGCAGAATTGGAAGGGGCCTGCAAGGCCATCGAGTCCAACCCCCTGCTCAATGCAGGAATCCACCCTAAAGCATCCCTGACAGAGGGTTGTCCAGCTGCCTCTTGTTACATATATCTTCCCCTCAGGATGTTGAGAGCAGTTTGAAAGACAAATCTTCCCTTGTGCTGAGTACACTCAACCTTCTCTCACCTCAGGTAAACATGTCTTGCAAGTTTCTTGTTGTTTTCAAAACCTGCAAAACCTGTTTGATCAGAGGTATTGGTGGGATAAAGTGTGCATGTACTGTGCATGTATAGCAGAAGGAGCAAAGCTTCTCCCAAACCTCTTAACTCTCTCTTTAAAAGCTATTAATAGTCTCCAGCTGAACAGGCGAACACTGGCATTTGAACAAGCTTAATGTGGATCAGTGTGGTGTCATTGTGCAAACACATGCAATTTAAACATGAACGCAATTTAAGCTGTTCTTGTGAAAGTGACAAATCAATTTCTACCTTACTTCAATGCGGGGATTTGCTAAGCCCTCCCAAACAGGCGCTTACCTGCTCCAGACTGAAGTGAAGAAGAAAAAGAAGAAATGTTAAAAGAGGGGAAGAGATGAGAAGAAACAATAGAGAGAAACATTGGATACTGGAGGAAAAATAGGGGTATATTGGAAGTGTGTGAGGGGGGGGACAGGATCCAGTGTCCAAAAGATGTAGGGATCTAGGAAGATGAGGACACAGATCCGCTCTGCCCACTTATTTCCAGCTTTTTCTCCTCCGAATGAATGGTTTTATGAACTCTCTGAGGGCTTCTTTGCCAGCTGTTCACTTAGCATTTCCCTCACGCACCGATGCTGCCAGGGATATCGGATCTTCAGTCGATGCTGTTCCTGAGGATCCAGGCACATTTTTGGCGGTGGGGCAGTCAGGATCAAAATGAAACCCATGGCATTAGAGCAGGAGCTGCAGCGAGGCGTCTGACCTTGGGTTCTGGCGATGCAAAAGCTTAGCAAAGTTTTCTAACCCTAACAAATTTGTGCTTATTTGGTCACAGCCAATTTTGTAATAGTTGTCATCAGGAAAAAAGGAAAGGAACCTCTCGTGCAAGCACTGAGTCATTACTGACTCTTGGAGGGACGCCACCTTTTGCTGGCGTTTTCTTGGCAGGCCTTATAGCGGGGTGGTTTGCCGTTGCCTTCCCCGGCCGTTATTCCCTTTCCCCCAGCTAGCTGGGTACTCATATTACCGACCTCGGGAGGATGGAAGGCTGAGTCGACCCGAGCCGGCTGCCTGAAACCAGCTTCCTCTGGGATCGAACTCAGGCCGTGGGGAGAGTTTCAGCTGCAGAAACTGCTGCTTTACCGCTAATTATAACTTCCGATTTTCCTTTGTATGAAAACTTTGAGGACCATTTGCTAAAAGGGGCTGGTTGTTCATCATCTCTGTTTTTGTTATCTTACTGAGTTAGGAAATCTTTTATATTTTGTATCAGTCTGCTGTGTTATGCTGCTTGCTAAAGCTAAATACCTAGCCCAATTCTCCAAGGGGTGAGGAATTTCAGGGGTGCAGTGCTTACTCAGGTTTGCTTCCCTTTGGAAGGAGATCGCTGGGAGGCTTGTTGGTATGTTGTAATATATGTGTTTATTACAGATAGTCAGGAAGAGCATAGGCACAGCTTAAACACACCAACAGATACCCCAAATCTACAAGTCCAATGTCAGATCTCTGGAGACAGCCTGCACCCCAGGATGCTTTCTTTATGGTCCCCTCCTGCCCTCCCCTCCTCACCTGACCTCACCTCTGCCTTCAGGCTAAACTGCACGATCATCCTTCTGTTTGGTTAGGGTGCTTTACAGCGCTGTAAAGATACAGGAGCCCAGTCCTCCTTTCCATAGGGTCACCCTAGGCAACGCCGAGGCTCTGCATTGCCTAGGGTGACCCTATGGAAAGGAGGACTGGGCTCCTGTATCTTTAACAGTTGCATTGAAAAGGGAATTTCAGCAGGTGTCATTTGTAGATATGGAGAACCTGGTGAAATTCCCTCTTCATCACAACAGTTAAAGCTGAAAGTGCCCTGCCCTCTTTTAAATCTGGTCACTCTAGTATAGCTCCTGCAGCTTTAACTGTGGTGATGAAGAGGGAATTTCACCAGGTGCTGCATGCATACAAAGGACCCCTGCTGAAATTCCCTTTTCTATGCAACTGTTAAAGATACAGGAGCCCTGTCCTCCTTTTCATAGGGTCACCCTAGTTTTGTTTTACCCAGACAAATGGTTTTTAACATTCCTTTTGGGGGATGTGTGTGTCGGGGGGACATTATTTTGGAGCTTTCATTAGCCATTGTTAAGGTGAACTACTGAGGGACAGCAGTCAATAATTTCCCCAGCACAACAGCGATTTGCCAGGGCCATCGAGATGCAGCTGGACAGCCATCTGTCAGGGATGCTTTAAAGTAAATTCCTGCATTGAGCAGGGGGTTGGACTTGATGGCCTTGTAGGCCCCTTCCAACGCTGTGATTCTATGATTCTATGATCAACATCCTCTCCCGCTGTCCTAGTCTTACAATTCATAACATCAACAAGCTTGAATTGCCCCTGGAGGTCATCCAGTCCAGCCCTGCCCCCACGCCACCCAGGCTTACAACCATAGGGATTGATTCCCCAGGAAAAGACACCTGCAGCTGAGCACAGCTGTCACCACATAGAGGTGATGGATGCAAATCAGCATCTGGGTCTCCAAGTTTCAAAAGTCCCAGAAACTTTAGAATTTTACTGTGCTGTGGTGGGAAAGGGGGGGCTGGCAACCATCTTTCCTTGGGGTCTCAGTGAAGGTACTCAGCCAGAGCGGGGGCAGTTGAGCACTTTTGATGGGGGAAATGAGACGGAAGGTGATGCGTGAGGACAAGGCACTCTCTGTTCCCGTGGAAGTGTCACCTGGAATGTCCTCATTGGGCTGTCAAAGCCTCTTCACCTGCCAGATCAATGGCTGCAAAGAGCAAAAAAATCAATCCCCTTATGGCTGACACTGATTAAAGCCACAGAAAGCCACGAAGGGTGCCTTCCGAGGTTCATCCGTGTGAATTGGATCGTGAGCTGCTTGAGAATAAAAATTTAAAGAGAAAGACACATCCACTGCATATGGGGTTTAAAGTAATGTCCCTTTTTGGCCCCACACATCCATCCATTCATCTCACACTTAACACACACACATACACACACACACACACAATCATTCACACGCGCATGCCTGCATGCACGCTCACATCCAGGAGTTATTCCTTCCCTCGTTCCACACACACCAATAAAGCCTTCAAAAAGAGAGATCTTCAGCTATTGGGAGGTATACAAATGTAACAAATAAATAAATAAATAAATAAAGTCTCCCATGGTCAGGCAGTGTCGGATTTTCATAGAATCATAGAATCATAGAATAGCAGAGTTGGAAGGGGCCTACAAGGCCATCGAGTCCAACCCCCTGCTCAATGCAGGAATCCAACCTAACACATCCCTGACAGATGGTTGTCCAGCTGCCTCTTGAAGGCCTCTAGGGTGGGAGAGCCCACAACCTCCCTAGGTAACTGATTCCATTGTTGTACTGCTCTAACAGTCAAGAAGTTTTTCCTGATGTCCAGCTGGAATCTGGCTTCCTTTAACTTGAGCCCGTTATTCCGTGTCCTGCACTCTGGGAGGATCGAGAAGAGATCCTGGCCCTCCTCCGGGTGACAACCTTTTAAGTCTTTGAAGAGTGCTCTCATGTCTCCCCTCCATCTTCTCTTCTCCAGGCTAAACCTGCCCAGTTCTTTCAGTCTCTCTTCATAGGGCTTTGTTTCCAGACCCCTGATCATCCTGGTTGCCCTCCTCTGAACACGCTCCAGCTTGTCTGCGTCCTTCTTGAATTGTGGAGCCCAGAACTGGATGCAAGGGTTCGCCCCTGCCTGAGCACTGGATCCCCTGTGTATCACCTAGATGAACAGGTTTGACCCCTGGATGATCCAGAGATAAACCTTAGGTCTAGCTATGGCCTAAGTCTCTCTTCATAGGGCTTTGTTTCCAGACCCCTGATCATCCTGGCTGCCCTCCTCTGAACACGCTCCAGCTTGTCTGCGTCCTTCTTGAATTTTGGAGCCCAGAACTGGATGTAATACTCTAGATGAGGCCTAACGAGGGCCGAATAGAGAGGAACCAATACCTCCCGTGATTTGGAAGCTATACTTCTATGAATGCAGCCCAAAATAGCATTGGCCTTTCTTACAGCCATATCGCACTGTTGGCTCATATTCAGCTTGTGATTTTGAATATTCCTCCAGGACCCCAGCTTGTTGTGTTGTTCAAACCCAGTGGAGGTGGGCTGTGCAAGGGTTAAACAACCCTTGCATAACCCTAAAACAGGCCAAGGGTTGTGCAAAGGTTGTTTAACCCTTGCACAACCCACCCCACCAGGTTCAGACAACATGACAAGCCATGGTTGGGGCTTGAATATTCGAAATGGCTGCCCACATGCCCTTCAGCCCACCATGA
This sequence comes from Elgaria multicarinata webbii, assembly GCF_023053635.1. Lineage (NCBI taxonomy): Eukaryota > Metazoa > Chordata > Lepidosauria > Squamata > Anguidae > Elgaria > Elgaria multicarinata. The sequence goes on along the minus strand of NC_086171.1, from coordinate 218,077,891 downwards.
CTTAAATAAGCCACAGTGATCTTGCGTGAACCAGCCCACTGAAGGAGGGCTCCCATTGACGGCGTCTTGCCCAAGGCCTTCCAAAAGATGGAGCTGGCACCGGATGCCAGACAGCGCCTCTGTGTGAGGAGTTCAGCCTCCCTGCCCACGTCCCTCTCAAATTGCACTCCTGCTGGGGCAGAGCCATATTTAAAGACTTGGCTACAGCCACCCGCCCAGGCTTTCTCTCTCAAAGGAAACGGATCCTGGCAGAGCTGCCCTGTACTTCCCTCTTTGCAGAGAAGGTGGACACACAACGCTCTGATTTATTTAAATAAATGCGGTGTTTGAAATTGCTTGTTGCATAGCATGAAATAAATCCAGCCAGGCTGGTTTAAAACTGTCCAGGTGGAACTCAAGCGTTTCCCTCTTGAGTGCACCTCTTAAGTGGAGGTTAATTGGGGGGCATGGAGCGTTCACCTTGGCCATCTCAGCCAGAGCACCCCCACCTCAATGCTGCTCTCCCGCCCCCCCCCTCCCGGTCCGCCGCTCTCTCCTTGCAGTGCTGGAGCCACGCTCCGTCTCCTGCTTGGTCTCGGGTCTTTTCTATCCCTACAGAACCCGGGAGGATTAGCAACGCAGAGGCAAAGCTGTGAGCTCCTGGCTTCCGATGCCCTGGGTGGCCTTGCTTCGTCCGCAGCTTTCTTACCATCTGCTGGGCCTTTCAGGGGCTTTGGTTTGGGCTCCGTCTCATTTTAATAAGCAGATTTAAGACCTTAAGCCTCCAAAACCACAGATATTGTAACAGATGCAGTTATGAGAGCCGGTTCGATTTCCTGTCTCTCCACACCCCCTCTTGGCCTCTGCTCTCTCTCTCTCTCTCTCTCTCTCTCTCTCTCTCTCTCTCTCTCTCTCTCTCTCTCTGATCACAGCTGCTGCTGCTAGACCAGAAGAGAACTAAAACAAGAGAGGCTAAAATAGGGTGACCAGATGCAAAGGAAGGTGGGTGGTGAACAGAGAGGAGGACAGAATTTCAGTAGCATTCTTTAAGCATCATCAACCTGCTCAAAAGCTTTCCTTGCTGAAGTTTTCTGTTGAAGGCACTGGAATCCACTCACTTTTGCATCTGGGCATCACCCATTTGCAGCTCTACTGCTTTCTGCTCAGCATCGCCACCTTTTTCCCCTGGCCTGGCTCCTCTGCGTTTAATAGCAGCCTGGCACACATGGACGTATCGGAGGAAGCTTAGCCCGACAGCTATTTCTATGCCAGGTGAAATGAGAATGTCATTCCCTTGTTGTTCTGATGAGCAACTTATAGGTAACCTTTGCCTTGTCAGTCATGCAACCTAAGCGAAGAGACCACGTACACAGTTGGGGTCAAGAGATAAGTATGTTATCTGGAGAGACCCGGCTTGCTCAGTCAACAGACAATACACAATGGGTTCCTGCTAAGGGCAGTGGCTCCAATGATGGTCAATGGGCTTCTTGTGGAAATCTACCCAAGTATGCCACTGTATAACCTAATATGTAACTTGTTTTGCGGACTGTATAAAATCCCCGAGTAGTCAAACACTCGGGACTGCTTCTGTATTTGAAACAGACAGCCTCTCCGCTTGCATGAAATAAAGCTGACGCTTCCTGACCTTACCTCGTGTCTATCTATCATTGGAATCGCGGCTAGACACGGACTCCCCGAGCCCATTGGGGGGGGGCTCTTACCACACAGGGAAAGCGTCACCTACTGAATCACCAAGTAGTCCTGCCACTGATCAAGGCTGCTGGGGGGCGGGGGGGCAGGGGCCCACGAGTGAACGGAATGGCGTGCCTCCAAGCTATTTGGGGGTTCCCTTGAGATGACTCCCCTTTTCACACCAGGGTTTTACTCTACCCTGTGCCTGTTTGGTGCATTCTCTTCCCCTTCTTATTGTTTTATTATGATTATTATGATTTTATTAGAATGTAAGCCTTTGCGGCAGGGTTTTGCTATTTTATTGTTTTACTCTGTACAGCACCATGTACACTGATGGTGCTATATTAATTAATTAATTATTATTATTATTATTATTATTATTATTATTATTAATAATAATAATATGGGTTTTGGGGATGCTTCCGCCAAGGCCCTTGGGCTGCCTTTCCTTCACACTGGTGTGCATCAGAGTGTGGTTGACTTAGAATCATAGAATAGTAGAGTTGGAAGGGGCCTACAAGGCCATCAAGTCCAACCTCCTGCTCAATGCAGGAATCCACCCTACAGCATCCCTGACAGATGCTTGTCCAGCTGCCTCGTGAAGGCCTCTAGTGTGGGAGAGCCCACAACCTCTCTAGGTCATTGGTTCCACTGTCATACTGCTTTAACAGTCAGGACATTTTTCCTGATGTCCAGCCAGAATTCGGCTTCCTGTAACTTGAGCCCGTTATTCCGTGTCCTGCACTCTGGGAGGATCGAGAAGAGATCCTGGCCCTCCTCTGTGTGACAACCTTTCAAGTATTTGAAGAGTGTTATCCTGTCTCCCCTCCATCTTCTCTTCTCCAGGCTCAACATGCCCAGTTGTTTCAGTCTCTCTTCATAGGGCTTTGTTTCCAGACCCCTGATCATCCTGGTTGCCCTCCTCTGGGCTGCACATTGGGGGGTGCTTCCAGTTGAGGCCTGGATGACACCATGGCCCTGCCTCGTTCACATAATTTTAAGGGGGAGGGGTAGACGCCATGGTTTTCTATTCATAACCCTCCTGTGTTTTCTCACCACTTCTTCCTTCCTTTGAATTACTACCCAAAAACCTGAGAAGGAGAGAAAGACGGAATTCATAGAATCATAGAATAGTAGAGTTGGAAGGGGCCTCTAAGGCCATCAAGTCCAACCTTGCACCATGCCTTATCATAGAATAGTAGAGTTGGAAGGGGCCTCTAAGGCCATCAAGTCCAACCCGGCACCATGTCTTCCAGCTGAGGGTGCAAGAACCCGTCCCCCCATCTAGAAGCACCCTTGGGTGTAATCCCAGCAGGAAGGAGCAATTTCAGTCACCACCTCTGGCACCTTCCGGGACACATGCCTTCCTCCAAATCCAAACCCACTCTCTTTCCATGGTCCTTGCTGGTGAGGATTTGTGTAATGGGAGGGATAAAGTAACATTTCCAAGAGGAGGCGCCTCCACCCACCCACCCACCTCCTGCACACCTCCACAACATGTGTCTAACACCCCCTTGGCCTCGCTGCGGCTGTGCGCTCAGAAGGCCAAGCCCTGAGGTTAATTAATATCGTGGGCCCCCAATTAAAGTCTGACAGAAAAAAGATGTTTGATTCAATCAAGCCTCGCCTCTGTTCCTCTGCTGAATTTCTAATCTTTGGGAAGGGATTTTAATTGTGTTCTGAGTAATTTAGACCTGGCTCGAGACCTCGGGGCGATCACATACAATGCATGCTCCTTAAACTCTATAATTAAAGTAGCTTCCCTGGAGGAAGTTTTGCAGAGAATGTTGCATGAGAAATTCGGAGGGTACGTGGTTGAGATGATGGTGGCGGCAGGGTGTCTGTGTGTGAAGAAGAAGAACCCTAGTCGAACAGAGTTCTAATGAAAAAAGGCCCAGGATGCCCTGGCATTCGGCTTACTCGGAGCTGGGGCTCATGAGAGCTCTTTTGCATGCCGGGGCCTGGTTCTGAAGGTGCCTTCAGAAGAGATTCTGAAGATAACTTCAGATTATTCTGAAGATAACAGGCTGCCTCTGAGCATGGGCAAGGCGCTTTGCACAAACACGGCCACAGCCAGCTCAACACACTCAGGGGGCTTCCTTCCAAGCCAGTGAGCAAATGCTGCTAGGCTGGAGTCCTCACGCCCTCCTCCTGAGGAAGCAAATCTAGCTCCATGGCAGAGGCGTGACGAAGGGCCCAGCTCCAACGCTCGACACCTCCAGGCAGGGCAGGAACAACGCCTGCCTGAAACTCCGGCCGTCTGCGTAGGGCAGCCTTCCCCAACCGGGTGCCCGCCCCCAAACATGTTGACTACAGCTCCCATAACCCCCGGTCAGCCTTATGGGAGTTGTAGTCTGACACATCTGGAGGGCAACCAAGTTGGGGTAGGCAGGTGTAGACCATAGAGAGCTCAATGGATCAGGCATGATCTGGTGTGAGCCAGTGTCTGCTTCTGCCACCGCTGCTCTGACCAAGGGCCGCCGCCGCCTCCTCCTCCTCCTCCTCCTCCTCCTCCTCCTCCTTCTTCTTCTTCCCACATTTCTGGCCTTGCTGGTGTCCTTCTCCCTGAAGGCGTGACCGGCTAGAGACGGCTGGTCAGTCAAACTCCAGGCTCCCTTTTCAGCTCAGCAGGAAACGTTTCTTTTTTCCGTCAGCTTTTAGAACTTGACTTTGACCGTACTTTCACACTGCTCATTTTATTGTCCCCTGGGCCTGTTGGGTGCGTTTCCTTCCCTTCCCTTCCTTCTGGTTTTCTTAGAAGGGAAGCTGAGATGGCACAGGGCGCGGCTGTTTTAGGGTTTGACCATGTACAGCAATGGTGCAATGTAAATAAATAAGTAAATAAAATAAAATAATAAATAAATAAATAAAAATAGGCAGGAAGGAACAATCTCTCTCAGCCCCTTCCGAGAGCCGCAGGTCATGGCCTCATTCGGCCATGCTGCAGCCTCAGCATTTTGCGGGCCCCAATCCGGCCACCGAGAGTCACAAGGCTAAGGTCCGGATCCGGCCCCGAGGGTGGGGGGCCGAGGGAGGTTTGCTGCCGCCGCCTTTGGCACCGGCCGAAGCTCCGTCTCTCCTGGGGCTCCTGAGCAGCGAGCCTGGCCCAACCTGCAGGAAGCTGACGTGGCGCTCCTGACGCCCCTTCTGCGCCGGCGCCGCCTCTGCTAAAGGGGCTTCAAGGGCACGGAGCGCCTCCCGGGGGCGGAGAGCCGCGAAAGCGTCAGCGCCCCCCCCCACCATCCGCAGAAAAGGCGGCGCTGTAAAGATACAGGAGCCCAGTCCTCCTTTCCATAGGGTCACCCTAGGCAACGCAGAGGCTCCGGGGCCAGCGCCCCGGAGCCTCTGCATTGCCTAGGGTGACCCTATGGAAAGGAGGACTGGGCTCCTGTATCTTTAACAGTTGCATAGAAAAGGAAATTTCAGCAGGTGTCATTTGTATGCATGCAGCACCTGGTGAAATTCCCTCTTCATCACCACAGTTAAAGCTGCAGGAGCTATACTACAGTGATCAGATTTAAAAGACGGCAGGGCACCTGCAGCTTTAACTGCTGTGATGAAGAGGGAATTTCACCAGGTTCTCCATATATACAAATGACACCTGCTGAAATTCCCTTTTCTATGCAACTGTTAAAGATACAGGAGCCCAGTCCTCCTTTCCATAGGGTCACCCTAGCGTTGTCCCCAGGCAAAAGGTGGGGCGGGGCAGGCAGGGAGCTCGGGGCAGGCATTGATGTCCTCTGGCTGCCAGCCCCCAACGAGCCCCGCGTGACCCTTTTAAGCGGCGCTGCTTCTCCCTCCGCGAGTCGAGTCGTGCGGCCAGGCACGGGCGCTGCCCAGGAGCGGCTCACCTGGGCACGGGCCCCGGCACTGCTGAGTCATGCCCCAGCTCTTTAAAACTGCCCCCAGCCCCTTTGCCTGTTTGGATGCTGGGTTGGGAACGGCCAAGTCGTTCGTGCTTAACAAACCATGAACAATAAATAAAATTTTAAAAATGATCATACTACTACCCCAAAATAAAGCACAATTGTGAAACAAAAGGCGGTGGACACACGGTAGGACAGTTCGAGGCACAGATGAGCATTTTATCGCAAGCTCATCGCGGCCCACTCCCGGTTTTTCGTGGGTCCTTTTGACGCCGCTACCCACCTCCCACAGGCCTCCTGCTTCTTCTGGCCGCCTTCTTCCCACACAAAATAAGGCCGCAGTAAGTCCAACTTATTTTTAGAAACGAAACGGGCCACGATCTCCTGCTGTGTGCAGGAAAAGCGGCAGAATAAAAACGCCCCCGGAATGGACTGCATGGTCTTTGTTTACTTCCTCTTTCTTCTCTGTTAGAAAGAGGAAGTATTGTGCGACAGAAGCAGGGGTGGGGAGAAGTGACAGTAGGGAACCATGATGCCCACCCCCGCCCCTCTGATGAAGCCCTTAGGATGCGTGGGCAGACAGAAAACATTTGACCTAGCACTGAAATGGTTTCAAGGTCAGACACACCTCTACAGGGCTGCCATAGTAGAGATGGACCTTTGCCTATTTGCCACTTAACAGGTAGAGAAAAGCCTTCCCTACAGATCTTTAAACAAAACTGTTTATAGTAGTTTTAAATGTATATTTCTGTGTATGTTATATGTTTTTGTAGTTTTTAACTTTGTATATTGTTTTTAAGTGTTTCAATCTTATGTAAACCGCCCCAAGACCTTCGGCTATGGGGCGGTAAACAAATGAAAATAATAATAAATTTGATTTAATAAAGCTGTGCCCCTGGTTTATTCTGCATTGTTGACCTACATCTTCTGGGGTGGGAGGGAGAAGGGCAGTAATGCCATTTTTATTCTGACCATTTCACAGTTCCTAAACGTTCCCTACGCGAAATTATTATTATATTTATTTATTTATATCCCACCCTTTCCCCAGTACTGCGACTCAAGGCAGTTTCCAAGATTAAAAACATGTACAATTAAAACATATAAATATAAATTACAAAAGTTAAAATAGAATTAAACCTACGGTAAAATTAAAAACAAGTTAGAGATTTTAAAAACTGTAACAGGTTTAAAAGCGGGGGATCTAATACATCAACACAGGTCTAGTATAGTTCCCAAAGCCTACTGAAACAAAAAAGTTTTTGCCTGCCTCTGGAAGTGTAGCACGGAGGGGGAGCCAGCCTGGCCTCCCTGGAAAGGGGGTTCCAGAGCCGAGATGCCCCAGATGTAGAGTATGCAGAACTGGTTGTGCAATAACTAGAGCTCGGGGCTGCTGGAGGAATGGTTGTAATTGTTGTAGCTAATCTCCTTACATCTCTCAATCGCAGCAACGTGTTTAAGATGCTTTTCCCCAACAATAAATGGCTTGTCTGTGTTATTTAGTCAAGAGCAATTGCCATCTTAATTGCATATTCTCAAGATAACACCTGCATTGAGTTACTGTACTATTTATTTTAATTGGCTAATTGATTAATCATTTGAAAGGAGATAGCTAATTAACTAAAGGACCTTTAATGAGTTGACGGCTCTGATTTTTAATTGTTTGAGAAATGTGAAAAAGAAAGTAAGGAAAGACTCCCCCAAATGTAACCCCAAACAGGGTGAGATGTGGTGATAAATTCAAGGCTCTACTCTACTCAACACTTGTAGTGTGTGTTTTGAGGAGCCGTGGCTTTCAAGGGCCAGAGCCACAAACTGACCACGTCATGGGCTGGCCTGGACGGGATCTTGGCATGCGCTGAAATCAGCAGGGAGATCCGCTTGGCCATCAGCTCATGTATGTGCATCACAGCCAACGCTAGGTAGAAGAACCAACAGGTCCTCCGGGCAGCTGCCTTAGAATCATAGAATAGTAGAGTTGGAAGGGGCCTACAAGGCCACCGAGTCCAACCCCCTGCTCAATGCAGGAATCCACCCTCAAGCATCCCTAGCAGATGCTTGTCCAGCTGCCTCTTGAAGGCCTCTAGTGTGGGAGAGCCCACAACCTCCCTAGGTCACTGGTTCCATTGTCATACTGCTCTGAGGAAGTTTTTCCTGATGTCCAGCTGGAATCTGGCTTCCTTTAACTTGAGCCCGTTATTCCGTGTCCTGCACTCTGGGAGATCGAGAAGAGATCCTGGCCCTCCTCTGTGTGACAACCATTCAAGTCTTTGAAGAGTGCTATCATGTCTCCCCTCAATCTTCTCTTCTCCAGGCTAAACCTGCCCAGTTCTTTCAGTCTCTCTTATGGCTCTTTGTTTTCCCTGCAGCGTTCTTCACAGAGACCCCTCATGACATGACCGCCCGGGCTGGTGAGGATGTGGAGATGGCTTGTTCCTTCCGTGGCAGTGGCTCCCCTTCCTACTCACTCGAGATCCAGTGGTGGTACGTGCGCACTCACCGGGACTGGACAGATAAGCAGAACTGGGCTTCCAACCAGGTATTTCTCCTTGCTCAGCCGCTCCTGTTTCTCCTCTCTCTTCCTCCTCCTTTTCCTTCTCTGCCTTTCCGTTCCTTTGCAAGCAATCGAACTCTCCCCGGTCCCAGCACTGACGTTCTTTGCAGGGTATGATTTATTGACATATTATTGCATTAAATCCCACCATTCTCCCCTCCTGCAAGGAGCCCATGGTCTTCTGCCTCCTCTCCGTTTTATCCACGACAGCCTTGTGAGGCAGGTTAGGCTGAGAGTCAGTCACTGGCCCAAAATCACCAGGGGAGCTTCATGGCGAAGTGGGGACTAGAACCTGGATCTCCCAACTCCCACTACACCACACTAGCTCTCTCTTGGATTCCCAGAATGCACCCCCCCCAAAAAAAGTTGTTTCAGTTTACAGAATTGGGGGAAAGGGAATGGTGGCTGCCACAAAAAATTGCGTGCGCACCCCCACCCCACACCCCCCCCACACATACACTCACAAGCAGCTTACCATTTTCCCCCACCAGAATGCAACACAGGAGTCATTTTGGGAAAATAAAACGGCTCCCACCAGGAGAAGCCCCTGCTACCCACCCACCCCGGTGTGAGCAAAAGTGGGGGATTGAGAAACATCCCTGTTCCTGCCTAGGCATTTCTCATGGCATTTATATCATAACAAATAAAAATAACAAGCATATGGGCCCCCTTTTGTTTCCAATTTTTCATTCAGTGCAGATTCAGTGGCCAGGGCCGGCCCTACGGTTAGGCAGAGTGGAGTGGCTGCCTCAGGCAGCAGATGCAGTGGGACAGTAGTCAGGTGTTGGAGGCTCGAGGTGTGGGTGCTGCTCAGCCTGTCCTGTGCCCCCTAAATTAGTCTGTTCTCCTCAGGTGTAGTGGAGGATGCTTGCACCATCACCACTCGTGAAGCAAGATTCAGCTATTACTCTGGTCAACTCCTGAATGGAGGGGCGCCATTTTGTCCTCCATCTCAGACAGCAAAATGTCTTTGGCCAGCCCTGTCTGTGGCTTCAGGGTATGAGATGAGAAGCCCCCAGTTCAAATCTTGCTTCTGTCCCAAACCCCCTTGTCCTCAGACCCCCAATACCATTGTCATCCCCCTTTTCCTCTGCCATATGGGGCTAATAATATTCCGCCTGTCTTACAAGTCTTATTGCAAGGGGACATTAGCAGTACGACAATGGAACCAGTGACCTAGGGAGGTTGTGGGCTCTCCCACACTAGAGGCCTTCAAGAGGCAGCTGGACAACCATCTGTCAGGGATGCTTTAGGGTGGATTCCTGCCTTGAGCAGGGGGTTGGACTCGATGGCCTTGTAGGCCCCTTCCAACTCTGCTATTCTAGGATTCTATGATTCTATGAATATATATATAGCTGAAATCTGCTGTGGAAATGGTACCTTTGATTTGTAGTGCTCCATGGCCGCAAGGCCTTTGTGCTAAACATTGGGGATACATAAGATACCGGCATCTTGTCCTTTCCCCCAACACTCACCCCCACACTCACCCCACACAGCACCCCAGAGTGAGACCTGCTTCCAAGCAAAACCGTCTCCCCCAAACAGGAGTCCTGAGAAATTAAATAATTCCGAATGAACAAACGGATTCAATGATTTACGACATTTATGGCATAAAAGTTATCTTGGCGGCGTACTATAAGCAAACATTTAAACAATGTGAACACAAAATAAAACATTAAACAATAAAATCAACAGCTACATAAAATGCGAAACAAGACAAGACTCACCGCGCCCCAAAATTAAATACACTGATTTTTTACATTGTGGTTGTTGGTTGGCTTTTCTTTTTCTCAATCTACACTTAGAGAACAGCTCTTAGTTTCCCCAACGTCTCCAGACAGGATTAGGGGGAAAATCCCACCTGAAACCCAGCAGAGCTGCTGCTGCCACAGTCCCCGTTGACAATACTGGACCAGTGGTCTGACTCTGTGAGGCTGCTGCCTACGCTCCTGTACTTGTTGATTTAGAAAAGAAAAACACTCAGTAGAACCAGACAGACGACATCACTGCATCTTTCTCTTCCCTCCTGTGGGTTAGTGGAGACTGCGGAATGCAGGAATCTCAGTGTGGACATGGCAACAAGGTTCTTTGCACCATGCTCTCCAGCCCCCGCCGTGGACCTCTCACCCGTGCCCTTAAGCCAGTGGTAAAGTACCACAGTGGTAAAGTACCACAGGGCTCCGTCCTGGGCCCGGTGCTCTTCAACATTTTTATTAATGATTTGGACGAGGAGGTGCAGGGAAACCTGATCAAATTTGCAGATGACACAACATTGGGTGGGATAGCAAATACCCTGTAAGACAGAAACAAACTTCAAAGTGATCTTGATAGGCTGGAGTGCTGGGCTGAAAACAACAGAATGGAATTTAATAGGGATAAACGCCAAGTTCTACATTTAGGAAATAGAAACCAAACGCACAGTTACAAGATGGGGGATACTTGGCTCAGCAATACTACAAACGAGAAGGATCTTGGAATTGTTGTAGATCACAAGCTGAATATGAGCCAACAGTGCGATATGGCTGCAAGAAAGGCCAATACTATTTTGGGCTGCATTCATAGAAGTATAGCTTCCAAATCACGTGAGGTACTGATTCCTCTCTATTCAGCCCTGGTTAGACCTCATCTAGAGTATTGTGTCCAGTTCTGGGCTCCACAATTCAAGAAGGACGCAGACAAGCTGGAGCGTGTTCAGAAGAGGGCAGCCAGGATGATCAGAGGTCTAGAAACAAAGCCCTATGAAGAGAGACTGAAAGAACTGGGCATTTTTAGTAGGGGTGTGCACAGACCCCCCGCTCCGCTTCACTTGCAGATCCGCCATTTCCCGGATCGGGCTGCTCCGCCCCGCCCCCGCTCCGCCCACTTCCGCTCCGCTCCGCTCGGAGCTCCGGATCCGGATCGGAGCTCCGTTTCCCCCCCCATAGGGTTGCATTGAAAGCTAAAAAATTATACAACTTTTTTTCTGTTCAAGTTAGAAACCTCACGTTTGGCACCATGACACCTCATGGGGGTATACACACGCACGCCAAGTTTCAAAGCAATCCCATCATCCCCTGATTTTTGGGGAATTTTTGAAAATCGGGCACCCCATTCACACCCCTTTCCATAGCTCCGTCAATTTGCACGTTAGAAACCTCAAACTCGCCACCATGAAAGCTTATCCAGGGATACATACGCACGCCGAGACTCAAGGCAGTCCCATCATCCCCTGATTTTTGGGGAATTTATGAAAATCCAACACCCCTTTCCATAGCTCCGTCAATTTTGCACGTTAAAAAAACCCCTCAAACTCACCACCATGACAGCTTATCCAGGGATACATACGCCGCACGCCGAGACTCAAGGCAGTCCCATCATCCCCTGTTTTTTGGCAGGGCTTAAACCTGCAAAATTTGGAACTTCCAAAACTCCAAGTGAGCGCAGGAAGGACTTCTCCCCTGAGTCAAAGCCACACACACACAACATCCCTGCGAGGTGGGCAGGGGAGGAGGGAGGGAAGGCAGGCAGGCAGGCATGCAGCTGGCATTTCTGGGGGCATAAGGAAGTGAGCCAAGGATAAGCCAGTAATGCATATAAAATGGAATAAATCAATAAATAAACAAAGGAGGGGTGGAATTAAAAGCAGCAGTGTTGCTCAACAAACAGCAAGAAGAATTTTTTTAAAAAGGCTATATCTGTCTTTTACCAGCAATAGGGGGACGTGCCCGGGGGAGGGGGAAGTAGCTGCCAGTTCAACTCAAGACAGCCATTGCTTCACCAACAGCTCTGAGCTTGAGAAGTAAACGCTCACTTCAACTCATAATAGGCATCGCTCCACCACTAAGAAATGAACGCTCACTTCGACTCATGATAGGCATTGCTCCACCGTTTTACTCTCTTTGGAAAGCTCTAATGGCCTTCCAGTGCAGGAGAGAGTGGGGGCACGTCCACGATGAGATGCCCTAGGGGAGCTCATCCCCTTGCACCACATCTTTTCAGTTGTTCCCCAAAGTTAGGGTGGGTAGCAGTGCTGTGTTTCTATCTCTTATTCTTGGCTTAGTATATGATTTCAGGTTGTGTTTGTGCATTTGGTGGGGCTACTGTGTTAAAAAACACTGGGAAAAGCCTGTTCAGATGAAGAAAGAGAAGTTTCCCAGAATCCCAAGTTACCCGTTTTGCCTAGGCCCTCCTCTAACTTTGGGATCATGTGATCATGACCGGGAGCTGACTCTGCCCCTCAGCCCTTTGAAAAAGGTATTTTTCCTGCCGATTTTTTAAAAACTTCTAGCGCGCGACCCGCACGACGCAGAGAGGTGAGAGTAGTCTCAAAATGACCCCCATCCACGACTCTCTGTGCACAAGAATTTTCTGAACGATAGCTTCAAAAACCAACCCAGTTATGCCCGAGTCTTTCCCGCAATGCAATCCTATGGGCGAAAAGCCGAAAACGCTGTTTGAGCCGCGCGGTTGACCCGATTTTCAAAAAAATATAGCACGCGACCCGCATGACGCAGAGAGGTGAGAGTGGTCTCAAAATGACCCCCATCCACGACTCTCTGAGCACAAGAATTTCCAGAACGATAGCTTCAAAAAGAATGTAGTTATCCACGATTATTTGCCGCAATGCAATCCTATGGCGAAATGTTTTCAAGATGGCGATCGGAGCGCTCCGCGGAAACCGGAGCGCTCCGAAAATGGGCGCTTCTCTTCGCCTTGCTTCTAGGGGTCCGCGGTCCGCTCCTACTCCGCCTCTGGGTAAGGCGGAGCAGGCCAATCCGCTACTGCTTCTACGCTCCTAATCGGAGCGGATCACACCCCTAATGTTTAACCTGGAGAAGAGAAGATTGAAGGGAGACATGAGAGCACTCTTCAAAGACTTGAAAGGTTGTCCCACAGAGGAGGGCCAGGATCTCTTCTCGATCCTCCCGAGTGCAGGACACGGAATAACGAGCTTAAGTTAAAGGAAGCCATATTCCAGCTTGACATCAGGAAAAATCTTCCTGGCTGTTAGAGCAGTACGAGAATGGAACCAGTGACCTAGGGAGGTTGTGGGCTCTCGCACATTAGAGGCCTTCAAGAGGCAGCTGGACAACCCTCTGTCAGGGATGCTTTAGGGTGGATTCCTGCATTGAGCAGGGGGTTGGACTCGATGGCCTTGAACGCCCCTTCCAACTCTGCTATTCTGTGATTCTATGATTCTAAAGGCATGCAGGATCACGTGTCCAGGGAAATCTATGGTATACAAGTGGCCTTTCTCTCCCCACTGTCCCCCGTCCCCCGGAGGGGATCCGTTGCCTCTCCTTCGCTGCCCCGTCTCTCACCACTCCGCCCACCCACCCACGCGCCACCCATCTCCTGGGATTCTTCGATACCATCAGCAAACGCATCTTCTGCCTTCTTGCTCGCCATGTTCTTTGTCGCTTCCTGCTCGTGTCCTCTGCTATCCGCCCTTCCATCTCTTGCTCCCTGTCGCTTTCTCCCCCGGTATCAGGTTTGGCAAACAGCTGTCTCTTTATTTCTCTCTCACTGCTCACACAGAGATAAGGACCAAATAATGGCGAGGCGCCTTCCGTTATTTTAATGAGGCTTTTATTATTTTGTGTTTTGGCAACACGACTGCAGCTGGGGCTCCCATCAAACGGGGCGGGGGATGGGACAGGGGGGCTGTCTGGGGTAACGCGCTGTCGCCCAGAGCAGCAGCAGCAGCGGGGAGGTGACCCGGGGAAGAGGGGAAAGGCCATCGCTCTGTACCAGGGGCTGAGGAGTCTCGCGGGAAAGAAGAGGCGCACGTTTCCCCTACTGCCATTGCAGGCTACGGAGGTCTCGCGTGTGATTGGGAATCCCCCCCCCCCAAGAAACGGCAATGCTGTGACAGAGCTGTTACTCTGCAGCAGCAGGGCCAGGCAGCCTTTTGGGGGTGGGTGGGTACATTTGGCAATCTGAGCAACTGTCCTGGGCACTGCCACAAAATGGCAGCTTGGCAGGCACTAAGAGAGGTGTCCGGGAGCGCCTTAGTACCAGTGAACATCATGTTGCCTACCCCTGTGCTGCCTGGGTCTTTTCCTGTCCTGCCATCACTGATGGTCAGGCAGGTTTTGCAGGGTTTTCAGGATGCAGCGAAGCCACCCTCTGGAACGCATCACCCACTCCATGTCTTTTGGAGCGAGGAGGACCCATGCGCCCTCCGCCCTGCCATTTTATGGGCAGTGATGTCATCCCCAGAGGGAGAGGAAGGACACACCCTGGTCCTGTAGGTGACAGGTGCAAGGTGATCCAAGAAGCAGTGCAGGAGACCAGGCACTCTGCTCCCCGTCCTGAATAACTGGACCAGAAGAAAGAGTGGGACCCCCGGGGCCCGTATTAAATGGACTTCCCTTCCGTTTCATGGTGGGAGGGTGCGTGCCTGTTCTTCTGGGTTCTAGGGGCACAACGCTTACACAGGTTTAGTTTCCTTTGGAAGGATGTCAGTGGAGACTTAGGCCATTCTGTAATATTTGAGTGTATCGACATATATGTGGGTTGAGCACCTGTCTCCCTCAAACTACCATGTCTCCTCAGACAGAGAAATGTTTTCTATAATAAGAATAGAGGATGTCTGTCTGTCTGTCAGCATCAGAACTCCCAAGACAGTGAAACCTAGGCACCCAAGACTTGGCTTGCATACAAAGCAGCAAGTACCTCAGGATTATATTGTTTTTAAAACATGTGAATTTATTTGGTTAGGCCCCATCTTGAGTATTGCATCCAGTTCTGGGCTTCAAGAATCATAGAATCATAGAATAGCAGAGTTGGAAGGGGCCTACAAGGCCATCAAGTCCAACCCCCTGTTCAATGCAGGAATCCACCCTAAAGAATCACTGACAGATAGCTGTCCAGCTGCCTCTTGAATGTCTCTGGTGTGGGAGAGCCCACAACCTCCCTAGGTAACTGATTCCATTGTCATACTACTCTAACAGTCAGGAAGTTTTTCCTGATGTCCAGCTGGAATTTGGCTTCCTTTAACTTGAGCCCGTTGTTCTGTGTCCTGCACTCTGGGAGGATCGAGAAGAGATCCTGGCCCTCCTCTGTGTGACAACCTTTTAAGTATTTGAAGGATGCAGCCAAGCTGGAGGGGGTTCAGAGGAGGGCAGCGAGGTTGATCAGGGGTCTGGAAACAAAGCCCTATGAGGAGAGACTGAAAGAAATTGGCATGTTTCACCTTGAGAAGAGAAGCCTGAGGGGAGACATGATAGCACTCTTCAAATACTTAAAAGGTTGTCACCCAGAGGAGGGCCAGGATCTCTTCTCAATCCTCCCGGAGTGCAGGATACGGAATAACAGGCTCAAGTTAAAGGAAGCCAGATTCCAGCCGGACATCAGGAAAAACTTACTGACTGTTAGAGCAGTAAGATAATGGAACTAGATAATGGAACTAGGGAGGTTGTGGGCTCTCCCACCCTGGAGGCCTTCAAGAGGCAGCTGGACAACCCTCTGTCAGGGATGCTTTAGGGTGGAGTCCTGCATTGAGCAGGGGGTTGGACTCAATGGCCTTAGAGGCCCCTTCCAACTCTACTGTTCTATGATTCTACGATTCTACGATTTAAATAAATTCTAATCCATCCATGTGGTTGAAGCCTGCAAGTAACATCTTCAGTCACTAGGGGCAGATTTCCCTAACAAGCCCATAGCTTTGCAGTCTACACAATTTGAAGCCTGGGGAGATTACTAGTCCAAGGGACTGAGTCATGGTCCAGCCCCTGCCGTGTGCCCCCTTTCTGTCCCCCCACAGGGGATGGAGGGTACAGAACCTCCCCTCGGGGGGCTATAGAGGAGCGCCATGGCAGGGGCATTCTGGGGGCACCAACAGGCATGGCGTCATCCAGACAGGGTGGGCACAATGCATCCAGCTGCACACGTTTGCTTGAAGGCTTTGCTGTATTCCAACTTTTGTAATGCCCTTTTTTTAAAAAAAATGCCTAAAAAGGGCTCTGATGACAACAGCAAGGTGTGGAGTGATGCTGTGTAACAGTAAAGCTTCTTCAATTTGTTTTTATTTCCTAGTGCATTTATTTCCGTGCATTTCTCTATCTGCAGAGCGTCCCCCTTGCTCTGCACCCCTTATGGTTGGTCTGAGCGAACGAGCTCCCCTTGACTGATGCCCCCTCCCTCCCTCCAAGGTCTTGGCATTCCCAGACCCGCAGCCTCTACTTTGCGGGGCTCCGTTTTCTCTTCCCCCCTCTCATCCTCACACCTCCCCGGCAATTTCTTTCCCCCCTTCCCTCCTCCCCCACCCCTTCTGTGGGGTGAGGATTATAATTTCATCCCTTAGTTAAGCTGTGCGTCTTTCATTGCTTCCCATACTTTGCTGCATCCGGGGCGGGAGATATCTTCCCTTGCCGTCACATCATCGAATATGAAAAAGGCCGGGAAAACCGACCTGGAACCCACTCAGGAAGATGCTGCATGCCCGTTCCAAGGGAAGCCTCGATCTGTGTTCAAAACCTAGGCTGGTTTTCCACCAATTTCACTGTCACCGGCTGCTCCCCCCCCACCAGGGAATCTGGGGGGCAGCAGCTTGGCAGAAGCCGTGCCAATTGTCTGCTGCAGCTGCCCCGGCCCTTCGCAGAATTGCACCGTCCTGGGAGAGGGACAATTAAACCTTAAACCAATTAGTTCTGAGCTCTGACAGGAGCTTCCCTGGGTATCGGCTCCCTTTTCCATCTGCACGAAGGAGACTCTGAAGGAGGATGGTTCTGCACGTTCCGTCGTTAAAAACTGCATTTTAAAAAAGGTGAGAATTAAAGATAACAGAACACATTCTAATAACTGAAGCATGAAACTATGTGTGCGTTATATGGGCAGATGGGAGATAATATGGTTTTGGGAGCTAACGCTGGAAAAAGTGTCGCCAGGTAAGCCTTCCCCAACAGGGGCCCCTCCAGAAATGTTGGACTACAACACCCAACTTCCCGTCAGCATGGCTATTGGGTGCACAATAATGAGAGTTGTAGTCCACACATCTGAAGTAGTACTTGCCCTGTATTTGCCCTGTTCTCAAGAGAGAATAGCTTGTTCTGAAAGAAGTCCGAGTCCGCCTTAGCCTCTACCAAAACTTGAGCCCTGTTGCTTCTGAGATTTCGTCAGATTTCGTTGCTTCTGAGACGAAATCTCAGAAGCAACAGGGCTCAAGGTTTGGTAGAGGCTAAGGCGGACTCGGACTTCTTTCAGAACAAGCTATTCTCTCTTGAGAACAGGGCAAACAAAACATAAATTGGAGATGTTTTACCAGCAATTCAAACCCCTAATCAGGATGTTTCAGGCACACAACTCCGTCCTGCTTTTACGAACATTCCTTCCGTTTAACCTTAATTGGCCAACTTTTTTTTTTAGTGTGATCTTTTTAAAAGCCAAAAGGTGAAAATGAGGTTCTGACTTTGCCCCGGTAGGTCAGAGTGTAACTAGAACAAGATTAAGGCCATCTAAAAGTTCAAAAGGTCTGAAAATATATTTTAAAACTCAAGCAGGAAAACCGTGATTGCTATTTAATTTATTTTTAAAAAATGAAAACACCAGAAGTAATAAGGTAGGGATGATTTCTAGAGAAAAGTAAATGCAAAAGGACGTCACATGCAGAAGTAAAATGTAAAACCTGTAATGATTACAGAGAAAATACAATTGTAACCATGACAAGTAAACTGTCTCATGCTGAGGCCTATTAGAAAACAATATTAGGAAAACTGTATTAGAGCATCAAATAGAATCATAGAATCATAGAATAGCAGAGTTGGAAGGGGCCTACAAGGCCATCGAGTCCAACCCCCTGCTCAATGCAGGAATCCACCCTAAAGCATCCCTGACAGATGGTTGTCTGGCTGCCTCTTGAAGACCTCTAGTGTGGGAGAGCCCACAACCTCCCTAGGGAACTGATTCCATTGTCGTACTGCTCTAACAGTCAGGAAGTTTTTCCTGATGTCCAGCTGGAATCTGGCTTCCTTTAACTTCAGCCCGTTATTCCGTATCCTGCACTCTGGGAGGATCGAGAAGAGATCCTGGCCCTCCTCTGTGTGACAACCTTTTAAGTATTTCATAGAATCATAGAATCATAGAATAGCAGAGTTGGAAGGGGCCTACAAGGCCATTGAGTCCAACACCTTGCTCAATGCAGGAATCCACCCTATAGCATCCCCGACCCTAAAGAATCCCCGATAGCACTTGAAGAGTGCTCTCATGTCTCCCCTCCATCTTCTCTTCTCCAGGCTAAACATGCCCAGTTCTTTCAGTCTCTCTTCATAGGGCTTTGTTTACTTCTTCCCAGTTGCCAACTAGGAACTTCGTTATGGTTGGTGAACAACAGGTTGGGTGGGCAGAAATCTGCAAAAGCAATATTTTCCATAGTTTTGGGCAGCTGGTGTTACTTCGTCAGGGTGCACGGGGACATTCCAGACTGAAGGACCTGCTAGCTGCTCCATCAGTAACTCTTTCCCACCCTGGTGTATTGGCCCATAACTTGGCCACTGCTTTGTCCCCCAACTGCCGGCATCTCAGACTTCAGGCAGCGACGATGCCCTGCCCTCCAGGAAAGACCGGCCTGCTGGTGAACCAACATTTCCCCCACCACCCCCCTCAAATTCCCTTCCATGGCCCCTTTCTAAGCTCTGTCTGTCCCTGGTACCTGAACTTCAAAACCAGGACCTGACTGAGTAACTTAAAGCTCTTCCAGGGCGTGGGGAGGAACCAAGACCGTTCACAGACAGGTTTGGCTGCAGACAGGAAGACCGGCTCTCGCTGGAAAAGAAGGCTGCCCTCAGAGCGGCGCTTCCCCAGGGGGCTCGCTAGAGAAATTAGATCTGTCTATACGCCTGCTTGCTGTGATCAAAGGTGTTTTTGTGTCTGGGAGAAGCGGAGCAGTTTTCTGCAAAATAAGCAGAGATATGGAAATCTTGGTCTGCATAATTTATCCTGCTTTTCTTGGCCCTGAGCTTGACTCCTCTGGGCTTTGATTGCTTGAACAGTCCTGCTAATGGGGCCTCCCATATATTATCTATGGAACATGTTCGCTAGAATGGGAGCCTTGGGGGTACGCCCCACCCCCACCCTTGGTCTCTGCAATTGGGGCCCCCAGGAGTCATGCCAATGCATCAAAAGACTCTGTTTGCAAATGCGTTTTTCAAAAAGGCATTTCTTTCCAAACTCATGCGTTTGTTTTTGTTTTATTAATATCTTTATTGATTTTTAAAGTAAATGTTAAAACAAGAGAACAAGCGTAGGCCCTTAAGAACTTTGTTTAGAGGGTTCTAAATATTGCTGTGGGGAATCTTGCTTCTAAATTCTTTCATCTGGAAAATCAGGGTTATTAATGGCCCTAAATCAGCCAATACTCCCCCCAACACACACACACACACACACACACACACACACACACACACACACCTTGTCCCTATAAAAGGCTGGGGAGTGGAGCCGCACCACCTCCTGAATGTGTCTGTCCAGCATCTTGAGATCACCACAGCTAGGCCTACACAGGTACAAACCCCAGATACGGAGGCGTAAATGACACAATTCATAGAATCCTAGAATAGCAGAGTTGGAAGGTGCCTGCAAGGCCATCGAGTCCAACCCCCTGCTCAGTGCAGGAATCCACCCTAAGGCATCCCTGACCGATGGCTGTCCAGCTGCCGCATAAACCCAGGGAATTGTCTATCTGGTGTGAGTCCACGCGCAGATGGTGCGTGCCACCTTTTTCAAGGTGAGCGGAGCAATCAAGGCCCACCTTGCAGGGCTACTTTAACTGGATGCATGAGAGAAAACAGGCATAACGCTTGATATAGCAGAATGAACATTTATTAATATTTATTATTACATCTACAGTATATCCTGCCTTTTTTTTCTCGTGCTCACATGGTTCTCCTCTTTTCTATTTTATCCTCATGACAACCCTGTGAGGTAGGTTGGGCTGAGAGTGTGTGACTGGCCCAAAGTCACCCAGTCAGCTTCATGGCCAAGAGGGGACTAGAACCCAGATCTCCTGACTCCCAGTCTGACACTCTAACCACTACACCACACAGGCTCTCTGGAAATGTGTCAATACTTTATATCCAGCCATCAACTCCTTAAACAGGCTTAGGTTCATAGAATCATAGAATAGCAGAAGTTGGAAGGGGCCTACAAGGCCATCGAGTCCAACCCCCTGCTCAATGTAGTAATCCACCCTAAAGCATCCCAGACAGGTGGCTGTCCAGCTGCCTCTTGAAGGCCTTTAGTGTGGGAGAGCCCACAACCTCCCTAGGTAACTGATTCCATTGTCGTACTGCTCTAACACTCAGGAAGTTTTTCCTGATGTCCAGACAGGATTTGGCTTCCTTTAACTTGAGCCCGTTATTCTGTGTCCTGCACTCTGGGAGGATCGAGAAGAGATCCTGGCCCTCCTCTGTGTGACAACCTTTTAAGTATTTGAAGAGTGCTCTCATGTCTCCCCTCCATCTTCTCTTCTCCAGGCTAAACATGCCCAGTTCTTTCAGTCTCTCTTCATAGGGCTTTGTTTCCAGACCCCTGATCATCCTGGTTGCCCTACTCTGAACACAGAGGTTCTTAGCCTCTGCTGCCTCAGTAGTCTCCCCCACATCGCAATATAATTCTGACCTACCTTACCTGGCTGTTGTAAGGGTTACTAAGACAATGCGTGTGAAATTTTTGGGATTGTGCTGAATAAATGCTATTATTACAGTGAATTGAGTCCAACAGGTGCTGTAAAAATTATTTAGCTCAGCCTGAAGACGCCCCCCCCTCCTTTCCTTTCCTTCTTTCTTCTTTGCTTTGTCCCACCATCTGCCTCCTTTGGGCGACGTCCTTTCCTTGTTCCGCTTTCATAGCTTGAAGTGCTCACCGGCCCACCCTAAATCTCTTTCCTCCCTCCCCATAAATTTCCTCTCTCACTCCCAGCCCAGTTTTTTGCCTTTGAAGACTGCATTAAAGGCCAAGGTGTGAATTAGTTTGATGGGCTTTCTCTCGCCCCCTCCTTTTTTTTCTCAAGCTGAACTAATGGGTTCTCTCTCTCTCTCTCTCTCTCTCTGTTCTCTCCCTTCTCCTTTCCCGACAGCTAAAAGCATCTCCGCAGGAAGAACCCGGGAAGGACGCAACAAAAATAAGCGTGAGTTTTTCAATAATGACTTCTTGGGAAGACTTTAGATCAAGGGCACCGCTGTAGCTTTCCTCTTCAGCAGTGTTGGGAGCTGGAGCTTTGGCAAAACCGACGAGGGGAAAAGTGCAGAGCTAGGGAGTTGGAAAGTTCTGTGACGGCTCCATCCCCAATTCTGACCCAGTTTGCATTCTGATGAAACTTGGTGCCTGTGCCTTTCAGGAGTTCAGAGCGAAGGCAGGCAGGCAGGCAGGCAGGAAGGCCTTCCCCTGAATCCTTCTAGACAGGTACTGCCTCCTCCAGCAGTCCCAGCCCAGGGCCCTTCCCAGAGATCTTTTTATTTTATTATTATTTATTATTATTTTATTACATTAATATCCCGCCTTTTTTCTTCCAAACAAGGCGGCGTACATAAGCCGCCTCCTCTCCATGTTATCCCCACAACAACCACCCTGTGAGGTGGGTTGGGCTGAGAGTCTGTGACTGGCTCAAAGTCACCCAGTGGGTTTCCATGGCCGAGTGGGGACTAGAACCTGGATCTCTCGGCTCTCAGTCCAACACTTTAGCCGCTACACCACACTGGCTCTCTTTTTACCCAGAGATGCTGTCAGGGACTGAACTGGGACATTCTGCTTGCCGTGCAAAGCACGTGCGCTACTGCAGATCTCTGCCCCCTCCCCAATGTGCTCCAGACTGATGGAATAACAATGGGGGGGGGGAAGGCTGTTTGGAAGCTGGCCTCTCTTTCCCTCCTGACCACCCCCTTGCTCCCCGGCCCGTCTGGGGCTTTGCCAGCTCAGTCAGTCAAGATACAGGGTTGCTCCGATGTGGGCCACCTCCTGTCCTTTGGGGTAAGACATCGCTCTTGCTTCCCTCCCGGACAGCCTTTCTCATCCAGACGGAAGAGTCACTGGCCGCCCTGTTCATGAGTGGTGGGGGTTTTAGCCTACAAGGGCGGCTGACCGTGTCGTGAGCCTGTCTCGCCCGTTTCGGTGGGACAGTGTCAGACCCATGGCTCAACTCTCCCATGGAAATCCATGCCTGGCAAAGTGCCTGGTTTTGCCTCGACCGTGCCCCAGGTGCTCAAGCACAAGGAATGGATGAGCAGCATTTCCTAGCATCTCCAGATACAAAGACGGAGGCAGAAACCCCCGAATGCAACTGTAAGGGCTGTAAAAACCAGACAATTTCCATTGAAATTCAGAAAACAGCTGGGTTCATCTCAAGCCCGCTCAGGCCCTGCTGTGCCTTTGACAATGTCATTGGGAGCAGAAGTGGCTGTGACTCCTCCATCCCACCCCTGCCATAGAAGTGCTTTCAGGGCCCTTAAAGCTTGCCTTGCGTTTGAGATGAGAGCATTGCCGGCCCTCCCAAACTGGCCCCGGGGGCAAGGACAAACCTCCATAGGAGATGGGGTCAAATTCAGATGGGGCTCTCAGCTCCCTTTGAATTCAGGGGGCGGGGGTTTGAACTGGGAGAGTCTGTCTTCTGGACTCTGGTCAGTTCTGCGTTTGTCCCCTTATTCCTTAGGATCATGCAATTTGAACAGCTAACCATTGCTGTTGCTTTCAGACATTTCTGCTTGCTGTCCTTTGTTTTATTTATTTATTTGTTTATTTATTAAAACATTTGTATCCCGCCCTATATCACTGAGATCTCAGGGAGGCATGCAGATAAAATCAATTCAACAGTATAAAACAATAAATAATGTTCACAGCTCAAAACATTAAACCATTAATCAAGCTAAAACCAGTAGAAAATATAAAAGCAATTAAAACTAGCTTTAGGCAAATTTAGCTGTGAAAGGCTTTGGTAAAAATCCGTGTTTTAACTTGGTACCGAAACAAAGCCACCATCGGCGCCAGTCGGACCTCCAAGGGGAGGGCATTCCACAACCAGGGTGCCACCACAGAGAAGGACCTTGGGTCATTCGCGTTGCGCATTGGGATTGCCGAATGGTACCCTAGAGCACATTTCTCCTTGGTGTGCCAGGAAGGCCCTCCTGGGATTGAGTGGAAGTTGGCCCCGGCCAGGGCTCATTTCTTTGCTACCTGAAATGATGGCTAGAAGGAGAAGTTTCTCGAGGCGTGGACGTCCCACCCCTTCAAGTTTTGCTTCCCGCTTGACAAGTCTGTCTTTGTAACAGCATGAATGATGCTACTCAAGCCAGGCGCTGGTGGCTACTGTGGGAGTTTTAAATTTCCTGGCAGCCAGTATTCGGAGCCCTGCTGGATCCACAGCTATTTTTTACCTCCTGTGGCCAACTGATAAATTATAGCCGAGTCCTTTGCCGGAGCAAGGACAGTGTGCGGAATAAATTGCTCAGGCCAAGGACTTCTGCTTTTCCTTTGACTTCCATTTACGCTGATAGATGGGCCTGTCTCGGGCCAAGAATCCCCCGGTAAAACTTCCTGAGAGGGCCGGTGGGACACCAAGCCTGCCCGGCCTCAGCTGTACTGCCTGTTTCCCCATCTTTGCCTGGGCTCCCTTTGATTCAAGGAGACTTTGGAGCGGGGAGCCCTGCATAAACTGATTTCCACTTTCCGGAGAGGCGGGGGGGGGGGGGGGGCTTCAGAACACGGTCTGCGGCTTGTGCGTTTTGTTTTGAACAGCTGGCTTGCCGTACTCCCTTGACATTTAGAGATGTCAAATATCCCATTGAAATGAAAAAGGGAGAAGGAGGAAGCACCCAAAACAAAAGAAATGCGGGGAGCCAGCCTCAAGCTGGTGCCAAATAAGATTTATTCTTGGAGAAGTAGAGAAAGATCAACCCATTTCAGTACAGAAACCAATCTTCCTGAGGAATGATGAATGCTGACGTTGCTGAGTTCCTTTCTGCTAACGACAGAGAGAGTCTTGCGGCATTTAAAGGCAGACGCTTCGGCACCAGGCTATGCAGTCTGGGGCTCTCCAAATGTTTTGGGCTGCCACTCTCACAATCCCTGATCATGGTTGTTGTGGTTCATCAACACAGCTAGAGAGCACCAGGTTGGGAGAGGCTGCTCCACGTGACAGAGGCACGTTTCCGGATTGGGAGCTGAGGGGTTCTTGCACAGAGTCTACACGTGCTTGGGCTTGTTTCACACACTGAAACACATGTGTGTGAGTTGAGGGGGGGGGGGGAGCCTGAAAAGGACTTTTGTTGCTGTATTCTTTATGACCAGCAGTTGAAAGTGAACTGATCCCATTGAGAAGCACGGAGTGCTTCAAGAAAGGAAAAGCCCCATCCGTGGCATTATGGGCATTTCTACATGAGGCTTTTCCCCCTCACCTGTACTGGGGCTTCTGCTTCTGGATTCTTTACGGGATTGAGATTGGCTCTTCTACGTGTGTGTTTTTCCGAGGGGTTTCTTTCTCTGCCTTTCTACAGGCTTCATTATTATGAATGAAACTTTATTGAATAAGTCTTCCGACCATTGCAAAAGATCACGTCATCATTAAAAACATACAGGCATTAATTAAAATTTACAATTTAAAACAATATACAGTTCCTATATGATATATTATTTAAGACAAACAGTTAATAAAACCCCTTGTGCTGCGAGATTTAATAAAATCTACTTACTAAGCCATTTTTCTAATTCTTTTTTCCTTATGCTGGCTGCTTTAAGAGCAAAAAGGTCAATCCCCTGAGTCACAAAATAATTAGAACCATGTAGGAGGAAGGACAATTTATCCTTCACTGTCCAGTTTCTCATGCATATTAAAAACATAAATAGATTTCTCTACATTTTGAATACAAACAACATTCAAGATTTATTTATTTATTTATTGCATTTCTATATTAATATAGAAATATATTTCTATATTCTATATTGTCACACAGAGGAGGGCCAGGATCTCTTCTCGATCGTCCCAGAGTGCAGGACACGGAAGAATGGGCTCAAGTTAAAGGAAGCCAGATTCCGGCTGGACATCAGGAAAAACTTTCTGACTGTTAGAGCAGTGCGACGGTGGAATCAGCTACCTAGGGAGGTTGTGGGCTCTCCCACACTAGAGGCCTTCAAGAGGCCGCTGGACAACCCTCTGACAGGGATGCTTTAGGGTGGATTCTTGCATTGAGCAGGGGGTTGGACTCGATGGCCTTGTAGGCCCCTTCCAACTCTGCTATTCTATGATTCTATGATTATATACCGCCCGATAGCTGAAGTTCTCTGGGCGGTTTACAAGATTAAGACAATTCAAGTATAAAACAACAGTATAAAACCATAATATAAAATACAATATAAAAGCACAACCAAGATAAAAACAGCAGCAATGCAAAAATACAAATTTAAAATACAAATTTAAAACAGCAAGTTCAAATTAATTTATAGATTGTTAAAATACTGGGAGAATAAAAAGTAAATAGTGAGCTAGATCTTCAATAGCATGAATGCCATATATACATAATCTATCTTTCGATGGGATGCCTAGAAATCTACCCTATAGCATCGTTGTATCCATCAGCCACTAGATGGTGCTGTCCTATAGCAAAATTAAACACTATAAATATAATGCCATTAAAAACAATGACTGCAAAGCAAGGTGTGGCCCTGGAGGATGACAACATCATGTAAAGGACCTTCAAACTACCGTGAGAGGCAGGGAAGGGTGCAGTGGCCTCCCACGTTAATGCACGGATGGGGCCCATAAGGAGCCACCGTGGCTGCTGCCCCTCTTGTGCACCTGATGGGCCCTGTTTCCGGATTGGCTGGCTGCTTGGTTTTGATGGCCGGCTGCTGCTCTTTGTGCAAAATGAGCGGGTGCTGCATGGCCTCGCCTCCTGTGCTCTGTTGCACTTCAAGGCGGGTCCTGCAAATGCTTTGTGTGAGCAGGCTGAGCTCTAGGCATAACAATGGAGTCCGAACTCTGAATTTTTCAAGGGGGGGGAATGGCAGGGAGAGATGCGTTCTTCCATCAGATATCAAGGCCAGGGGAAAGCACCCACCCCCACCCACCCACCCCCATTGTCTTCTCCCACCAAGATGTCATTTCGCTCGAGCGTTTGGGTCCAGACCTCGGTGACCTCAGAGACCTTCCCAGCCCGCCGCTCCGCTCCTTGTTTCGCTTTTGCCATTGAGGGCCACGGCGGACGCAAGACGCCTGCCTGTCAGTCCAGGAAATATCTTCTTTGATTTGTCCCAGCATCTAAAGAACAAGTTTACGCTAAGGAGGCAGTAATCTAATTTGCTGAGCGGATTAGAATTCCAAACCCATTTAGGTTCACGTGAGCAGAATGAGGAGACGCACTAATTAGTTAAATAAAATAACTGTTCTTGGCCTTTCCCAGCTCTCTCCACCACCCCACCACCCACCCCAGGGGCCTTGGCCTGTCTGTCTCCCGCACTCATGCTGTTCCTGTTCCAATTGGGAAGGGCAGGGGGGGAGACATCACTTTCTCAATTATCTTCCAGCTCATTACAGCGGAGGGTTTTGCCCATGATATAAAAATAGAATAATATTTAAAAAGCACTTATTCTAATTGCCGTTCCTCTGACATTGTGTCATTTTAATAACGCTCGGCAGGCATTGATTCCCCCGATGGGCGACTGCGTGTGCCTTGTGCTAATATCTCTGTGGCCGCCGCCTTCAAAGGAAGCCACCCACGGCTGCTGGAGGCGGGGGGGGGGGGTGCTGATCCCGCCACGATCCCACCGGGCCCTTGGATCCTGCTCGCTTCCAGTGGCTTAGGTTGTTCAGCACCACACTGGGCTCCCCCACCCACCCCTTCTCCCCAAGCGGATGTAGAACGCAAGCCAGCCTTGCTCGTCCCGTCTTCTTGTTCCTGCAGCTGATGGTAGCGCAGTGTTCTTGGCAAAATGGGGTGAGCAGAAGCGAGCGTGCTCACATCATAGATTTCTTACCAAGGCAGTGTGATACCTGCAGCGATGGGTTCGATTCCTTTCCTAATTACGCCCGACAGGTCGCTTGCGTTTCTCTCAGCAGTCGCAGGAGTCCATCGATCTGCCCGCCACAACCCCCAGGGCCCTGGGTTTATTGCAAGCCCACTCAGGCCCTGCTGTGCCTTGGGAGCAGAAGAGGCCCTGACCCCTCCAACCTACCTCTGCCATAGACGTGCATTCAGGGCTGTTAAAGCTTGCCTTGCGTTTGAGATGAGAGCATTGCCAGCCCTCCCAAACTGGCCCCGGGGGCAAGGACAAGCCTCCTTAGGAGACGGGGTCAAATTCAGATGGGGTTCTCAGCTCCCTTTGTACTCAGGGGAGGGTTTTTGAACTGGAAGAGTCTGTCTTCTGGACTCTGGTCAGTTCTGCGTTTGTCCCCTTATTCAGTAGGATCATGCAATTGGCTTTCAAACATTTCTGCTTGCCACCCTTTGTTTTATATAGAATAGAATAGAATAGAATAGAATAGAATAGAATAGAATAGAATAGAATAGAATAGAATAGAATAGAATAGAATAGCAGAGTTGGAAGGGGCCCACAAGGCCATCGAGTCCAGCCCCCTGCTCAATGCAGGAAACCCCCCTAAAACATCCCTGACAGGTGGTGGTCCAGCTGCCTCTTGAAGGCCTCTAGTGTGGGAGAGCCCACAACCTCCCTAGGTAACTGGTTCCATTGTCGTACTGCTCTAACAGTCAGGAAGTTTTTCCTGATGTCCAGCCGGAATCTGGCTTCCTGTAACTTGAGCCCTTTATTCCATGTCCTGCACTCTGGGAGGATGGAGAAGAGATCCTGGCCCTCCTCTGTGGGAGAACCTTTTAAGTATTTGAAGAGTATCATAGAATCATAGAATAGCAGAGTTGGAAGGGACCTACGAGGCCATCGAGTCCAACCCCCTGCTCAATGCAGGAATCCTCCCTAAAGCATCCCTGACAGATGCTTGTCCTGCTGCCTCTTGAAGGCCTCTAGCGTGGGAGAGCCCACAACCTCCCACACTAGAGTGGGAGGTTATATGAGTATATATAGGTTATATAGAGTGGGAGGTTATAAACACTGTTATTTATATTTAAATAAATAAATACATATTTATTTATTTCTAAAACCATTTGTATCCCGCCCAGGGTCCGTTCCCTAGCCAGCCACTGCCAGCTCAGACCCTGTGTGAAGACGTTCGGGTTCTTTTGCCCTTGCTTACGTTGAGCGCCATTTGCCATCTGTTTGGAGAGGCCTTCGTGGGAGCACCTTGCTGTCTCCTTCTGTTTTGACCACCCAAGGCATTTGGAGAGACACAGGATTCTGGACGAGACCGATAGGATTTTGGTCTGATCCAGCAGGGCTCTTCTTGCGTTAACTTCCCTAAACAGAATGCAAATACAAGTTTAGCGTAAGAGCAAAATCAGGGCTGGTGCCTCTCGAAAAGCCTACCGTTTTCTCCCGAGATTCTCCCTCACCCCATAAAACTCCCTCTTCTGCTTCTTAAACTTTTCTCTGTAAGTTTCAAAGGAAGTTTGGGGTTTTTGGTGCAGCTGAAAGGGACATGTGTGACAGTCATATCCCAGCGACAGTTTCCTGGACTGCTTTTTTAAGCGTAGAGGGAGTTTAAAGAGCAGGTCCAGTGTGCCGGGGGCACGGGCATCTGCTCCGAGAGGCGTGCCCCTGTGTCTAAATGCCATCCACGTAATCAACGATGCTCCCATGCTTGGAGAAGCCCTGCATTCAGATTCAGAAATGCCTTATGGGACCCAAGAGAACACGCCACAGCACCTTCAAGGGGATAAGTAACCCATAAATTCTTGCCAAGGGTGAAATTAACTTTTGTGCCAATTGCAGTGGAAAAGACTCTGGTGTCCCGTAAGACCCATTTCTGAGCCAGAGACTGCTTAAGTGGGACTTGGGAACATCGATTTTTGTCCGACTGAAGAGGACTAGGAGCCATAAAAAGAGCTGAAGAAGGAGCTTTGAGCCAAGACAGAGACACACAGGGAATTTTATTTAAACCGGCTTTCTAATGATGCTTCCATTTCAGCAAGACTTACGATCCGTCTGTGAAGCCCATCTACCATTTAAAGGGGCTCAGAGGGCAAACAGCCATTAAAGTAATTTGGAAGATGCTGCGGAACTGTTTATGCCTTTGTGCAAATGCACATTTCTAGACAAGAGCTGGGTTGAGGCAGAGTGGTGGTGGTGGGTTTGGGGGGGGGGGGGCAGGCTGCAGTTGAGAGGGAGCTTCATTCTCTGATCCAAAAGCCTTAACCCAACTCCCAGACCTGCATGAGCTGGTTGTGGCTTCATAATGAAGGCTGGAAGACAATGGCACTCTGCACATGCTTGAAAGCCCTTCCAAGCAGGAAGACTTTGTTCCCACCGAAAGGGCTTTTGTTTCATGAATTCAATCCTCAGCCAACAGGCCCAACCCCCTGCCTCATTTTCTTCCCATTGTGGCAGACGATAAAGAGACCCCAGGGATAGATTTGAAGAACCTCTGGGTATCGTCCGAGGAACATTGGAATCTCAGGTCACAGAACTCTAGCTGTACAGTGATGGGAAATTCCAGGAAAGGGGCTGGGTAAACGAAGCACCAAGCGGTGGTCCGCGTCTGTATCCTGCCAGCCCCCCTGGGGAGCTCAGGATGGCACCTGTGGCGCTGTGCCTTTCCGTCTTTGCGGTAGCCCTGTGGGGTCATTGCAGAGAGATGACGTCTTGCTCGGAGCCTCAGGACAGGGCAGGATTTGAGCCCGGGTTCCACACATCCATTTCAGCCCATGCTGCCAACCTGTGTCCCATGTGTGTCTTGCACATGGCAAAGCCGCTCCTAATCAATCCTCCAGGAAAGGTAAGA
This sequence comes from Elgaria multicarinata webbii, assembly GCF_023053635.1. Lineage (NCBI taxonomy): Eukaryota > Metazoa > Chordata > Lepidosauria > Squamata > Anguidae > Elgaria > Elgaria multicarinata. Next base: position 218,047,989 of record NC_086171.1, on the reverse strand, counting down.
GAGAAGGTTTAAGAGAGAGATGAGTCAGATATATTGGCTTCAGGTCAAGTTGAAGCTTTTGCAAGGAGTGGAAGAGAGGAACCTTACCTGACACTGAGCCAGACCCTTGCTCTGTGTAGCTTAGCCTGGTCTGTCATGGTGTCACCGTCCAGGGTTTCAGGCAGGAATTTTCACACCCTTCCTGCAGATGACTCAAAGAGTCCTTATCAATGGAACCTTCTCAAATTGGGGAGAGGCAACAAGTTGGGTACCGCAGGGCTCCGTCCTGGGCCCAGTGCTCTTCAACATTTTTATTAATGATTTGGACGAGGAGGTGCAGGGAATGCTGATCAAATTTGCAGATGACACAAAATTGGGTGGGATAGCTATTACCCTGGAAGACAGAAACAAACTTCAAAGTGATCTTGATAGGCTGGAGTGCTGGGCTGAAAACAACAGAATGGAATTTAATAGGGATAAATGCCAAGTTCTACATCTAGGAAATAGAAACCAAAGGCACAGTTATAAGATGGGGGATACTTGGCTCAGCAATACTACAAACGAGAAGGATCTTGGAATTGCTGTAGATCACAAGCTGAATATGAGCCAACAGTGTGATATGGCTGCAAGAAAGGCCAATGCTATTTTGGGCTGCATTAATAGAAGTATAGCTTCCAAATCACGTGAGGTCCTGGTTCCCCTCTATTCGGCCCTGGTTAGGCCTCATCTAGAGTATTGCATCCAGTTCAGGGCTCCACACTTCAAGAAGGACGCAGACAAGCTGGAGTGTGTTCAGAGGAGGGCAACCAGGATGATCAGGGGTCTGGAAACAAAGCCCTATGAAGAGAGATTGAAAGAACTGGGCATGTTTAGTCTGGAGAAGAGAAGATTGAGGGGAGACATGATAGCACTCTTCAAATACTTGAAAGGTTTTCACACAGAGGAGGGCCAGGATCTCTTCTCGATCGTCCCAGAGTGCAGGACACGGAATAATGGGCTCAAGTTACAGGAAGCCAGATTCCGGTTGTATATCAGGAAAAACTTCCTGACTGTTAGAGCAGTATGACAATGGAATCAGTGACCCAGGGAGGTTGTGGGCTCTCCCACCCTAGAGGCCTTCAAGAGGCAGCTGGACAACCATCTGTCAGGGATGCTTTAGGGTGGATTCCTGCCTTGAGCAGGGGGTTGGCCTCGATGGCTTTGTAGGCCCCTTCCAACTATGATTCTATGTTGGAATTGAACCTGGGCCCTTCTGCCTGCCAACCAAGCCTGCCGCTCCAGCTGAGTCATGTCCCCTCCCCAACTGGGTTGGCCAGGCTGAAAATGAGATTGTGTCCCCAGTGCTGTGGGCTGATCAGGAGAGGGACACACTTCCATCCAGGGCGCGGCCAAAACAAGGGAGCGCCTCCCCGTCATCTCACAAAGGCCGCTATCGCATTGCCCAGTTTTTGATATAAAATGCAAAACCTGCCCAAGGCCCATAACCAAGTCCACACGTGCCTCACGCCATAGTCAAGGGTAGGCAACCTAGAGCTTCCCAGGTGTTTTGGACTACAAGACTGTGATGGGACTGATGGGCATTGTAGTCCAGAGATCTGGAGGGCACCAAATTGCTTACCCCTGCTGGACGTCCTAGGTGTCTTCATTATCTTGGCCCTAACTATAATAATCCCTGCTCATTTGGAGCAACACAAGAGGTATGCATGAGCGCCCCGGGTGTGGTGGAGAGGCAAAGAATGTAAGCTGGGAAGCCTACAAATCTCACTTTGAACTTGAACCCACGTGGCCCGAGGCAGTGAGCCTGTGTGCACCAGTTGCTGGGGAACATGGGTGGGAGGGTGCTGTTGCACCGTGTTCTGCTTTGTGGGTCCCTGGCTGACAGCTGGTTGGCCACTGTGGGAACAGAGTGCTGGACTAGATGGACCCTCGGTCTGATCCAGCCTCAGGGCTTTCCTGAGGTCCTAAGCCCCTTCGCCTCGGCCTCCAGACTACTCTAATATGGGATCATCGTCGTCATCATGCTGACCTTCCATTCAGGGTTGTTGTAAGGATGACTGAGCTAATTAATGTTGCCATTGGGATCTGCTCGGTCTCATAGAATCATCTACAAGGCCATGGAGTCCAACCCCCTGCTCAAGGCAGGAATCCACCCTAAAGCATCCCTGACAGATGGTTGTCCAGCTGCCTCTTGAATGCCTCTAGTGTGGGAGAGCCCACAACCTCCCTAGGTAGCTGATTCCACCGTCTCCTTTAACTATGTGTGGCTTTACACACAGTAGTGCAGCGTCCCCCAACCTGATCCCCTCCAGACATGTTGGACTACAACTCCTATAACCCATCCCCCCAGCTAGCTATGGGAGTTGCAGTCCAACATATCTGGAAGCCCCCCCCCCCAGGGGAAACTTCAATGATACATCCCATCTCCACCCACAGCTCGCATTCAGACTTAAGGGGTGGGGCGGAGTCCCTTTGATTCACATCCAAAAGCATGTCCTAAGATAACCTGTCCTAAGATAACCTCGCTGGTCTCCCTCCCCCCACCACAACCCCTCCCCTCGCAAACTGTGCAGTCCTTTAAGGATAACAAGAATATTCCTTCCTGACCCCTGTGATGGAGCATGAAACATCATTCTGGGGTTTTCTCCCAGCCTGAACAACTGCAAATGTTATTAAGGGCCATAAAGTTATCCAGCCCTTTTATAATCCCCTGGCTCAGAGAATCCCCCCTCCCCCTCTAGTCTGAGCTGCGAGACGTGCAAAGTAGCGTTTCCTTTTATTGGTTCTGAATTTGCCGGCTGTTAATTTCTCTAAGTGACGCCTCGTTCTCGTATGATGAAGTTAATGGGAGGGTTGGATCCCTTCCCGCTGCGCTCTCAGGCACCGGCCTAAACAGGAGGAAAAGGGCGTGGTGGGGGCACTTTGCCCCACACCTCAGTGCCCTGGGGCTACCAGAGCTGGCTTTGTGGTAAGTCTTGCCCGGGATCCCTAGAGATCCTTGCCTCTCGGGGCCAAACCAAGCACACTCAACCATTGGAAGCTGGAGCGTGTTCAGAGGAAGGCAACCAGGATGACCAGGGGCCTGGAAACAAAGCCCTATGAAGAGAGACTGAAGGAACTGGGCATGTTTAGCCTGGAGAAGAGAAGATGGAGGGGAGACATAAGAGCACTCTTCAAATACTTAAAAGGTTGTCACACAGAGCGGGGCCAGGATCTCTTCTCCATCCTCCCAGAGTGCAGGACGCGGAATAACGGGCTCAAGTTACAGGAAGCCAGATTCCAGTGGAACCAGTGACCTAGGGAGGAACCAGTGACCTAGGGAGGTTGTGGCCTCTCCCACACTAGAGGCCTTCAAGAGGCAGCTGGACAACCATCTGTCAGGGATGCTTTAGGGTGGATTCCTGCATTGAGCAGGGGGTTGGACTCGATGGCCTTGTAGGCCCCTTCCAACTCTGCTATTCTAGGAACCAGGCTTGGTTCCCATCGCCGATAAAGTGGTGGACCGAATGCTAAGAGCAAAAGCGGACCATGGGTGGCAGAGCGGTCAGCCCTTCTTCCTCCTCCTGAATGTTTGCTCCCTTTCCTGTTGGGCAAAGTGATCCTGGCTGACAGGAGACCATGGCATGGAAAGAGGGGCTCTGGGGAAATGATTTTGGGTGGGGAAGAGGTTCAGGTGAAGAGGCCAGGCTGTATGTTCCTTGAATGAACCAGGATGCCTGAGACTTGCCCAGACTGGGAGATGCAGCAGGTATTGTACTGACAGTAAGGCGCCAATCCCGTGGTCCCTGCGGGAGTGCCACATGGGCCATAGGGTTTGTTCACTCTCCTTTGAGGACACAGAGAGAAGTCCACCCACAGAGGGTCAAGTCTCACCTTGGGGGCCCAGCACCACCGAAACACCCCTGGCACTTCCTTTCGGACACTGGAACTCCACTGTTGGGAAGGAGCAAAAGCCATACTAGGAATGAGATGGGGGCCGGGGGGCGATTCCATGAGGAACTGGGTGGTAGCGTTGCCCTGCCAATATAGGAGTTCCGGACATGGTTTCCTGAGAAGCCATTTTACTGCAAGGGACTTCAGCAGAGTATTGCATTACATGGGGTGGGGGGAAACCACCCCCCAGCGTGTCTGAAAGAGTTAGTCAGCATGAACTTGGACATGCTAGAGGCACACTAGAGGCCTTCAAGAGGCAGCTGGACAACCGTCTGTCAGGGATGCTTTAGGGTGGATTCCTGCATTGAGCAGGGGGCTGGACTCGATGGCCTTGCAGGCCCCTTCCAACTCTGCTATTCTATGATTCTGTGATAATGAAAAGAAGATTTTAAGGAGCAAGTCTTAGGCCCTGTGCCTTACCACAACTCCTAAAGCTGCCCCAGGGAAACGTGGAGTGGGGTGGGAGCAGTTCCAAGTCTTCATCTGTATCCTGTCCTCTCTTGACGGTCTCTTTTTTTGTGTGTACTATTTTTCTTGTTATTAAGCAGACATCATACACTTTAGGAGCTTATCTGGACAGCACTTTCAACAACAGGTTGTTTAAGGTTCAGGTCATAAGCTGGAAATGACACTGACTCCCATTCTTTTGGCTTTCAGGGTCTCTAGCTTAACTGGACAACCGTCTGTCAGGGATACTTTAGGGTGGATTCCTGCATTGAGCAGGGGGTTGGACTCGATGGCCTTGTAGGCCCCTTCCAACTCTGCTATTCTATGGTTCTATGATTTATGTTGAATCCTCCTTGAGCTACGTTCCACCACCACCCCAAATATTATTTCTAGCTAGCTAGCACCCTAATGACCTCTTTTAAATCTAAGACATTGTTTTCTCTCGTAACCCTACTTGAGCACAGAGATTCAGGTGGGCACCTTTAAACTTGTTTGCTTGACTTCGAAAGAGCCAAGTCAAAAAAATCAAAGCGGAGCAGGGTGGGAATGTCAGTCGTCCACTCGGTGAATTACTGAAAGGAAGAAACAGACCAGAGTGAACAATGCTAGGATGGCGGGGAGGCAAACACACATCTCTCTCTTGTTCCCTAAAAGCAGCTTCCTGCAATCTGGTGCCTTCCAGATATTTTGGACTAGAACTTGCTAATAGTCTGGAATGCTGGGAGTTATCCCCTAAAACATCTGGAGGGCATCACGTTGGGGAGGGTTTCTCTAGGCTCAGTGTGCCAAGGCCTATTTTCTAGTGCTTCTCCAACCTGGCATCCACCCCCCCCCCCCCACCCCAGATGTGATGGGACAACAACTCCCTTAGTTATGGGAGCCCTGGAAGGGCTCTATTGTCAATGTAACCGCAGCGGGTGGGCAGGAGAGTGGGTGGGTGCTTAACCCTTCTCCTCCAATACATTCCTGACCGTCACACCCCAACTCCATGGCATAGTTTTGGGAATTGCAGTCCCAATACATCTAGAGGGCACCAGGTTGGGGAAGACAGCACAAATTAGCCGTGAGCCTGGAGTTTTTGAGAGGGTTAAGAGGAGCGTTCTGGGCGTCACACTTTCCTCCCCTGCTGCAGCCCAGGTGAAAATCACCTCCATGACCTCTATTCATCGCCCCAGAATGCAAACTCTCTGGGGGAGCGGCCGGTGTGTGTCTGGGGGGCGGGGGATGACTTTGGTCAGGATTGTGTTGAATAAAAAGGTTAGGCACCCACCCACCCACCTGCTGTAGCCAGCCACCATGGAATTGGGAGCCCTCTGGGGCTATAGCCATGCTTTTCAAAACATCCCCACCCTCCCCGGCAGCTCTTCCAGGGATGCCGTGAGTCTCCTGCGTTGCTTGGCCTCCTCCTGCCTTCTGCTGGGGCCTCCCGACTCTCACCCAAACACCATAAAACCGTCTGCTAACAAACGCCGTGATGGTGGGTAGAAAAACGGCCTTTAACTTCCAAAGGTGATTATAGCAAGCAGTGCCTGGGGCCTCAGGGATGAGTAATAGACCTGATTTATGGAGCCAGCTGTGGGCCTTCTGTCCCCCCTCCCTCCCTCCGTCCCTCCCTCCGTCCCTCCTGTCTAGACTAACCAGGGAGGCCAGCCGCTGCCCCCACCTCTGGGCTCTGCTTCCAGCCTTCTGGGGAGCCCTTTCCTGGGTCGGTTCTGCTGCTCCTCAAGCTGGGGGTTGAAGCAGAGGAAAAGGGCACAGCGACAACCCAACCAGAGTTGGGAAAGGGAAAGGGCCAGGCGGGGGGGGGGGCTGCAGCCCAGTGGTGGAGCACCCGGTCTGCACGCAGAAGGGCTCGGGTTCAGTCGCCCATAGCTCCAGTTGTGGCTGGAAAAAACCCTGCCTGAAACCCTGGACAGCCTTTGCTGCTGGTCAGTGACCCAGTTTGCATGAACAAAACATAAGCCAGCGTGTGCCAGGCCGGATTTGCATGTTCCATGTTCAACCGTGGTTTGTCGTGTCATGTAAACAACCCTCACAGAGCCCAACAACAGACCCCTGAATAGTCGCACCCTAACCCCACCCCACCCCCAGTCATGGGCAGGAGCCACACTACCGCTTTATCACAGTATTGAAGGGCGCGGACAGCTGCTGGGGCCCAGCGCAAACTCCATACACAGTTTTCAAACCGCTTTCAAAGTGTTCTATCCTGCTTGGTGCAGATCTGGTCGTGCTTTAAAGAAGCTCCAGTGGGCTGCTCAACTGTGCAGTCTTGCAGCCCCCCTTCCTACTTCTCATGCGTTCAGAATCCCCACCGGGCTTTTATTTGACAAGTGCCAGTCATGATCACACGGATTCCAAAACAAACTGTGTTCATAGAATCCTAGAATAGCAGAGTTGGAAGGGGCCTACAAGGCCATCGAGTTCAACCCCCTGCTCAAGGCAGGAATCCACCCTAAAGCATCCCTGACAGAGGGTTGTCCAGCTGCCTCTTGAAGGCCTCTAGTGTGGGAGAGCCCACCACCTCCCTAGGGAACTGATTCCATTGTCGTACTGCTCTAACAGTCAGGAAGTTTTTCCTGATGTCCAGCTGGAATCTGGCTTCCTTTAACTTGAGCCCGTTATTCCGTGTCCTGCACTCTGGGAGGATCGAGAAGAGATCCTGGCCCTCCTCTGTGTGACAACCTTTTAAGTATTTGAAGAGTGCTATCATGTCTCCCCTGTCTTCTCTTCTCCAGGCTAAACAGGCCCAGTTCTTTCAGTCTCTCTTCATAGGGCTTTGTTTCCAGACCCCTGATCATCCTGGTTGCCCTCCTCTGAACACGCTCCAGCTTGTCTGCGTCCTTCTTGAATTGTGGAGCCCAGAACTGGACGCAATACTCTAGATGAGGCCTAACCAGGGCCGAATAGAGAGGAACCAGGACCTCACGTGATTTGGAAGCTATACTTCTATTAATGCAGCCCAAAATAGCATTTGCCTTTCTTGCAGCCGTATCGCACTGTTGGCTTGTGATTCAGCTTGTGATCTACAACAATTCCAAGATCCTTCTCATTTGTAGTATTGCTGAGCCAAGTATCCCCCCCATCTTGTAACTGTGTGTTTGGTTTCCATTTCCTAGATGTAGAACTTGGCATTTATCCTTATTAAATTTCATTCTGTTGTTTTCAGCCCAACACTCTTTTCCTTTCTTCAGGTCTAGAACTGGAAGCCTTGTCCAGTCCATAGCATTTGGCAGAGTGCTGTGGTGGACGAAACCTTCCTTTGGAGCTGGGCCACAAGGGATTAGTGCCACCATGCGTAGAGTCATGCAAGAGTGATGTTGGGCATATTTAGCCTCCCCACTCCTGTCACCACCCCTATCCCCCCTGCCTCATTTCCATTAGACTTTCCAGGGCCATGCTGGATGGGGCTGAAGTGCAGGAAGACTGGACTGAGTCCTGATGCCCCGGCTCTTTTTTATTATTATTATTTATTTATTTATTTATATAGCACCATCAATGTACATGGTGCTGTACAGAGTAAAACAGTAAATAGCAAGACCCTGCCGCATAGGCTTACATTCTAATAAAACCATAATAAAACAATAAGGAGGGGAAGAGAATGCAAACAGGCACTGGGTAGGGTAAAACTAACAATATAAAGTCAGAACAAAATCAAGTTTTAAAAGCTTTAGGAAAAAGAGCGAAGGGAGGCTGATGGACTGGAAGTTGGTCCAAGGTGACTGAGACCCAGGACCGAAGCAGAGCAGAAGCGCTTCGTCCGTGCCTGGAGCGCAGCTCCGTTCCCACTGGCAGGTGGCTTGTGCTGTAAACCGTTCCTTTTTTCTTGTTGACAGCTCAGACTGCAGGAGAAGCCATTTCTGATAGTGCTCTCATAAATCTGTCCGGCGCGGAAATCTCTCCTACTTCTGCTTTCTTAGGCCTCTAGAAACGGGGCGGTTTTGTGAGTGACCCCAGACCATTACCCAAATACTATAAAATCTCCAGCTAAGAAAGGTGGCGAAGGCAAGGGCGGGGGTGGGGGAATGGCCTTTAACATCCAGTGTGATTATAGGGAACAGAGCCAGGGGCCTCAGGGTGGTAATAAACCGGATTTATTGACCTGGCCCAATAACAGCAGCCACAGCTCTGGCTAGTGAGTAAGTCTTAAATTTCATTAGGTGATAAATACTGAGAGCGAATCAATTTGGTAGGAAAGCTAATTAGCCTGCGTGATTCTGCATCGATCTCAGAACACATTGCATTGCCGGATGCCTGGGATTTAATCTCCCCATGATTGGGGGAACTGTGGGTTGCAGGGCCCTTGGATGGCGTCACGGGGTCTGAAGCCATTTGTCAAGAGGCAACTGGAGAGGGGAGAAGACCACGGTGTGCAGCTTCTCCCCAAAGTGCTCTATCCAAGGTGGAGTCCCTCGCTGGCCATTTTAGGCAGTTGACAGGAGTTGAATGTTTGGGTGGGTCCATGTGGATGGAACTGTTATTTTTTGTTTGACTTGTATGCTGATTTTCTACCAAAAAAAATGGCACTCAATGTGGCTTACAGTCATAAGTAAAACTTGATTAAAAAAACAATACTAAAATAGGGTGACCCTATGAAAAGGAGGACAGGGCTTGCATAGAAAAGGGAATTTCAGCAGGTGTCATTTGTGTATGTGGAGAACCTGGTGAAATTCCCTCTTCATCACAAGCTAAAGGTGCAGGAGCTATACTAGAGTGACCAGATTTAGAAGAGGGCAGGGCTCCTGCAGCTTTAACTGTTGTGATGAAGAGGGAATTTCCCCAGGTTCTCCATATATACAAATGACCCCTGCTGAAATTCCCTTTTCAATACAACTGTTAAAGTTACAGGAGCCCTGTCCTCCTTTCCATAGGGTCACCCTACTGTTAGGGCACAATCCGCATTCCATAGACCGCTTTCATTGTGTTATTTCCTGCTTTTTATTCTAGTTTCGTAATGATTTGACACAAGGTGTACATCTGGCCCGTGATGTAAATTAGGCTTCAAGGAGAACTCAGCCGCGGAGTGTGAAAGCCAGCTTGTAATGAGTGCAAATTAAAAGGGACGAGCAGACGATCCGTCCCCCACTCCGCACTTGCCCCGTGCCTGGGAGTTGCAGCCCGACTCGTCTGGAGGGCACCAGGTTGGGGAGGGGGAGGGGGAGGCCAGGGCTTGTTTCGGTAGAGGCGCGTTTGTGAGTCCTGCCGTCCCCGAACTGCCGTCTCCGCGCCGCCTTCACGCTTGTGCGCTCTCTGTCTCTGCCCGACTCTTGCAGGTGGTGAAAGTGGTCGGCAGCAACATCTCCCACAAGCTGCGCCTCTCCCGGGTGAAGCCGACCGACGAAGGCACCTACGAGTGCCGGGTGATCGACTTCAGCGACAGCAAAGCTCGCCACCACAAAGTGAAGGCCTTCCTCCGGGTCGAAGCCGAGGAGGAGGCCGCGGAGCCCCACCGCCACAGCGGCCCCGCCGGGCGCCTGCAGGACACCCAGCTCTCCGGCCACAGCAAAGCGAGCGGCTCCCCAGCGCACCCCCAGCGCCAGCACCACAAGCCCGGCAAGGAGCTGAAGAAGCGCTCCCTGGACGCGGACGCTGCGTGCGCCCTCTAGGCGGGCAGGCGGGCAGGCCGAGCAGCAGCCCCGGGTGGCCTGGCGGGCGGGCTCTCGCCCTCCTCCTCCTCCTCCGCCTCCACTCCCTTCCCGTCCCGTCCCCACTCCACACACGTGCACGCCCGCCTGCTCTGTCCTCTTTGGCGGCCGGAACACGCGGCCTCTCCGTCGCCAGAGCGCCTTTGGGCCCGGCTGCTGCTGCTGCATCCATGTAAAGCCAAGGCCGCAAACTCCAGACTCCTTCCCCCCCCCCCCCCCACTCCGCATGAATGCCGTGGCCACGACCCCCTCCCCTCGGCCACAGAGATCTGCCTTTTTAACATTCCTTTCTAGCCATTTATTCTCCCCCGAATGGACAGCGGGCTGCCTCTGCGACTCGGGAGATCAGAAGGAGCCGCTCCCGGAGGGCCCTCCGGGGAGGAAGCCGGGTCGGTTGGCTTACGCTCTTCCACCCACCGGCTGCTTCCCTGATGGCTTGTGGCCGCAGGGACGGGCGAGGGCTCGCTCCCAAGGGATACACGGCTGCAGAGCTCCCCCTGGCATCTTCGGCGGCACCTCCAAGCAGGACTGTCCTCCGGAAGTATTTAGGGCCCCCAAACCAGGACTTCTGAGGCCGCCTGCCTCGCTGGGAGGAGGCTGCGCTCCAAGCTGGGCCTCCCCCACGAAGGGACACCTGAAGCCGCCTCTGGCGCAGCCCCGCCGTTTGCATCGCTAGCTTCTTATGCCATTTGTAACCCCTTGGAGTTTCTTGACCTTGCTTTGTAAAATGAGATCGCTGTGGGAAGCCGTTCAGACCCATCACTTTCAACTCGCTAGTATCGACCTGTGTGACGATGAACTTGATGACTGTATATTGTAAATATAGCCGATTGTTTCTCCTCCGTATTGCCCCGCTGCCAGGCAGAATATACCCAGCGGCGTCCCCAGGAGTTCTCCAGAAACGGCCCACGAAATGCACCAGCCCTCTGCCTGCACTCAGCTCAACATCTCTCGGTTGAAAATAGGCCCCATTGTTTAACTTCATGGACTGGCGGTCTTGGAGGGTGGAAATCCCCTCCAAAAAGCTGAGAAACCATCTAAAAGGGATTGCTCCTGGCGATACCGCTGTTTGCACTGGGACTTCAGCGTTGTTTTCCCTTTTTCATGTAGCCCTCCAATCACTGTCCCCAGAACGACACATGCAGTACATTCTAGTTATGCTGTTGACCTGGGACCAGAGCAAAATCTGGTGGTATTTTATCAGCCAGAGGCATACATCTGGAGGGCATGTTCCAGGGATTGGCTGAACATCAGATACTGGTGCACATAGAGAGAGAAAGGCGAAGGGGGGGTGTTGTCCATATTTTCAAAGCTGCTTCTTAAGATACTTTTGTTGTCCTTGGGTAAAAATGCTCTCCGGGATAAGTTTCTGTGTCTTCTCTTTGGAGAAGCGGCATGGACACCGGTTGCAACTGCTGTGAGGCATGCATGCCTCATACTCAGGAACTAAGCATTGAGGCCAGGAAGTCTCTTAAAAAGCAGCACTTAGTTGGGTTTCAAGATTATTTTGGAGAATCACCAGAATCACTGCTCTGGGCGTGTTGGAAGTAGACAAATAACCGAGTGAATGCCTTTGAGAAATGGATCCCACCCACTGAAATGTCTCTGGCAATGGACAAGTATTGGCTTGGCAAAAACTCGGGAGCACATATCCGTAGAGGCCTGGGAAAGAAAAGGCTCCTGGCTTCATAGACAGTTGGAAACTTGATTCTGGTGGTGGGAAGCATGACATATCCCCCCCCCTCTCAATCTGCTTTAGGGAGACACTTCTTTGTCTTCAGTTTTATGGAAAAGTTGGGGGTCGTGCAGCTCGGTATCTCCATATGCATCACTGGGAGGGCAGAGTGCCGAATGCTGACCGCTATCAGGCACAAGAAATATGCATCTTCCGGGGTTCAAAAACAGACAGCCAGACCAACTGATTTGTCTTGTTTAAGTGTTTATATGTAAGCTGCTCTGGAAGTCTTTTTGGCTGAGGAGCAGCATAAAAATACTTCTAATAGTTTTTTTTAAAAATCAAACAAACCCTCTCACATCTCCCCACCCCGCAAGCCCACTCCCCTTGTATATATTTCTATTTGCTATGTCTGGAGGGCCCCCGTTTGCATTAGCAACCAACGCTGGTGCAGACAGGGGGTGGGGTGGGGGCAGGGGGCTCAGAGGGTTTTGTGCCACAGTTGAGCATCTAAGACAACTGCTTTTGGAACACAGTCTCCTGCCTCTGCGCAGGGGGTCAGCCTAGATCAGTGGTTTTCAACTGGTGGGTCGTGACCCAAAAGTGGGTGGTGAGATCAGTCCAGATGGGCCGTGGCAAAGCTGTTGCCTCCATGTTGGGCAATTGTGAAAGTGGGTCCCATAGGTTGGGTGTCTTGGGTCTGGACCAGTTGAAGACCAGATGACAGTGGGAGAGCCCTTCCAGCACCATGCCTAGGATGCCCATATGGAAAGGAGGACAGGGCTCCTGTGTCTTTAACAGTTGTATAGAAAAGGGAATTTCAGCAGGTGCCATCTGTATGCATGCAGCACCTGGTGAAATCCCCTCTTCATCACAACAGTTGAAGCTGCAGGAGCCTCACCCTCTTGACCAGATACAAAAGAGGGCAGGGCTCCTGCAGCTTTAACTGTTATGATGAAGAAGGAATTTCACCAGGTGCTGCATGCCTACAAATGACACCTGCTGAAATTCCCTTCTCAATACAACTGTTAAAGATACAGGAGCCCTGTCCTCCTTTCCATATGGATCACCCTAACCATGCCTGCAACCCCAGGGCATCAGGGGAGCATCAAATGTTGCACTAACAGTGAAGCTTGTAAGGACGTAGGCCGGCCCTTCTCCTGCTAGGAACCGCCCTTGCACCACACGAACCGGACTGTGGCCAGCTAATGGGAATAAAGACCTTTCAGTTGACTTGGCATTTCAGCGTCTTCATTCATTCCTATCAAACATGCTCTGGCTGGCGTATCTTGAGGTGCCATGTTGCAACTAAGTGCAACGTCAGCGGATTCAGGGCTGCAAAATGAAGTCTTTGGACAAGGCCGGGGCCTGCTCTCGGTTTGGAGAAGGAAAGTATGACACAAACGTAGGTAGTCAGCCGAGCCACAAACAAGGCCATGGGCACGTTTGCCGCGCGCCTGCTCCAAAAACCAGCAAAGAGTTGTCTGTTATGTGCAGCTTCTCCTCAAGTGCTTTAACTGTGGTGGTGGTAGCGGGAGAGGACAATAATAGCTGTAGCCCAAGAATATGAGGGCTTTCTTCCCAGAACTGTACTGCTGTTTCTGCTCCCTCTTTTCAGTCACGAACCATTTATTATTATTATTATTATCCTGGAACTATTTTTATCCTGGAACTTTGCGTTTCTTTTCACGTTGAGGCAGTACCTCAACCAGGATGATCAGGAGTCTGGAAACAAAGCCCTATGAAGAGAGACTGAAAGAACTGGGCAGGTTTAGCCTGGAGAAGATGGAGGGGAGACATGAGAGCACTCTTCGAATACTTAAAAGGATGTCACTCAGAGGAGGGCCAGGAACTCTTCTCAATCCTCCCAGAGTGCAGGACACGGAATAACGGGCTCAAGTTAAAGGAAGCCAGATTCCAGCTGGACATCAGGAAAAACTTCCTGACTGTTAGAGCAGTACGACAATGGAATCAGTTACCTAGGGAGGTTGTGGGCTCTCCCACACTAGAGGCCTTCAAGAGGCAGCTGGACAACCCTCTGTCAGGGATGCTTTTGGGTGGATTCCTGCATTGAGCAGGGGGTTGGACTCGATGGCCTTGTAGGCCCCTTCCAACTCTGCTATTCTAGGATTCTATGATTCCTGAGCAGTGGCATTGCTACAAGACGAGCCTTTATAAGAGCGTTGGACTCTCGCATCTACCTCTTTGGTTCGCGCCCATGTATTTATTTATATTTATTTATTGCACTTATATACCGCTCCCATAGCCAGGGCTCTCTGGGCGGTTTACAGAAATTCTAAAATTCAGATTAAAACGAGTATACAAAATTAAAAATTCTAAAACACAGAACTTACACACATAAAGCATTTAAAAACCGTTAAAAAAAACCTAAAACATGTGGGTGATTAAGATGTGCCGCCATATGCCTGGGCAAAGAGGAAAGTCTTAACCTGGCGCCGAAAAGATAGCAGCGTTGGCGCCAGGCGGGCCTCGTCAGGGAGATAATTCCACAGTCTGGGGGCCACCACCGAAAAGGCCCTGTCCCTCGTTGCCACACTCCGAGCCTCTCTCGGAGTAGGCACCCGGAGGAGGACCTTAGATGTTGAACGTAGTCACCGGGTATATTGACCGGGTATATTTCCTTCTCCCTAGCCAGTTATTGGTCACCCTGTCATGATTGACACAGCCTTCCAGTATGGACGACGAGCAGCCCAGCCTCACTATAAAAAAAACACTACCCAGGTGGGCGGGCACACGCAGCAGCAGAGAAACAAGGTGCTCAACATTCTCAGCCATGTGGTTTTCTATCCTTGTTCAGCAATGGCCATCCTGCCGACCTGCCAATACAACTGCAAATGGTGGGGGCAGAAGTGCCTGGACTGGGGAGGCACTGGGCCACCCATCATTTGCCTTACCATGTAGCACCTGTAAAATTCCTTCTTCATCACAACAGTTAAAATTGCAAGAGCCCTGCCTTCTTGAGCAGATAGAAAAGAGATCAGGACTCCTGCAGCTTTAACTTTTGTGATGAAGAGGGAATTTCACCAGCTGCTACATGCCTACAAATGACACCTGCTGAAATTCCCTTTTCAATATAACTGTTAAAGATACAAGATCTCTGTCCTCCTTTTCATATGGTCACCCTAATAAGGGTCTCAAGTTACAGGAAGCCAAATTCTGGTTCAACATCAGGAAAAACTTCCTGACTGTAAGAGCAGTACGACGATGGAACCAGTTATCTAGGGAGGTGGTGGGCTCTCCCACCCTAGAAGCCTTCAAGAGGCAGCTGGACAGCCATCTTTCAGGGGTGCTTTAAGGTGGATTCCTGCATTGAGCAGGGGGTTGGACTTGATGGCCTTAGAGGCCCCTTCCAACTCTACTATTCTATGATTAAACACTTAAAATTATTTAAAACATTAAGGAACTAGCAGGAAAATGAATAATCAGAGCAACAGAGTAAACATGAAATGCGTGCTAGAAAGGGAAAGTCTTAACTTGGTGTCTCAACGTATACAGTGAAGATGTACATTTAAACATGTATACAAGAACTACACATTTTAATATGTGGTTTTCTGCTGCTCAGCATACTGTAAGGTGCAGGTGAGGTTTTTTTTAAAATTTGCCAAAGTCATCAGCAACATCTGAGCTGGCTCCATCCAGGCGTATGCATTTGTTGTAATTCTTAATTTTAAATATTTCTAGAATGCTTTCCCAAAGACATCAAGGCATCTTAAGCAAAATAAAAATACAGTTAAAAACTAAGACAATAAATAAAATCACACACCATGACCACTAAAAACAGCTAGCAAAACAGCCAAAAAAACTTGGCAGAGAAATCAGCCAAGTAACGAGAGTTGATACGGAGTTTTACAGCCGGTGCAGAAACTGTGGCAAAGACCTCCTCACCAGCACGGACACAGCCTCCCAGAGCCTCAGGGCCACAGCAAAAAAGGCCCTGGGCTAAAGGAAGCACTCAGAACACAGCCTCATTGCCTGGGGTCAAAGACAGAGTCTCGGGGCCTCTAGGGGGTCAGACCATGAGTCCACCTTGCCCAGTATGTTGTCAACACTGACCAGGGCTTTTGGGTAGGGTTCCTTCCACTCCCTACTTAGTGGGGATTGAACCGGGACCTTCTGTAGGCAAATCAGGGGCTCTACCCACTGAGCTACGCTCTCTCTTACAGCTCTAATTTGATACAGGTCAAAAGCCTGGAAAAGTTGAGTGGCGTCTCTGAAGAAATGGGCTGCCTGCTGACCCCATGAGTTGCAGTCAAGTACAGTGAGGGCAAGTGGGCCCTAATCCTATGATAAATATGTTAATCTTTAAGGTGCCGCAAGACTCAGATGGTTATCCTTCAAAACAGGAGCTATACTAGAGTGACCAGATACAAAAGAGGGCAGGGCTCCTGAAGCTTTAACTGTTGTGATGAAGAGGGAATTTAACCAGGTGCTGCATGCGTACAAAGGACACCTGCTGAAATTCCCTTTTCTACACCAATGTGATGCACCAGAGCTCTGACGTTCTTCCAGGACCCTTTTAACCGGAGCCGGTGGGGACTGCAGCTGGGCCCCCATGCATGCAAACGGGAGACTCTGACTGGGCAATGGCCCCTCCCAATGGCAGCGCAAGACAAGGGGTGATGTGCGTGGTGGTCAAGAAGGGAGGGGCAGAGAACCCAAAGCATTGGGGTGGGGGTGGATTGTGCACCTTGATTTGAATTTACCAGCTGAACGTTTGGCTGCAGGTTCTTCAGAGGGGCAGACGCACACGATGGTTTCCTGTTCACTGTAGACAGCGGGATCATTTCTCTTCCTCCTCATCCCTGCTATCGCCCAGATACAATGGGATACAGGGTTAAATTGTGCAGAACCCTGTAAGTGGCCTGACTGTCTTGTCAGAAAAGAAATACGCAGCCCCTCCAGGGGACGGCTGTGCGGTGGGAAACCTGAAGCCGTAATCATCTCTCGCCTGTATATCTTCCGCGGATGGGGCTCCTCTGGCTTCGGCGCGCCCTGTCTCATGCCTCCTGTCAGACAGACTTATGGCTTCCCTAGGAAGAGGCAGGAGGGAGAAGCCGGGGACCTGTCGAGGTTGGCCAAGGGCTGATACTGAGGAGCTGGGGTGCCCCTCCCCAGAATGAAGGAGCATAAACCATCCAGTTCATCGGGGATTCCAGAGACAGGAGCTCTGGCTCCCAGTGAGCCATGGGGCTGTTCAGACAACACACTAACCCACACTCAGCGGCTGAGTGCGGGTTATTCTTGAACCGTGGGTTGTTTGCTAAACCGTATTGTCTCCACCCAGGACATTTTCCACAGGATGGCTTGTTAACCACGAAGTGTGGCTTGTGCACCACCCTGAACAACTCAGCAACAAACCACGGGTTCTCAAGGTGGCTTGTTGGAGAAAAATAAGCCAACAAGCCACCCTGTGGAAATGTCCTGGGTTCAGACCACACGCTAACCCACGGTTCAACAAACAACTCACACTTGACTGAACCCCTGAGTGTAGATTAGTGTGTTGTGTGAACCCACTCTCTGAAAGCAAAGCCGAACCTCAGGATATGAAGGAAGTCCCCTAAACACACACACACTGCATCTCCATGCTGGGGAAGTGATGGACCTCTACCTGTCATGTTGCTGTTAAGACACAGGAGCCCTAGTGGGACAAAAAGGTGGCCACCTGACCAAGAAGTATTCTGCGTTCCATTGTGTGACTGGAGAGAAATATGCCTGCATGACAATATCTACGCCCATGTGGTTCTGAATACGTCTGACTAGATACGGGGAGGACCAGGCTG
Source organism: Elgaria multicarinata webbii (assembly GCF_023053635.1). Taxonomy (NCBI): domain Eukaryota; kingdom Metazoa; phylum Chordata; class Lepidosauria; order Squamata; family Anguidae; genus Elgaria; species Elgaria multicarinata. The sequence continues at coordinate 218,030,515 of NC_086171.1, read as the reverse complement.
TACACCAGCACCACATGGGCATAGACCACTGTACAAGCTTATGCAGCCTAAGACTACAAAGCCCATGTTGCATTGCACGCATGGTTGATGATACTGAACCGTGCCAATGTCAGGTTTTTGAGGCCTCGGGCAAGCCTCCCTCCGTGGCCCACTCCTCCCTTTGTGAGCCCTGCCTGCCTGCCTGTTCACCACCCTTCGTACCTGCGGCGCTCGCTCCTCGGCCTTTCGCCCCAGCATCGCTCCCACTTGCTTGCTTGGCATGCAGAGAACGGGTGAGCAAGGGGGCGGAGGTGGGGGGCGACTGCTCCTCCTCCTTCTCCCCACCTCCGTGGCCCGAGCCAGAGAAAGAGCCAGGAGAACAAGCAGGCTGCAGTGGGGTGGAGGAGTAACAACTCCAGGGGGCTGTTCTCCGTGGGCCCCGGCTGGAGTGGGGGCCCTCGGCAGGTGCCCACCCAGGCCGACCTTTGGCACCAGCCCGGATACTGAAGAAGTGGCAGCGTGGATTTTCTGCATGAATCCTTTGCCTGGGATAGACCAAGAGGGATCAAGAGTAGAACGGCTGGAGGCTTTTGTGTCATCGGCCTCAAGTAGCATCTTCTGCGGTGAACGGCCCCCACTCCAGGACTGACTCACAGAATCATAGAATCGTAGGGTTGGACGGGGCCTGTAAGGCCATCCAGTCCAACCCCCTGCTCAATGCAGGAACTCACCTTCAAGCATCCCTGACAGGTGGTTGTCCAGCTGCCTCTTGAAGGCCTCTAGCATGGGAGAGCCCACCACCTCCCTAGGCAACTGGTTCCATTGTCGTACTGCTCTAACAGTCAGGAAGTTTTTCCTGATGTCCAACCAGAATTTGGCTTCCTTTAACTTGAGCCCATTATTCCGTGTCCTGCACTCTGGGAGGATCATGCAAAGGCCTGCTGGACCCCCACAAACCTAGGGCTGCAAGGAGCTGGGCCAGGCCCCGGATGGATCCGTCATTCTCACCCACCCCTCTCCGAGGCCTCTCCTCTGGTTTGGTGACCCAGCTTAACCCTCCCATCGAGGAATTGATTCTTCACCCCTGGCTCCCCATCCAGGTTAAAGCCCTCTTTGCCCAGGAAACAAGATGTTTCTCTAAGTTTATGGCTCCATTAGAAATTCTCCGGGAAGCTGCAGGCTCCGGGCGGAATTGTTCATGTTTCCTTTTTATGGTGGTGTCTGGCTGGGACTCGGGCAGCGGGGAAGAGCCGGAGGGGGAGAGAAAAGAAGCGACTCAACGGCTTCGTTATCACCTTGGCTTTATTATAGGCAGAGTAAATTGCTTTTGTTTGAAGCGGCATAATGGTCAGAAAAGTGACTGTGTGGAAATGACATTTTCACGCTGCCTATTTATTCTCTGCTAGTGCTTTGCATATTAAGCTTGCTCCATTTGCAAGCCAAAAAAATTCAAAGCTTGTGCTGCAGTTTTTAAGGACATTCGTTGGCCGGCCTCAAAGCCCCAGTAATGCAGACCGCCAAAGGGCTGGCTCTGCACATCCTGCAGGAGAGGGTGGGCGGCTGCTGGCGGCGGCTTGAAACCCACCAGCAACGCTGTGACTGATTCAAGCTCCAAGGCACCGTTTGAACCCTGGGAAAGGCAGTAAATGTGGGATCTCCTCTTCCTATCCCAGGCCCACCTGTCTCCCTTGCCAGAGCAACCAGCTCATGGCCCCTTTCTGCCCTAAGCAAATTAAAATGTGGCCTCATCCTCTTGTGACTTATTGTCTGCTGAGCAGCAGAGAATCACAGAATCCTAAAAGGGACCTTGGAGGTCATCTAGTCTGACTCCCTGCTCAATGCAGGATGCAGTTACAGCTTAAATACCTCCAACAAAGGAGAGCCCAAGGCAATCCGGTCCACTGATGAACAGCTTGTGCCATTAGAAGGTCTCCCCCAACCATAGAGCTGGAAGGTACATCAGAGATCATCTAGACCAACCTTAGCCGAACTCTGCTTCTCTGCAATTTCCACCCATTTGTTCCAATCCTTTGCTCTGGGGCAACAGAGAACAACTCTGTCCCATCTGTAAGAGTCCTTCAGATCTGTAGGGACTTGCTAGCATCCTCTTAATCTTTGCTGCCAGTTCTGGGCACCGCACTTCAAGAAGGATGCAGACAAGCTGGAGGGTGTTCAGAGGTGCAGTCCTAACGAAGAGGAGGAGGGAGGGCAGGAATAAAAGACCCACCAGATGAAAAAGGGATGCTTTAAGCTGGATTCCTGCATTGAACAGGGGGTTGGCCTCAATGGCCTTACAGGCCCCTTCCAACTCTATGAAAGTCCGTTTTATTCTTGTAGTCACAACGGTATTTATGCACATTCACCTTTTCTCCATCTCTGCGCTACAGCCTGGGATTCAACGAAGAAGCTCAAGCATCTTCGCAGAAACGCAGTCGATCAATTTGCTCTTGAACAAAAACAAGGTCCCCCCCTCCCCACCCCGCTTTCTCCCTGGGCTCCTGACAAACTGAAAGACTTTGATGCTTTAATCTCTCTTTTATTCCCTAACAAATGACACCAGGAAAAAGCTGCCTTCCGCTGACAGTAGCTTCATCTGTAGCGCCGTAAACCTTGCTCTGTAATCAATAGATGTGATGTGTACAAGCCTCACCTTTTATGCTGACGCCATTAATGGGCCACGCACCCAAGAAGCCAGCAAGAGGGAGGCCGGAAGGACCCAGAAACCAAACCTGGTAGTTTTTTTTTTGGGGGGGGGGAAGGCCACGTGCCTCCATCACCGCTCCGTTGCTATTCTACCAGTCCCACTTCCTGCCTTCGTTGAGGGTCTAAATCAGCTTCCCCCAACCTGGAGTTCTCCAGATGTGTTGGGCTGCAACTCCCATAATTCCCGCCCAACACATAGTCCAACACATCTGGAAGGCACCAGTTTGGGGAAGGCTAGTCTCACTAGGCATTCCTGCTGCTCTGACTCTTCTTTATCTCATCCCTGCCAAGCATTGCTGCTGCAGTTTTTATTGAAGGTGGGGGTCAGAGAGCAACACAGAACTGGCACCAAAAAAGCCCTTGGGTAAAAGGCGGCCCATGGCAGCACGAGGCCCTCTTCCAGCTCACCCACCACCACAGGCTGCTACCAGTACACCCAGGGCAGCGACTCCTGGAGACGTGCAATCCCAGAAGAAAAACCCAAGCACCTTCTCGAGAACAGCCACCTCCTTAGACAGCATCTCATCCCACTTCTGCGGCGTGTGCGCGAGGTGGGTGGGTGAAACGGTGCTGCTGGAATGATTCCGCCAGGCGACGAGATGAATGGGGCACCGGATTTCCACAGATGGATGGCAGAGGAGCGACAGGCAGGTGGCAAAGTTTTCTGCAGATCAGCTCCTCAGAAGCAGATTACTCTTTGCTCCTGGGCTCATCTTTCTCTTGAAAGCTGCTCAGGAAATGGTTTTGCCTCGCCGCTTAAAGCACCCAGGCCCCCCCACACACACCCTCACCGCTTTTCTCAGCCCTCCCAGCTTCGTCAAAGAGGGGCCTCTGAGGTCCCTGGAGCTGAGGGACGTGGTGGGGAGCGGGTGGTGCGCGCTCCCTCCTTTGCTCGAGGGAACAAGCAGCGCATGTGCATGGGCCGAGCAGGTGGGTGCTCAGTTGTAACGCTGTGTGTGTGTGTGCGTGGGGTCCGTCTGTCTACCCACCCTCTGGAACCCAGCAGCCGAGGCACAAAGAGAAGCGCTCTCTGCTTCCTCCACTGGTCAGTCCAAGCCAGGAGAGCTGCAAAACTGCACAGAAGAACTGGGCCAGCAGGAAGTCAAGTGTCCCTCGGGCAGAGATGCCAAGCAGTCATCATCCGGGGAAGGCGTGGGGATCCCAAGCTCGGAGGCTCCCCATCCGATCCTCACCCTCCTCCTGAGGATACGATCCAGCAGCATGGCTCCGCTCGCCTGGCCGTCCCCTTCTGCGTCCTGCCCGGAGCCCGCGGGCTCTCCCTGGGCACGGGGTGGAACAGGGCTCAAGGGTGCCCGTCAGGGTCCGGCCCCCTCTCTCCCGTGCAGAGCATCCAGGAGGTGACTCACATTGTCCGAGAACTCGTTCCTCTTCCTCTCTACCCCACCCAGCTTCACGGGCTTCAGGCTGGGGTGGGGGGGCTCGTAGGACTGGGGGCACCAGACGTCGCTGAGCAAAAGCCAAAGGGCATCTGGGTCCATCTGCATCAGGTGGAGGAAAACGCTGCAGAGACAAAAGCAGGGAGACGCGGTGGGGTGGGGTGGCAGGGCTCAAGCCAGGCTTCCCGGACCCTGGATCCATAGGGTTGGATCCAGACTTGGTCCTACTGAGAGAGGACTTCTTGAAATCAATGAGTCTACTCTAGGTATCCAGCTCAGTGATTTCTGCCTCCCGTCCCCACCTGCAACTTCTCCGTCTAACAGGCACCATCCATGAGCACAAGAGATCATGCGCAGCACAGCGCAACGCCAGCGACGGGCCACTGCGCAGCAGCCAGGATAACCTCAGAGCTGTGCTCCAGCCGGCCACCTCTCGCCCCACAAGCATCTCTGCATGCTTTCCTGATTCCCCCTCCTGGACGGGGTCGCACTCTCCCTAAAGGATCGGGTCCGTAGTTTGGGGGTGCTCTTGGATCCAGAACTGTCACTTGAGGCACAGGTGAACTCAGTGGCAAAGAGCACCTTTTATCAGCTTAGGCTGATATACCAGCTGCGCCCTTATCTGGACAGAGATAGCCTAGCTACAGTGATCCATGCTCTGATAACCTCTCGTTTGGATTACTGCAATGCGTTATACGTGGGGCTGCCTTTGAAAACGGTCCGGAAGCTTCAGCTGGTACAAAACAGGGCAGCCCGTTTACTAACAGGGACTGGCCGGCGAGATCACATTACGCCAGTCCTTTTCCAGCTTCATTGGCTGCCAGTCCAGGTCCAGGCCCGATTCAAAGTGCTGGTATTGACATTTAAACCTCTAAACGGGTTGGGGCCAGGTTATTTGAAGGAACGCCTCCTCCCATATGTACCTGCCCGGACCTCAAGATCATCTACAGGGGCCCTTCTCCGTGAGCCCCTGCCAAAGGAAGTGAGGCAGGTGGCTACCAGGAGGAGGGCTTTCTTCCCTGTGGCACTCCGGCTGTGGAATGAGCTCCCAGAGAGGTCCGCCTGGCGCCTACACTGTACTCTTCTCGTCGCCAGCTGAAGACCTTTTTATTCTCTCCGTATTTTAACACTTAATTTTAACTTAAATTTAAATTTTACTGTTCTCTGTATTTTAATCTTACATCAATTCTGCTGCGTGGTTTTATCCTGGTTGTGCTTTTTATACTGTATTTTGTATTTGTATTTTTAACCTGTTGGTTGTTTTATTATGGTTTTAATTTTTGTGAACCACCCAGAGAGCTTCAGCTATTGGGCGGTATAAAAATGTAATAAATAAATAAATAAATAAATAAATATCACAAGCCTGAGGGTGGGAGCGAGGTCCCCTTCTTTTGTTCCATTCTGCTGAACACACTCGCCCGGAGAAGAGCTCCGCTTACCTCAAAATACTGGACTCGCAGCATTGTTTGCAAGACTCATTTGTCCCAGGCGGGTCTCCGTCGTTCAGTGGCTCTGCGTAGCACGTTAGGTAGAACCAGCCCAGTGATTCATTCCCCAAAGTGTGTTACACACGTCTATGGTGCTATTGCTTCCTTAGCACTTGGCATTACTGATGGATTGGGCCCTTGGATGTTTATTTATTTAAAATTATGTTTAGGCTGTCTTTTAAGGGTTGAACCCTCTGCCCTTGCCTGGGCTATTTTAACAGGGGAATGACCAAATTGCATCGTTCCGGGGTGACAGATTGTGGTTGTTCTCCATGTAATCCCAGGCTGCCCTCATTTCCCACCTCAGAGGCTCAGAAATTTTAAAAACTGGTGCCGGGGGGGTGGGGAGGCTTTTCAGGCCTACATGTTATCATCATGTGAAACAAAGCAACACTCGTATTACCCCCTTTCCTTTGCATGCTTAATGCCCCCTCCCCACACAGTGGGCTGCCTGTCTTGAAATTAAACTACTTTTTCTTGGATGCTGTCAATAAGAATTTCCTTCCGTTTTTTTATTGATTGGATGAACGGGGACCATTTTGCTACAGTGGAAATTATTCCTGCCAGTCTGGTACAGCCCAATCGATGCCAGAGGATGGTAAATTCATACTGGTTGCTTTGCAGTCTATTCATTTGATCCTGGATGACTGGGCAGAATTGCAACTCTATTTTGAGTTGTATATAACACCTCTTAAGTGACACAGGATCATTAGTTCATAGAATCCTAGAATAGCAGAGTTGGAAGGGGCCTACAAGGCCATCGAGTCCAACCCCCTGCTCAATGCAGGAATCCACCCTAAAGCATCCCTGACAGATGCTTGTCCAGCTGCCTCTTGAAGGCCTCTACTGTGGGAGAGCCCACAACCTCCCTAGGTCACTGGTTCCATTGTCGTACTGCTCTAACAGTCAGGAAGTTTTTCCTGATGTCCAGCTGGAATCTGGCTTCCTTTAACTTGAGCCCATTATTCCGTGTCCTGCACTCTGGGAGGATCGAGAAGAGATCCTGGCCCTCCTCTGGGTGACAACCTTTTAAGTATTTGAAAAGTGCTCTCATGTCTCCCCTCATGTCTCCCCACATCTTACATGGTGTCATAGTTTTCAGGGTGGGCTTGGTAGGTGGCCACCTTCCCCAACCCGGTGCCCTCCAGATGTTTTTTTAGACTACAAATCCCAGCATTCGTGAGCACTAGCCACACTGTCTGGGATGATGGGAGCTGAACTCCAAAACATCTGGATAGCACCAGGTTGAGAAAGGCTGGTATACACTTGACATGAACCCTAAATCAATATAATTGCATTATTTGTATTTACTGGTAGGGTGAGGGGAAACTAGAGTCTGGTGGGGGAGGGGAAACTAGAGAGTCCTAATTTCAGCCATCGCCAGTTCCTACCTAAAACCTGTTTCATCCATGCAGATCACACTATGGTGGATCACTGTTAGTTGCATTTTCAGAATGGGATTGCACAGAAGAGCTGATCCAGAGATTACTTCTTAAGGTTGTGCAAGTACAAAGCAAATCCTTAGCAGCAATGCGTAAGTGTGCACATGTGTATAGTTTAATACCAACCCGTAACATCTGCATGCATTTTGGTTTAATGCTTTTTTTCTTTCAAGCAATTCTATTAAAAGATGAAATGACGTAAAACAAAAAACAAAATTCAATCTATTACATGGCAGTGCAGTAGTATCTCAGCTGTCATATTCTAGTCCTAGCAGAGTCTTAGCAAAGCCATCAGTAGCTTTGGTCTCTGTCTGTCTCTCTCTCCCATGGAAATTTGCATGGAAGAGAGAGATACAGCTTAACTTCTCACTCTGTTTTTATGTGCTAATTTTGCATCTAAATGCTGCTATTCTTAACTTTATAAACTGGAGCTGATATCAGATTCCAAAATACATGCATGGAGCATCAGTTGCAAAGGCCGCTGACATATACGAAACACATTCCCCTACTGTTTCAACCATTCACCATGTGTAGCCTGTTTTTCCCATTCACAATGGTGCAGTAGTGCTCTTTTAATCATTCACAGTGGCGCAGTAGCATTCTTCCAACCTTTCAAAATATCCCAATGGCGGATGAGAAGGGAGAAGTCGGGGGTGGACTTAATTCAAGGGCTTAATTCAGTGTTTCCATTAAATTCCCCGGGGAAGGGATCAAGCCTCTCTTGTTCACTGAGTAACACCTTAGTGGTCGATGACGTTCAGTTCTATTCGGTGGACTCCACCTACCCAACCCCAAAGTATGGCGGTTCCAAATGCTGTGTGCCCCCATGCAAACGGGTCTTTAGGTAACAATTTCATGAAAATCCAGATATAACCAGAAAGCGCTTCTCAGAACATTTCTATGTAGCCCCTTTCAAAGGACGCAGGCAACGAAGTCTTTTCCCGTCGCCTGGTACCCGATTCTTTTAAATGGAGCTGCCGGCAATTGGACCGGGGACCAAAGCACTCCGTTAGGCTCCGTTCTTCAAAGGGAAAAGAAGTGAATGAGAGGGAAATTCGATGGACCCTGGGTGAACATCCCAGGGACCATAAGACGGCCTAGAAAACCTCTCCCGAGGTTGTAGACAGTGTTTGTTTATTTATTTATTTATTGCATTTTTATACCGCCCAATAGCCGAAACTCTCAGGGCGGTTCACATCCTCTGATGTCATGTTTCTCACCTGCCCAAGGGTCTCTACTTGCCTTGCTCGGCTTCGTCCATTTTCTTCTGCTGCCCCTTACGCCTGGAACGCTCTTCCAGAACATTTGAGAACTACAAGTTCAACCACAGCTTTTAAGGCTCAGCTAAAAACTTTTCTTTTTCCTAAAGCTTTTAAAACTTGATTTTGTTCTGACTTTTATACTGCCTGTTTGGTGCATTCTCTTCCCCTCCTTATTGTTTTATTATGATTTTATTAGAATGTAAGCCTATGCGGCAGGGTCCTGCTATTTATTGTTTTACTCTGTACAGCACCATGTACACTGATGGTGCTAAATAAATAAATAAATAAATAAATATAATAATAATAATAATAATAATACACCCAATCCGCACAGAACCCCAACTCCGTGGCTTCTATAGGAACGGATTCACACATTTCTAAGTTCCTATACAGAATTTACTTCCATTTAGGGATCAGCGCCCTGCATGGGGGACATTGCAATGAATATCATACGCAAAGCCAATCACCCCGCCCGCCTCCCCACAATGCATACACGTAAAGCTAGGTCCCCACGTGCAGCCAGCCAGCCATAAGTGCAGCAAATGTAAGGTCTTCACACTTATAGTTGACGATCTACACCTCAGGCTCAGCAAAAAAACCCGAATGGGTCGCCACGCGTGGAGCGACCCACAGACCTATGAGCAAAGGCAATTCGTCAGAGGCACCCCTGCCTGACCATGCGGCGAAGAAAACACCGGGATACCCATAGCATAGCCCGCAAAAGGCGGGTGTTGGATACCCAGGACGAGATCCACCACCCATCCCGGCCCCTTGTGCTGGCTGCCTCTCCAAGGTTGGAAAACTGATCTCGGTGGGGAGGGGGGAGAAGAGGGCGTTCTGGTGGGCAGGCAGGGGGCGAGAGGCCAGGATATGGCTTATCCTGAGCCCCCTCCCCTCCCTCTCTAAAGCGCCCTCACGAGACAGGCTGAAAAGCCCATCTAGTGAAAAGGAGGGCGATGGGAGGATGCGAAGGCCAAGATTACCCTGGCCTTTCCTACTGCCCTGGCTTAGGCCATGAAGCCCAAGGACCTCCTGAGCTGCACAGGCCAAACATCCACGTTAGTACAGATCGGGGTCTCCGGCACAAAACTCTGAAACTGGCCAGCAGCAGCAGCAGCAGCAGCACAAAGCCCTTATAAAAGAGAACCCCACTGCGCAGCTCTCACAGTTTATAGGCGAGAAACGCAAAGGCCGAGAGGCGAGCAATTAGCAGGCCAGCTGTGGCAGAGAAGGTTTGTTCTCATTTGCACATTCACTTGCTACTCTTGAACTACTGGGAGTCTAACCCCACACTACAAATCACCCAGAGATCTGCTACTAGATCTTCAACACCCTTCCGCCCGCCTCCCCCATCGTTGGGAGCATTAAGACAGCCGAGAAACAAAGCCCTCTGAAGAGAGACTGAAAGACCTGGGCCTGTTTAGAATGGAGAAGAGAAGATGGAGCGGAGACATGAGAGCACTCTTCAAAGACTTGAAAGGTTGTCACACAGAGGAGGGCCAGGATCTCCTCTCGATCCTCCCAGAGTGCAGAACACAGAATAACGGGCTCAAGTTAAAGGAAGCCAGATTCCAGCTGGACATCAGGAAAAACTTCCTGACTGTTAGAGCAGTACGACAATGGAATCAGTTACCTAGGGGGTTGTGGGCTCTCCCACCCTAGAGGCCTTCAAGAGGCAGCTGGACAACCATCTGTCAGGGATGCTTTAGGGTGGATTCCTGCATTGAGCAGGGGGTTGGACTCGATGGCCTTGTAGGCCCCTTCCAACTCTGCTATTCTATGATTCTATGAGAAGACTAGTCTCTTCCAGCAGGCCGACCCAGTTGAATTTTAAACCTAAGAATTTTAAGATGCCCTGATTGTTATTTTAATATTGGATTGGTTTTATATGCTCTTTTAACTAATTTTATGTATTATATTGTGTTTGGTGTTGTTTCCCGTCTCGATCCAGAGGGAGAGGCGGGTAATAAATTAATTAATATATTATTATTATTGGCTGCTCTAGCACGTATTTCCTCTAGAGGTGGGGCAGTCGCAGAGCCTGCCACAAACGGAGTGTGTGTTCACACGGAGTGTGTGGTCTAAAGCAGTTCCCCGAAACCTGCGGCACACTCTGGGATTCTGCGGCAGACGTCTGGGGCCTTTTCCTGCATACGGCTCAATCAAAAAATACCCCGATAGGTAGACAATTTGAAAAGCACGGATCTGCTCTAAGACCCTGGCTGGGAAAGGCGTACGCCAACAAGCTGGCAGCAGGGGAACGAGAGTCTCCGGAGAGAAAGCCGGCCTCGGTCCATGGCAAAGGCGGCTTGCTCAATTCCTTGTTTGAATGAGACGAGCCGCTTTCCTGCTCGAGCAGAGCACGCCTGTCCCTGGGTGTTGTCTCTGTGTCCATTGAGACAGCTCCAGAGGCTGGAATTAGAGGCTCTTTGCATCCGGCCCGGCTCCCTAAAGCCATGAGAGGCTCTTCAGACTTCACTGGGATTCCGCTGAGACCCTTCTCGTAGAGGAATAATTGCAGACACTCTTGGTGGCCTAGGTAACAGCTGCCAGGAGAAATCCATTTTCTTGGGCAAGGCCCTGTGCGGGAGGGCCAGAGAGCCTTCACCACGAAAATGGTGGAGGTAATTTGCAGGTGATCCCAGGAAAGGGGGGAAGGCTTGGGGTGCACAGAGAGGAGTTGCCGGGGTTCCCCAAATCACACAGGAAGGCGGCGAACTGGCCCCTGAATGCTCTTCTTCCTGCAATTCACCCCTAGCATTTTTAATGCCCAAATGCTGTTATTTCCTCTCCCTGCCAGGCATACAAAATGCTGCTGAGAAGTGGCCTGCCATTATTCCTGCGCTACCCAGGACAGGCTAAACCAGGGGTCTGGAAGCGAAGCCCTCTGAGGAGAGATGGAAAGAACTGGGCAGGTTTAGTCTGGAGAAGACTGAGGGGAGACATGAGAGCACTCTTCAAAGACTTGAAAGGTTGTCACACAGAGGAAGGCCAGGATCTCTTCTCGATCCTCCCAGAGTGCAGGACATGGAATAACAGGCTCAAGTTAAAGGAAGCCAGATTCCGGCTGGACACCAGGAAAAACTTCCTGACTCTGTTAGAGCAGTACAATGGAACCAGTTACCAAGGGAGGTTGTGGGCTCTCCCACACTAGAGGCCTTCAAGAGGCAGCTGGACAGCCATGTCAGGGATGCTTTAGGGTGGATTCCTGCATTGAGCAGGGGGTTGGACTCATAGAATCATAGAGTAGTAGAGTTGGAAGGGGCCTACAAGGCCATCGAGTCCAACCCCCTGCTCAATGCAGGAATCCACCCTAAAGCATCCCTGACAGATGGTTCTCCAGCTGCCTCTTGAGGGCCTCTAGTGTGGGAGAGCCCACAACCTCCCTAGGTAACTGATTCCATTGTCGTACTGCTCTAACAGTCAGGAAGTTTTTCCTGACGTCCAGCTGGAATCTGGCTTCCTTTAACTTGACCCCGTTATTCCATGTCCTGCGCTCTGGGAGGATCGAGAAGAGATCCTGGCCCTCCTCTGTGTGACAACCTTTTAAGTATTTGAAGAGTGCTATTATTATTATCATTATTATTATTATTATTATTATTTATATAGCACCATCAATGTACATGGTGCTGTACAGAGTAAAACAGTAAATAGCAAGACTCTGCCACATAGGCTTACAATCTAATAAAATCATAGTAAAACAATAAGGAGGGGAAGAGAATGCAAACAGGCACAGGGTAGGGTAAGCAGGCACAGGGTAGGGTAAAACTAACAGTATAAAGTCTGCACAACATCAAGTTTTAAAAGCTTTAGGAAAAAGAAAAGTTTTTAGTTGAGCTTTAAAAGCTGCGATTGAACTTGTAGTTCTCAAATGTTCTGGAAGAGCGTTCCAGGCGTAAGGGGCAGCAGAAGAAAATGGACGGAGCCGAGCAAGGGAAGTAGAGGCCCTTGGGCAGGCGAGAAACATGGCATCAGAGGAGCGAAGAGCACGAGCGGGGCAATAGTGTGAGATGAGAGAGGAGAGATAGGAAGGAGCTAGACCGTGAAAAGCTTTGAAGGTTAACAGGAGAAGTTTATATTGGATTCTGAAGTGAATTGGAAGCCAATGAAGAGATTTCAGAAGCGGAGTAACATGGTCGGAGCGGCGAGCCAAGAAGATGATCTTAGCAGCAGAGTGGTGAACAGAAACCAACGGACTGATGTGAGAAGAAGGAAGGCCAGAGAGAAGAAGGTTGCAGTAGTCCAACCGTGAAATAACCAGCGCATGAACAAGCGTTTTGGCAGAAGAGACAGACAAAAATGATCGAATCCTGGCAATATTATACAGGAAAAATCGACAAGATTTAGCTACTGCCTCAATATGAGGAATAAAGGAGAGCGAGGAGTCGAAGATAAAGCCAAGGCTACGAGCTTCCTTGACCGGAGTAAGCGTAACATCATTGACAGTAAGAGAGAATGAGAGATGAGGAGAAGGTTTAGGAGGAAAAACAAGCAATTCAGTCTTTGCCATATTGAGTTTCAAACGACGATGAAGCAGCCAAGCTGAGATATCTGAAAGACATGCCGAGATACGATCGTGAACATCAGGAGAAAGTTCCGGAGATGACAGATATAGTTGTGTATCATCGGCGTACAGATGATATTGGAGGCCATGAGATTGAATAAGCTTGCCCAAGGGCAACATGTATAAGGAAAACAACAACGGGCCAAGCACCGAGCCTTGCGGAACCCCTACTGAAAGGGGAAAGGAGGAAGACGAGCTGCCATTAGTCAACACGCTGAAAGAGCGACCCGCTAGATAGGAGGCAAACCAGTTATAGACAGAGCCACAAAATCCAAGGTCATGAAGGGAATCTAAGAGAAGATCATGATCAACCGTGTCAAAGGCTGCAGTTAGATCAAGGAGAATAAGAAAGGAATAATGGCCTTTAGACTTGGCAGTAAGGAGATCATTGGTGATCTTAGTAAGGGCTGTTTCGGTGGAATGCAGAGGACGGAATCCAGATTGAAGTGGATCCAAAGCAGAGTTACTAGAAAGAAAGTCAAGACAGCGAGAGTAGACCGCCCGCTCCAGGATCTTTGAAACAAACGGCAACAAAGAGACAGGTCGGTAGTTAGACAGAGATAGCCTATCAAGAGTAGGTTTCTTGAGAATGGGAGAGACTGTAGCATGTTTAAAAGCAGAAGGAAATGAACCAGAGGACAGAGAAAGATTAATAATATGTAGCAAGGAAGGGAGGATAGCAGGAATAAGATTAATAAAGACGCGAGAAGGAATCGGATCACGAGAACAAGTGGAAGGCTTCGAAGAGCGCAGTATTGTAGACAGTTCATCCGCAGAGACCGAAGAAAACGCAGAGAAATTTGCAGGAGGAACCGACAGATGAGGAACAGGAACTGGAAGAGGAGCAGAGCTGGCCAGATCAGAGCGGATAGTTTGGATTTTAGCATTGAAAAAAGAGGCAAAGTTATTAGCAGACAGAGAGGCGGGGAGAGATGGCGGATTAGGCTTCAGAAGAGAATTGAAGGATGCAAAGAGCCGCTGAGGATGCCTAGCATTTGACTGGATCAGCGTTGAGTAGTACTGCTGTTTGGCCAGTGAAATGTCTCCCCTCAATCTTCTCTTCTCCAGGCTAAACATGCCCAGTTCTTTCAGTCTCTCTTAGGGCTTTGTTTCCAGACCCCTGATCATCCTGGTTGCCCTCCTCTGAACCCGCTCCAGCTTGTCTGCGTCCTTCTTGAATTGTGGAGCCCAGAACTGGACGCAATACTCTAGATGAGGCCTAACCAGGGCCGAATAGAGAGGAACCAGTACCTCCCGTGATTTGGAAGCTATACTTCTATTAATGCAGCCCAAAATAACATTTGCCTTTCTTGCAGCCATATTGCACTGTTGGCTCATATTCAGCTTGCGATCTACAACAATTCCAAGATCCTTCTCGTTCGTAGTATTGCTGAGCCAAGTATCCCCCATCTTGTAACTGTGCTTTTGGTTTCTATTTCCTAAATGTCGAACTTGGCATTTATCCCTATTAAATTTCATCCTGTTGTTTTCAGCCCAGCACTCCAGCCTATCAAGATCCTTTCGAAGTTTGTTTCTGCCTTCCAGGGTATTAGCTATCCCACCCAATTTGGTGTCATCTGCAAATTTGATCAGCGTTCCCTGCACCTCCTCGTCCAAATCATTAATAAAAATGTTGAAGAGCACTGGGCCCAGTCAACCGATGGGAACACCTGCAGATGCCTTGACCTGAGCCAAACCACGAACGGGTGGGGGGTCCATCTAGCCTCCTGCTAGCAGCTGCCCCTGAAGGCCTCTGGCAGAGGCTCCTTTTCCAGCCCTCTTTCCAGACATCTCTGAAGTGGAGATGCCGCCGGGGCCTGAATCTGGGCCTGTCCACATGCAAAGGAAATGCTCAGTCACTCCAGGAGGCACCGGGGCAGGTGGGGTGCAAAGCAGCTCCTGTGAGCCATGGCTCTGCCGCTCCACCCAGGCTTAAGGGAGCTGAAAATACCCAGGATAGCGACGGGCTGGGCTCCAGGAGGCAGGCGGGGCAGGGAGGCCTCCACAGTTGCACGTCAACCAGCCTGCGAGCGCAACGGGGCCTTGGGCGCGCACCCCCGTCTTTCCCCGCGCTCCTCATCCGTGCTGCCTGCCTTGCGCCTTCCGCTCTCATCCGGATCCAGCCCAGCCAGCCAGAGATGGCGAAACTGCCAAGTGCAGCCAGGCGGACGCGAGCCCAGCCCTGCTTCTCTCACAATAGTCTGGGGGCCTCTGCAGCTTAAGGAGCAACTTGACTTCTGCATCTTATTTTTTTCCTGAAAAACTCTCAGTGTGGTAGTTTCCAAGCAACCTCCGTTTCCATGGCAAAAGATCCCAGGGTTAATCCAGGCTGGTGTGCTTACGTTCGTATTTGCTTTGTTCAAGTGAGGTTTATTGATTTTCTTTATTTTTTTGCTTTTGCTTGGCAGCCCAGCAGATCCTGGCTTGCAACTGGCAGATACAAGCAGGCACCCAAGAACTGGAAGTGGCTCCCACGGGCCACGTACAGGCGGGCGCGTGCCAGCGTGTCTACGAACGGAGATGGCACAGAGTCACTGGCTCAGGCGCGCTCAAGTCACCAGCCTGGAGCAGAAGTGCATCTTCTTCTGGGTTTGCGACCCTCCTGTCGCGCCGGATCAAACCGCAGCCACAGTGGCAGCCAGGTGCCCAGCAAGGCAAGGGCTCTGTGGCCGGTCTCTGACGTGGAAGGGGGCCGTGGGCGGCACTCTGAGCTTCTCAAGAGTTGTTGTTGTTTATTCATTCAGTCGTTTCCGACTCTTCGTGACTTCATGGACCAGCCCACGCCAGAGCTTTCTGTCGGCCGTTGCCACCCCCAGCTCCCCCAAGGTCAAGTCTGTCACCTCCAGAATATCCTCCATCCATCTTGCCCTTGGTCGGCCCCTCTTCCTTTTGCCTTCCACTTTCCCTAGCATCAGCCTCTTCTCCAGGGTGTCCTGTCTTCTCATTAGGTGGCCAAAGTACTTCAGTTTTGCCTTTACTACCCTTCCCTCAAGTGAGCAGTCTGGCTTTATTTCCTGGCGTATGGACTGGTTTGATCTTCTTGCAGTCCAAGGCACTCTCAGGATTTTCCTCCAACAGCACAGTTCAAAAGCATCTCTCTTCCTTCGCTCAGCTTTCCTTATGGTCCACCTCTCGCAGCCATAGGTTGCTACGGGGAATACCATGGCTTTCACTATGCCTTTAACTAGGCCTTTTCATTAAGCAGTTCCACTGTGCCGAGGCAGACGAGGCACAAAGTCCAGACTTCTTGAATGATTTTCATAGCAAGCTGCTTTGGATATTATAGAAAAGCAGGAAAAAAGTATTTTAAATAAATATACAAAACATGTATATGAATGGGAAGTTTCCATAGGCTGTTTTGTTGTTAAGGTTGAAAAACAACCACTTCCTCTTCCTTCTTCCATCAGTGCGATATGGCTGCAAGAAAGGCAAATGCTGCAGGCCTTAGCTTGCCAATGCCAACTCCATTTAAGCGGAGCCCATGAGCATGTGGGCAGCCTTTTATCCTGGACTAGTGAAATGCCATTCAGCAGGATGACAGGAGACGAGGGAGAACAGCCTGGTTATTAGCACGGATGGCTGATATGTGTGTTCAATGGGTTCTGGAGCAGCACAACCTGCTAAAAATGTGTCAGAATTCAGTGGGAAGCCCTGATAACAGAGTCAGAAACCACCTGTAATGTTTGCTTGTCCAACTGCCCTGTGTTGCATTTCCTTGGGCTGCATTAATAGAAATATAGCTTTCAAATCACGTGAGGTCTTGGTTCCTCTCTATTCAGCTCTGGTTAGGCCTCATCTAGAGTATTGCGTCCAGTTCTGGGCTCCACAATTCAAGAAGGACGCAGACAAGCTGGAGCGTGTTCAGAGGAGGGCAACCAGGATGATCAGGAGTCTGGAAACAAAGCCCTATGAAGAGAGGCTGAAAGAACTGGGCATGTTTAGCCTGGAGAAGAGAAGATTGAGGGGAGACATGATAGCACTCTTCAAATACTTAAAAGGCTGTCACACAGAGGAGGGCCAGGATCTCTTCTCGATCCTCCCAGAGTGCAGGACACGGAATAATAGACTCAAGTTAAAGGAAGCCAGATTCCAGCTGGACATCAGGAAAAACTTCCTGACTGTTAAGAGCAGTATGACAATGTAATCAGTGACCTAGGGAGGTTGTGGGCTCTCCCACCCTGGAGGCCTTCAAGAGGCAGCTGGACCGCCATCTGTCAGGGATGCTTTAGGGTGGATTCCTGCACTGAGCAGGAGGTTGGACTCGATGGCCTTGTAGGCCCCTTCCAACTCTGCTACTCTATGATTCTATGATTCTTCTTCTTGGGTCTGTTGGAGACTCTTGAGCCTGTCTCTGCTGGAACCCTGCACTGGAGCCTGGCATGGAAGCAACGTCAGGCCTGAGTCTCGTTGAGGGCACCTGCGAGCCGAAGATCTCAGGGCTTTACGGAGGTGCTACCTGGCAGCTAGAAGAGAGACGCGGTAGAAGAAAAGAGCTGACAGCCCCCCCTCCCCCCAGTCCGTGCTTCGCAGCTGGCAAGAACTGGATCCATGTAGAGGGTCTGCTAGTTTTCTTTGCTGGGTGTTGCAGAGGTGTGCATCACCCATCAGACGCAAGCTACAACATTTCACCAAACCTCGCTCTTCTTCCTAAACTTCACTCTTCATCAGACTCAGGGAGCGGCTGAAGCGGAGGTTTGAGAAGGAAGAGGAGAGCCAGCCGGCTGAAGCCTTGCAGAGAGAGAAGAGCATCACCTATCTGCACCCACCATGCCGAGATCCTGCGTGGCGCCCAAACGTGATGCAGTTGGGGAGTGTCTGGGTCCAATGTGCTTCTGGGACACTGGACTGGCCCTGTTCTGCAGAGAAGCTATGGCATGATTTGGGATCCTGAAAGCGAGGAGGAGCTGAGGAGCCTTATGACGAAGGTGAAAGAAGAAAGTGCAAAAGCCGGGTTGCAGTTAAACCTCAAAAAAGCCAAGATGATGGCAACCAGCTTGATTGATAACTGGCAAATAGAGGGAGAAAACATGGAGGCAGTGACAGACTTTGTATTTCTGGGCGCAAAGATTACTGCCGACGCTGACTGCAGCCAGGAAATCAGAAGACGTTGACTTCTTGGGAGGAGAGCAATGACAAATCTTGATAAAACAGATAAGAGCAGAGACTCCACACTGACAACAAAGGTCCGCATAGGTAAAGCAATGGTATTCCCCGTAGTAACCTATGGCTGCGAGAGCTGGACCATAAGGAAGGCTGAGCGAAGGAAGATAGATGCTTTTGAACTGTGGTGTTGGAGGAAAATTCTGAGAGTGCCTTGGACTGCAAGAAGATCAAACCAGTCCATACTCCAGGAAATAAAGCCAGACTGCTCACTTGAGGGAAGGGTATTAAAGGCAAAACTGAAGTACTTTGGCCACCTAATGAGAAGACAGGAGACCCTGGAGAAGAGGCTGATGCTAGGGAAAGTGGAAGGCAAAAGGAAGAGGGGCCGACCAAGGGCAAGATGGATGGAGGATATTCTGGAGGTGACAGACTTGACCTTGGGGGAGCTAGGGGTGGCATCGGCCGACAGAAAGCTCTGGCGTGGGCTGGTCCATGAAGTCACGAAGAGTTGGAAGCAACTGAACGAATAAACAACAACAAAAAGCATGCAGGGGCAGAACATGCACACACACACACACACACCCCCAGGAGCCACAGAAACAAGGCCCCCTGGTTGCTGGGATCAGCTCACTGGCGTTGGAGGCATGCAGGGCCTGTCCGAAGGCAGGCAGACCCAGATGCTGGAGAAGTCAACGAGAGACTCCCTGCAGACACAGCTGACTGGTCTGGGGCAGAGCCCTGGCTGGAGGAGAGGCAAAATGGTCCCTGGTGTCATCCGATCAATGAAAATGGATCCTGGGGTAGAGGCAAGGCTGGGGCCCGGTTCAAAAACAGTCCAGGTGGCCTTACGTGTGTGGCCTTCCACACCTCTGGCGTCTTCGCCATGAAATCCAGTTGCATTGCCTGAGCAGGCAGGGTGAGCATCGTGGCGCAGCCCCCACCAGGCCCAGAGATCCCTGGCCTGCTAATGCTACATTATTATTATTATTATTATTATTATTATTATTATTATTATTATTATTATTATTATTATTATTATTATTAATTACATTTATATACCGCCCATAGCCGAAGCTCTCTGGGCGGTTTACAAATTATGTGCTTGTGAAGGCAATCGGTAGGTACATAGATCTATGAACTAAAAAATCATAGAAAATCTTGGATCATAGTTTAGGTCTGACCTCTGAGATGCTATCCATTCACAGCTGGCTCTACCTGCAGGGATTCAAAGTGATGTTCAGAGCTGCTGTTCTTAGTAGTCCAGAGGAGTCAGACGCTTCAGGATGTGATGGTTCCTGCCAGTCCACAAGCTGTGGGTGTGTGGGCTGTGCAGTTCTTTGCATGGATAGTTTCCCCAAACTGAGTACGGCGGTATGCGGCATAAGTTTCCCCCCGCCGGCGGCCATCTTTAATCTCGTGATGGAGGAACTAGACATGCAGCTAACATTTTCAGCAGCAGCAGCAGCACATTTATCGTAACACTTCGCTCTGCCTTAGGCAGCTCTACAACCCTGTCTCTTCTTGAGTGCTGAGAGGTGCATAAGCTGCTTCTCTGTTAGTTCCTGGAACATTCAAGGAAGTAGTGAATATGATCCCAAGGAACCACAGAAAGGCCTTTTCTACACCAGCCCAAAAATCTGGGCTTGTCACAGCTGAGTCCCTTTGCATTCAAATACATGTGCAGATGGGGCTGACCAGTTTAAAGACGACACCAGGAGCAGGGAATGCCGGGCGGGTGAACTTCCGGCAACCCGTATAAATTGGCTCCGGTGTGGCGAGAAGATGGTGGTGAGCGGAGATAAAGCGAGGGAGGGCAAGGCACACGCCAAGGATGAGGCCTGTGGCAAGGCCAGAGAGCAAGCCAGACCAGGAAGTGCTCATGTAGGATCAAAGAGCTGGAAGGGATCACAGAGGTCATCTAGTCCATCCTCCTGCTCAATGCAGGCTCCGTGCTGCAGCTGTGGCCTCCCTGACCATGCAGCCCCCACATAAATGCCTCCAGTGAAGGAGCTGCCTCCACCTTCCAGGGCAGCATCCGTCCCACTGCCAAAGAGCTCTCACTGACAGAACGTTTCTCCTGACGCTTCCTGGGCCGTTCCACCCACTGGGTTCCAGTCCCGCCCTCGGGAACCACAGAGCCCAAGCCTGCTCCGTCTCCTGGGTGCCGCCCCTTCAGGGATTTGAAGGCCACGTGCCCCTGTCTCCCTCCAGGCCAAACCTACCCAGCTCCTCACGAGCCCCAATTTCCATCCCCTTCGCCACCCTGGTGGCTCTGCTCTGTTTGCGCTCTAACTTGCCCAGGCCCTTCTTGGCACGGCGCTCCAAATCCAAATCCTGACGGACGCAGAACAAAGAGCAGCCGTCGTTCCCCGTGATCTGGGCGCGCTGATTCTGCTCGGGCAGCCCAGGGTTGCAGGAGCCTTCGGAGCTAGTGCATCGCGCTGCCGGCCACAGGGCCTTCTCTGGCCTGATTTGCTGGCCTCCCTCTAGTCCCCTCCTCTGACCCAGGCTCCACCCACAGGCCTGCGTTCAGGACTCACGGCTGGCTTCAGCCCTGTCCACACCTAGCAATGACATGCCTTGCAGGAAGGGAGCAAGTGTGTGTGTGGGGGTGGGGTGGGTCAGCCCCCCCTGCCCCACAGCTGCCCTCTTCTCCTTGGGACGTACTAAGCCGTCAGGCTTGAGGTTCACAGAGGAGACCCAGCCTCTCCATACCAGCGGCTGCACAACATGACCAAGGGCCCCTGGGAGGCTGCACCCCTGGGCATGCATCAAGCCACCGGGGGAGACCAACCAGAGATGGAGCAGGTATAGGGGGCTCGCTCCCCCCTCCCCGGCCACTGCAGAAAGAAGGGGAAAGAACACTCCAGCCCTGTCCATCGTCCAAAAGAACAGGAGCCACCCATTGCTATTCGAGCAGGGGAGACCAGCCAGGCTGAAGTGCATTTAAATGCCCGCTTCTCGCTCGCCACCTTGTCCTGGCCTTGAAAAACGCGTCCCCCCCCTCTTCCATTTCCCACCCGCTCCCCTTCCTTTGCGCGCCTTGTCATTTTGAGTTTGTAAGCCCTTGGGGGGGGCGGGGGGGAGGAGGAGGAGGGCCTGCCTCTGCCTTTTGTCTGGATGTGAACCACTTTGGGAGACAAGAATTGTCTGGACAGTGGGAAAAAATGCAGCAAATAAATAAAGATGACAGAGGCGCCAAGATTGGAAACGCGCCCGGCTCTTTCGCTCCCGGCACGGCAGGGCGCCGCTCCCCTCCCGCCTTAGCTGTGGCTGAAGTCACACCCAGCGGCGCTTCGGAAGGCTCTGGCACAGGAGCGCCCGGTCGCCTGCCACGCTTTGCCATGGGCGGGGCGGGGGGAGAGGGGATCCAGGACTGGGGCTCAGCTCTTCCACTTGCTCAGGCAAACGAAAGGGTTAGACTGCCCTTTGGCCAGTCGCTACAGATCTGCCCGTGCCCTTTGGGCAGTCGCTACAGATCTGCCCCTGCCCTTTGGCCAGTCGCTACAGATCTGCCCGTGCCCTTTGGCCAGTCGCTACAGATCTGCCCGTGCCCTTTGGCCAGTCGCTACAGATCTGCCCGTGCCCTTTGGCCAGTCGCTACAAATCTGCCCCTGCCCTTTGGCCAGTCGCTACAGATCTGCCCGTGCCCTTTGGCCAGTCGCTACAGATCTGCCCGTGCCCTTTGGCCAGTCGCTACAAATCTGCCCGTGCCCTTTGGTCAGTCGCTACAGATCTGCCCGTGCCCTTTGCCCAGTCGCTACTAATCTGCCCCTGCCCTTTGGCCAGTCGCTACAGATCTGCCCGTGCCCTTTGCCCAGTCGCTACAAATCTGCCCCTGCCCTTTGGCCAGTCGCTACAGATCTGCCCGTGCCCTTTGGCCAGTCGCTACAGATCTGCCCGTGCCCTTTGGCCAGTCGCTACAGATCTGCCCGTGCCCTTTGGTCAGTCGCTACAGATCTGCCCCTGCCCTTTGGCCAGTCGCTACAGATCTGCCCGTGCCCTTTGGCCAGTCGCTACTAATCTGCCCCTGCCCTTTGGCCAGTCGCTACAGATCTGCCCGTGCCCTTTGGCCAGTCGCTACAGATCTGCCCGTGCCCTTTGGCCAGTCGCTACAGATCTGCCCGTGCCCTTTGGTCAGTCGCTACAGATCTGCCCCTGCCCTTTGGCCAGTCGCTACAGATCTGCCCGTGCCCTTTGGCCAGTCGCTACAAATCTGCCCCTGCCCTTTGGTCAGTCGCTACAGATCTGCACGTGTCCTTTGGCCAGTCGCTACAGATCTGTCCGTGCCCTTTGCCAAGTCGCTACTAATCTGCCCCTGCCCTTTGGCCAGTCGCTACTAATCTGCCCCTGCCCTTTGGCCAGTCGCTACTAATCTGACCGTGCCCTTTGGCCAGTCGCTACAAATCTGCCCCTGCACTTTGGTCAGTCGCTACAGATCTGCCCGTGTCCTTTGGCCAGTCGCTACAGATCTGTCCGTGCCCTTTGCCCAGTCGCTACTAATCTGCCCCTGCCCTTTGGCCAGTCGCTACTAATCTGCCCCTGCCCTTTGGCCAGTCGCTACAGATCTGCCCGTGCCCTTTGGCCAGTCGCTACAGATCTGCCCGTGCCCTTTGGCCAGTCGCTACAGATCTGCCCGTGCCCTTTGGCCAGTCGCTGCAGATCTGCCCGTGCCCTTTGGCCAGTCGCTACAGATCTGCCCGTGCCCTTTGGCCAGTCACTACAGATCTGCCCGTGTCCTTTGCCCAGTCGCTACTAATCTGCCCCTGCCCTTTGGCCAGTCGCTACTAATCTGCCCCTGCCCTTTGGCCAGTCGCTACAGATCTGCCCGTGCCCTTTGGCCAGTCGCTACAGATCTGCCCGTGCCCTTTGGCCAGTCGCTACAGATCTGCCCGTGCCCTTTGGCCAGTCGCTGCAGATCTGCCCGTGCCCTTTGGCCAGTCGCTACAGATCTGCCCGTGCCCTTTGGCCAGTCGCTACAGATCTGCCCGTGTCCTTTGGCCAGTCGCTACAGATCTGTCCGTGCCCTTTGCCCAGTCGCTACTAATCTGCCCCTGCCTTTGGCCAGTCGCTACTAATCTGCCCCTGCCCTTTGGCCAGTCGCTACAGATCTGCCCGTGCCCTTTGGCCAGTCGCTACAGATCTGCCCGTGCCCTTTGGCCAGTCGCTACAGATCTGCCCGTGCCCTTTGGCCAGTCGCTGCAGATCTGCCCGTGCCCTTTGGCCAGTCGCTACAGATCTGCCCGTGCCCTTTGGCCAGTCGCTACAAATCTGCCCCTGCCCTTTGGTCAGTCGCTACAGATCTGCCCGTGTCCTTTGGCCAGTCGCTACAGATCTGTCCGTGCCCTTTGGCCAGTCGCTACTAATCTGCCCCTGCCCTTTGGCCAGTCGCTACAAATCTGCCCCTGCCCTTTGGCCAGTCGCTACAGATCTGCCCGTGCCCTTTGGCCAGTCGCTACAAATCTGCCCCTGCCCTTTGGCCAGTCGCTACAGATCTGCCCGTGCCCTTTGGCCAGTCGCTACAAATCTGCCCGTGCCCTTTGGTCAGTCGCTACAGATCTGCCCGTGCCCTTTGGCCAGTCGCTACTAATCTGCCCCTGCCCATTGGCCAGTCGCTACAGATCTGCCCCTGCCCTTTGGCCAGTCGCTACAGATCTGCCCCTGCCCTTTGGCCAGTCGCTACTGATCTGCCCCTGCCCTTTGGTCAGTCGCTACAAATCTGCCCCTGCACTTTGGCCAGTCGCTACAGATCTGCCCGTGCCCTTTGGCCAGTCGCTACAAATCTGCCCGTGCCCTTTGGTCAGTCGCTACAGATCTGCCCCTGCCCTTTGGCCAGTCGCTACTGATCTGCCCATGCCCTTTGGCCAGTCGCTACAAATCTGCCCCTGCCCTTTGGTCAGTCGCTACAGATCTGCCCGTGTCCTTTGGCCAGTCGCTACAGATCTTTCCGTGCCCTTTGGCCAGTCGCTACTAATCTGCCCCTGCCCTTTGGCCAGTCGCTACAAATCTGCCCCTGCCCTTTGGCCAGTCGCTACAGATCTGCCCGTGCCCTTTGGCCAGTCGCTACAAATCTGCCCCTGCCCTTTGGCCAGTCGCTACAAATCTGCCCGTGCCCTTTGGCCAGTCGCTACAGATCTGCCCGTGCCCTTTGGCCAGTCGCTACAAATCTGCCCCTGCCCTTTGGCCAGTCGCTACAGATCTGCCCGTGCCCTTTGGCCAGTCGCTACAGATCTGCCCCTGCCCTTTGGTCAGTCGCTACAGATCTGCCCGTGTCCTTTGGCCAGTCGCTACAGATCTGTCCGTGCCCTTTGGCCAGTCGCTACTAATCTGCCCCTGCCCTTTGGCCAGTCGCTACAAATCTGCCCCTGCCCTTTGGCCAGTCGCTACAGATCTGCCCGTGCCCTTTGGCCAGTCGCTACAAATCTGCCCCTGCCCTTTGGCCAGTCGCTACAGATCTGCCCGTGCCCTTTGGCCAGTCGCTACAAATCTGCCCGTGCCCTTTGGTCAGTCGCTACAGATCTGCCCGTGCCCTTTGGCCAGTCGCTACAAATCTGCCCCTGCCCTTTGGTCAGTCGCTACAGATCTGCCCGTGTCCTTTGGCCAGTCGCTACAGATCTGTCCGTACCCTTTGGCCAGTCGCTACTAATCTGCCCCTGCCCTTTGGCCAGTCGCTACAAATCTGCCCCTGCCCTTTGGCCAGTCGCTACAGATCTGCCCGTGCCCTTTGGCCAGTCGCTACAAATCTGCCCCTGCCCTTTGGCCAGTCGCTACAGATCTGCCCGTGCCCTTTGGCCAGTCGCTACAAATCTGCCCGTGCCCTTTGGTCAGTCGCTACAGATCTGCCCGTGCCCTTTGGCCAGTCGCTACTAATCTGCCCCTGCCCTTTGGCCAGTCGCTACAGATCTGCCCCTGCCCTTTGGCCAGTCGCTACTGATCTGCCCCTGCCCTTTGGTCAGTCGCTACAAATCTGCCCCTGCACTTTGGCCAGTCGCTACAGATCTGCCCGTGCCCTTTGGCCAGTCGCTACAAATCTGCCCGTGCCCTTTGGTCAGTCGCTACAGATCTGCCCCTGCCCTTTGGCCAGTCGCTACTAATCTGCCCGTGCCCTTTGGCCAGTCGCTACAAATCTGCCCCTGCCCTTTGGTCAGTCGCTACAGATCTGCCCGTGTCCTTTGGCCAGTCGCTACAGATCTTTCCGTGCCCTTTGGCCAGTCGCTACTAATCTGCCCCTGCCCTTTGGCCAGTCGCTACAAATCTGCCCCTGCCCTTTGGCCAGTCGCTACAGATCTGCCCGTGCCCTTTGGCCAGTCGCTACAAATCTGCCCCTGCCCTTTGGCCAGTCGCTACAGATCTGCCCGTGCCCTTTGGTCAGTCGCTACAGATCTGTCCGTGCCCTTTGGCCAGTCGCTACTAATCTGCCCCTGCCCTTTGGCCAGTCGCTACAGATCTGCCCCTGCCCTTTGGCCAGTCGCTACAAATCTGCCCCTGCCCTTTGGTCAGTCGCTACAGATCTGTCCGTGCCCTTTGGCCAGTCGCTACTAATCTGCCCCTGCCCTTTGGCCAGTCGCTACAAATCTGCCCCTGCCCTTTGGCCAGTCGCTACAAATCTGCCCCTGCCCTTTGGTCAGTCGCTACAGATCTGTCCGTGCCCTTTGGCCAGTCGCTACTAATCTGCCCCTGCCCTTTGGCCAGTCGCTACAGATCTGCCCCTGCCCTTTGGCCAGTCGCTACAGATCTGCCCCTGCCCTTTGGCCAGTCGCTACTGATCTGCCCCTGCCCTTTGGTCAGTCGCTACAAATCTGCCCCTGCACTTTGGCCAGTCGCTACAGATCTGCCCGTGCCCTTTGGCCAGTCGCTACAAATCTGCCCGTGCCCTTTGGTCAGTCGCTACAGATCTGCCCCTGCCCTTTGGCCAGTCGCTACTAATCTGCCCGTGCCCTTTGGCCAGTCGCTACAAATCTGCCCCTGCCCTTTGGTCAGTCGCTACAGATCTGCCCGTGTCCTTTGGCCAGTCGCTACAGATCTTTCCGTGCCCTTTGGCCAGTCGCTACTAATCTGCCCCTGCCCTTTGGCCAGTCGCTACAAATCTGCCCCTGCCCTTTGGCCAGTCGCTACAGATCTGCCCGTGCCCTTTGGCCAGTCGCTACAAATCTGCCCCTGCCCTTTGGCCAGTCGCTACAGATCTGCCCGTGCCCTTTGGCCAGTCGCTACAAATCTGCCCGTGTCCTTTGGCCAGTCGCTACAGATCTGTCCGTGCCCTTTGGCCAGTCGCTACAAATCTGCCCCTGCCCTTTGGTCAGTCGCTACAGATCTGCCCGTGTCCTTTGGCCAGTCGCTACAGATCTGTCCGTGCCCTTTGGCCAGTCGCTACTAATCTGCCCCTGCCCTTTGGCCAGTCGCTACAAATCTGCCCCTGCCCTTTGGCCAGTCGCTACAGATCTGCCCGTGCCCTTTGGCCAGTCGCTACAAATCTGCCCCTGCCCTTTGGCCAGTCGCTACAGATCTGCCCGTGCCCTTTGGCCAGTCGCTACAAATCTGCCCGTGCCCTTTGGCCAGTCGCTACAGATCTGCCCGTGCCCTTTGGCCAGTCGCTACAAATCTGCCCCTGCCCTTTGGTCAGTCGCTACAGATCTGCCCGTGTCCTTTGGCCAGTCGCTACAGATCTGTCCGTGCCCTTTGGCCAGTCGCTACTAATCTGCCCCTGCCCTTTGGCCAGTCGCTACAAATCTGCCCCTGCCCTTTGGCCAGTCGCTACAGATCTGCCCGTGCCTTTTGGCCAGTCGCTACAAATCTGCCCCTGCCCTTTGGCCAGTCGCTACAGATCTGCCCGTGCCCTTTGGCCAGTCGCTACAAATCTGCCCGTGCCCTTTGGTCAGTCGCTACAGATCTGCCCGTGCCCTTTGGCCAGTCGCTACTAATCTGCCCCTGCCCTTTGGCCAGTCGCTACAGATCTGCCCCTGCCCTTTGGCCAGTCGCTACAGATCTGCCCCTGCCCTTTGGCCAGTCGCTACAAATCTGCCCCTGCACTTTGGCCAGTCGCTACAGATCTGCCCGTGCCCTTTGGCCAGTCGCTACAAATCTGCCCGTGCCCTTTGGTCAGTCGCTACAGATCTGCCCCTGCCCTTTGGCCAGTCGCTACTAATCTGCCTGTGCCCTTTGGCCAGTCGCTACAAATCTGCCCCTGCCCTTTGGTCAGTCGCTACAGATCTGCCCGTGTCCTTTGGCCAGTCGCTACAGATCTTTCCGTGCCCTTTGGCCAGTCGCTACTAATCTGCCCCTGCCCTTTGGCCAGTCGCTACAAATCTGCCCCTGCCCTTTGGCCAGTGGCTACAGATCTGCCCGTGCCCTTTGGCCAGTCGCTACAAATCTGCCCCTGCCCTTTGGCCAGTCGCTACAGATCTGCCCGTGCCCTTTGGCCAGTCGCTACAAATCTGCCCCTGCCCTTTGGCCAGTCGCTACAGATCTGCCCGTGCCCTTTGGCCAGTCGCTACAAATCTGCCCCTGCCCTTTGGTCAGTCGCTACAGATCTGCCCGTGTCCTTTGGCCAGTCGCTACAGATCTGTCCGTGCCCTTTGGCCAGTCGCTACTAATCTGCCCCTGCCCTTTGGCCAGTCGCTACAAATCTGCCCCTGCCCTTTGGCCAGTCGCTACAGATCTGCCCGTGCCCTTTGGCCAGTCGCTACAAATCTGCCCCTGCCCTTTGGCCAGTCGCTACAGATCTGCCCGTGCCCTTTGGCCAGTCGCTACAAATCTGCCCGTGCCCTTTGGTCAGTCGCTACAGATCTGCCCGTGCCCTTTGGCCAGTCGCTACAGATCTGCCCCTGCCCTTTGGCCAGTCGCTACAGATCTGCCCCTGCCCTTTGGCCAGTCGCTACAAATCTGCCCCTGCACTTTGGCCAGTCGCTACAAATCTGCCCCTGCACTTTGGCCAGTCGCTACAGATCTGCCCGTGCCCTTTGGCCAGTCGCTACTAATCTGCCCATGCCCTTTGGCCAGTCGCTACAAATCTGCCCCTGCCCTTTGGTCAGTCGCTACAGATCTGCCCGTGTCCTTTGGCCAGTCGCTACAGATCTTTCCGTGCCCTTTGGCCAGTCGCTACTAATCTGCCCCTGCCCTTTGGCCAGTCGCTACAAATCTGCCCCTGCCCTTTGGCCAGTCGCTACAGATCTGCCCGTGCCCTTTGGCCAGTCGCTACAAATCTGCCCCTGCCCTTTGGCCAGTCGCTACAGATCTGCCCGTGCCCTTTGGCCAGTCGCTACAAATCTGCCCCTGCCCTTTGGCCAGTGGCTACAGATCTGCCCGTGCCCTTTGGCCAGTCGCTACAAATCTGCCCCTGCCCTTTGGTCAGTCGCTACAGATCTGCCCGTGTCCTTTGGCCAGTCGCTACAGATCTGTCCGTGCCCTTTGGCCAGTCGCTACTAATCTGCCCCTGCCCTTTGGCCAGTCGCTACAAATCTGCCCCTGCCCTTTGGCCAGTCGCTACAGATCTGCCCGTGCCCTTTGGCCAGTCGCTACAAATCTGCCCCTGCCCTTTGGCCAGTCGCTACAGATCTGCCCGTGCCCTTTGGCCAGTCGCTACAAATCTGCCCGTGCCCTTTGGTCAGTCGCTACAGATCTGCCCGTGCCCTTTGGCCAGTCGCTACAAATCTGCCCCTGCCCTTTGGTCAGTCGCTACAGATCTGCCCGTGTCCTTTGGCCAGTCGCTACAGATCTGTCCGTGCCCTTTGGCCAGTCGCTACTAATCTGCCCCTGCCCTTTGGCCAGTCGCTACAAATCTGCCCCTGCCCTTTGGCCAGTCGCTACAGATCTGCCCGTGCCCTTTGGCCAGTCGCTACAAATCTGCCCCTGCCCTTTGGCCAGTCGCTACAGATCTGCCCGTGCCCTTTGGCCAGTCGCTACAAATCTGCCCGTGCCCTTTGGTCAGTCGCTACAGATCTGCCCGTGCCCTTTGGCCAGTCGCTACTAATCTGCCCCTGCCCTTTGGCCAGTCGCTACAGATCTGCCCCTGCCCTTTGGCCAGTCGCTACAGATCTGCCCCTGCCCTTTGGCCAGTCACTACTGATCTGCCCCTGCCCTTTGGTCAGTCGCTACAAATCTGCCCCTGCACTTTGGCCAGTCGCTACAGATCTGCCCGTGCCCTTTGGCCAGTCGCTACAAATCTGCCCGTGCCCTTTGGTCAGTCGCTACAGATCTGTCCGTGCCCTTTGGCCAGTCGCTACTAATCTGCCCCTGCCCTTTGGCCAGTCGCTACAGATCTGCCCCTGCCCTTTGGCCAGTCGCTACAGATCTGCCCCTGCCCTTTGGCCAGTCGCTACTGATCTGCCCCTGCCCTTTGGTCAGTCGCTACAAATCTGCCCCTGCACTTTGGCCAGTCGCTACAGATCTGCCCCTGCCCTTTGGCCAGTCGCTACTAATCTGCCCGTGCCCTTTGGCCAGTCGCTACAGATCTGCCCGTGCCCTTTGGCCAGTCGCTACAAATCTGCCCGTGCCCTTTGGTCAGTCGCTACAGATCTGTCCGTGCCCTTTGGCCAGTCGCTACTAATCTGCCCCTGCCCTTTGGCCAGTCGCTACAAATCTGCCCCTGCCCTTTGGCCAGTCGCTACAGATCTGCCCGTGCCCTTTGGCCAGTCGCTACAAATCTGCCCCTGCCCTTTGGTCAGTCGCTACAGATCTGCCCGTGCCCTTTGGCCAGTCGCTACAGATCTTTCCGTGCCCTTTGGCCAGTCGCTACTAATCTGCCCCTGCCCTTTGGCCAGTCGCTACAAATCTGCCCCTGCCCTTTGGCCAGTCGCTACAGATCTGCCCGTGCCCTTTGGCCAGTCGCTACAAATCTGCCCCTGCCCTTTGGCCAGTCGCTACAGATCTGCCCGTGCCCTTTGGCCAGTCGCTACAAATCTGCCCGTGCCCTTTGGTCAGTCGCTACAGATCTGCCCGTGCCCTTTGGCCAGTCGCTACTAATCTGCCCCTGCCCTTTGGCCAGTCGCTACAGATCTGCCCGTGCCCTTTGGCCAGTCGCTACAAATCTGCCCGTGCCCTTTGGTCAGTCGCTACAGATCTGCCCGTGCCCTTTGGCCAGTCGCTACAGACCTGCCCGTGCCCTTTGGCCAGTCGCTACAGATCTGCCCGTGCCCTTTGGCCAGTCGCTACAGACCTGCCCGTGCCCTTTGGCCAGTCGCTACAGATCTGCCCGTGCCCTTTGGCCAGTCGCTACAGACCTGCCCGTGCCCTTTGGCCAGTCGCTACAGACCTGCCCGTGCCCTTTGGCCAGTCGCTACAGATCTGCCCGTGCCCTTTGGCCAGTCGCTACAGATCTGCCCGTGTCCTTTGGCCAGTCGCTACAGACCTGCCCGTGCCCTTTGGCCAGTCGCTACAGACCTGCCCGTGCCCTTTGGCCAGTCGCTACAAATCTGCCCCTGCCCTTTGGCCAGTCGCTACAGATCTGCCCGTGCCCTTTGGCCAGTCGCTACAAATCTGCCCGTGCCCTTTGGTCAGTCGCTACAGACCTGCCCGTGCCCTTTGGCCAGTCGCTACAAATCTGCCCGTGCCCTTTGGTCAGTCGCTACAGACCTGCCCGTGCCCTTTGGCCAGTCGCTACTAATCTGCCCGTGCCCTTTGGTCAGTCGCTACAGACCTGCCCGTGCCCTTTGGTCAGTCGCTACAGACCTGCCCGTGCCCTTTGGCCAGTCGCTACAGACCTGCCCGTGCCCTTTGGCCAGTCGCTACAGACCTGCCCGTGCCCTTTGGTCAGTCGCTACAGACCTGCCCGTGCCCTTTGGCCAGTCGCTACAGACCTGCCCGTGCCCTTTGGCCAGTCGCTACAAATCTGCCCGTGCCCTTTGGTCAGTCGCTACAGACCTGCCCGTGCCCTTTGGTCAGTCGCTACAGACCTGCCCGTGCCCTTTGGCCAGTCGCTACAAATCTGCCCGTGCCCTTTGGTCAGTCGCTACAGACCTGCCCGTGCCCTTTGGCCAGTCGCTACAAATCTGCCCGTGCCCTTTGGTCAGTCGCTACAGACCTGCCCGTGCCCTTTGGTCAGTCGCTACAGACCTGCCCGTGCCCTTTGGCCAGTCGCTACAGACCTGCCCGTGCCCTTTGGCCAGTCGCTACAGACCTGCCCGTGCCCTTTGGCCAGTCGCTACAGACCTGCCCGTGCCCTTTGGCCAGTCGCTACAGACCTGCCCGTGCCCTTTGGCCAGTCGCTGCAGATCTGCCCGTGCCCTTTGGCCAGTCGCTACAAATCTGCCCCTGCCCTTTGGCCAGTCGCTACAGACCTGCCCGTGCCCTTTGGCCAGTCGCTGCAGATCTGCCCGTGCCCTTTGGCCAGTCGCTACAGATCTGCCCGTGCCCTTTGGCCAGTCGCTACAAATCTGCCCGTGCCCTTTGGTCAGTCGCTACAGACCTGCCCGTGCCCTTTGGTCAGTCGCTACAGACCTGCCCGTGCCCTTTGGCCAGTCGCTACAGACCTGCCCGTGCCCTTTGGCCAGTCGCTACAGACCTGCCCGTGCCCTTTGGCCAGTCGCTACAGACCTGCCCGTGCCCTTTGGCCAGTCGCTACAGACCTGCCCGTGCCCTTTGGCCAGTCGCTACAGACCTGCCCGTGCCCTTTGGCCAGTCGCTACAGACCTGCCCGTGCCCTTTGGCCAGTCGCTACAGACCTGCCCGTGCCCTTTGGCCAGTCGCTGCAGATCTGCCCGTGCCCTTTGGCCAGTCGCTACAAATCTGCCCCTGCCCTTTGGCCAGTCGCTACAGACCTGCCCGTGCCCTTTGGCCAGTCGCTACAGACCTGCCCGTGCCCTTTGGCCAGTCGCTACAGACCTGCCCGTGCCCTTTGGCCAGTCGCTACAGACCTGCCCGTGCCCTTTGGCCAGTCGCTACAGACCTGCCCGTGCCCTTTGGCCAGTCGCTACAGACCTGCCCGTGCCCTTTGGCCAGTCGCTACAGACCTGCCCGTGCCCTTTGGCCAGTCGCTACAGACCTGCCCGTGCCCTTTGGCCAGTCGCTACAGACCTGCCCGTGCCCTTTGGCCAGTCGCTGCAGATCTGCCCGTGCCCTTTGGCCAGTCGCTACAGATCTGCCCGTGCCCTTTGGCCAGTCGCTACAAATCTGCCCGTGCCCTTTGGTCAGTCGCTACAGACCTGCCCGTGCCCTTTGGCCAGTCGCTACAGACCTGCCCGTGCCCTTTGGCCAGTCGCTACAGACCTGCCCGTGCCCTTTAGCCAGTCGCTACAGACCTGCCCGTGCCCTTTGGCCAGTCGCTACAGACCTGCCCGTGCCCTTTGGCCAGTCGCTACAGACCTGCCCGTGCCCTTTGGCCAGTCGCTACAAATCTGCCCCTGCCCTTTGGCCAGTCGCTACAGACCTGCCCGTGCCCTTTGGCCAGTCGCTGCAGATCTGCCCGTGCCCTTTGGCCAGTCGCTACAGATCTGCCCGTGCTCTTTGGTGAGATTCTGCAGATCTGCCTCACCCCTTTTAAAGTCCTTGATCTTGTGGCCTTTTCCACCTTTTGCAATGGCCATTAGCAGAACCGGCTCTGTTTTCCTCCACGTTCAGGGCCCGACTAAGTGCCACATTTGAAGTCAGGGAGGAAATCTCCCAGGTCAGATTAACCAGCCAGCGTGGGTCTGTGCGGTCCCCTCTGGCTACAAATCTCCTGCATAGACAGCCCTGCTTTGGAACAGTGGGAGGGACGAGATAGACTTGATGGCCAACTGAATCCCATGCGAAACCCTGCTCCATGTGAACATGCAAGGCTTGCAGTGTGTGTGTGTGTGTGTGTACATGTGCAAGAGAGTGTTTGTATTACCTGCAGGCAGCTTCTTGCAATTTCACTGGCTGCTTGGCGCTGAGGTAGAGCAGGCAGGCATCCACCACTTTATTCAGGTCGCTCTCCCCTGCAGGGATCACAGAATCATAGAATAGCAGAGCTGGAAGGGGCCTACAAGGCCATCGAGTCCGACCCCCTGCTCAATGCAGGAATCCACCCTAAAGCATCCCTGACAGAGGGCTGTCCAGCTGCCTCTTGAAGGCCTCTAGTGTGGGAGAGCCCACCACCTCCCTACGTCACTGGTTCCATTGTTGTACTGCTCTAACAGTTAGGAAGTTTTTCCTGATGTCCAGCTGGGATGGGGAAAGAGAATCCTCAACAGGAGGCAACAACTCACACAGCCAGGACCTGGTGGGTTGGAGCACCAGGGGGTGGAGGGGGGAGAGAGAGACGAGGCTTGGAGTTCTGAGTCCCGCTTACACCGGAATGCAAGGGGGGAATACTTGTTTAAGGGCTTAGTTTGCCCAGCCCAATGGACAAGGGGGAAGAGAGGCAGGGTTCAGATTGGGGGCAAATGGCAGCTCCTTCCGGTGGGTTGCCCACGATGGAATGGAAGCACATTCTGCATTTGAGTGGAATTTTGGGACACAGGCAGCCCCGTCTACGACACCCCTCTGTGGCAAAAAGCACGCGCTGAAAGGCGGGCAAGGCCTGGGAAAGGCTGGTGCACAGCACAGTTGCAGGACGGGCCCAGCTGAGGCTTCCCGTTCTGCTCAGGTTCAGCACATCACAGACGGTGGTTTTTTAGAGTTCTCCTGTTATCACCTGCCTTTATGTACAGACACTCGCCGTACGCAACCGGGGCGAGAGGCCAAACTTCGGAATGGAATCGTGGCGACGCCCTGCCTTTCCCGGGCACTCACCGAGGTCCAGGGTCTTGCAGAGAGATCCCAGGCCCTGAAGCACAGCCAGCTGCAGCTTGAAGGCGAGGGTGTGGCTGTAGACGGGCCCGGCGCGGGCGCTGACCGGCGCCTGAGCGACGAGGGAGCCGGCCAACTTGGGCAAGACGTCCTTGGAGAATCGCTGCCTCAGGAAGTCACCGCTGTGGGCGCCCAAAGTACGCAGCACCTGCCAAGAGCACAGCCACACAGGCTCTCACTGACAGAGAACATTTGCTTCGAACAAGCAGGACCTGCAACAAAAGGTTGCGGTGCGGAGCGGTCCTGTTCAGGGTCCCAACCGGCAATGCCCTTCTCCAGGATGCTCCACTCCACTCTCCCTCCAGCCCCGGTTTTCCATTCTCCCCTCACCAAGACATTAGGTGGGCACCGGCTGTGTTCCATCCACATTGAGCTGTTTTGGTGGGGT
The DNA here is from genome assembly GCF_023053635.1 of Elgaria multicarinata webbii. Taxonomy (NCBI): domain Eukaryota; kingdom Metazoa; phylum Chordata; class Lepidosauria; order Squamata; family Anguidae; genus Elgaria; species Elgaria multicarinata. Next base: position 217,996,446 of record NC_086171.1, on the reverse strand, counting down.
GGGGTTGGCCCCCTTAGGTTCCCTCCCCCCCACCTAAAGTTGCTTTATTATTATTATTGTAATCCTTGGAGTTCTCCTGTGCATAAGAAGAGCTATGCTGGATCATAGAATCATCGAAAGGCCACCGAGTCCAACCCCCTGCTCAAGGCAGGAATCCACCCAAAAGCATCCCTGACAGGTGGTTGTCCAGCTGCCTCTCGAAGGCCTCTAGTGTGGGAGAGCCCACAACCTCCCTAGGTCACTGATTCCATTGTCGTACTGCTGTAACAGTCAGGAAGTTTTTCCTGCTGTCCAGCTGGAATCTGGCTTCCTTTAACTTGAGCCCATTATTCCGTGTCCTGCACCCTGGGAGGATCAAGAAGAGATCCTGGCCCTCCTCTGTGGGACAACCTTTTAAGTATTTGAAGAGTGCTATCATGTCTCCCCTCAATCTTCTCTTCTCCAGGCTAAACAGGCCCAGTTCTTTCAGTCTCTCCTCATAGGGCTTTGTTTCCAGACCCCTGATCATCCTGGTTGCCCTCCTCTGAACACGCTCCAGCTTGTCTGCGTCCTTCTTGAAGTGTGGAGCCCAGAACTGGACGCAATACTGTAGATGAGGCCTAACCAGGGCCGAATAGAGAGGAACCAGGACCTCACGCGATTTGGGAGCTATACTTCTATTAATACATTCCTTCTTGAATTGTGGAGCCCAGAACTGGACGCAATTAACCAATAATTCAGCAGCTGAATTTGCTACTAGCCTAGGACCCTTGGAAGCCGCCTTCTAGTGAGCCAGACTCGCCTTGGTCCATCTAGTTCAGTATTGTTGAGGGCGACTGGTCCCCAGCCACGCTGAGCCAAACCAAAGCTCTTCAGAAAGGAGACCTAGGCTGGGAAACCTGGCCGGCTTCCTCCTAAACGAAGGAGTGAGTTCTAGGGTAGAGCAGAGCCCAAACAGCTCTGAAGGAGCTCATTCCTCCCAGGAATGGCTTTTGCAGGAGCCCTCCTGATACAAACGGGAGGAGACGCGCGAGGGCTGACGCATCTCGGTGTTTAGCTCAGACAGCTTGCAATTCTATACACATTTACCTGGGCGCAGGCCCTATTGAACTCAGTGGGGCTTACTTCTGAGTAGATAAATCTAGGATTGAGCTATTTATTGTAATGCGTTTTGCCTATGGTAAATTGTTATTGTTGCTTAGCTGCCTTGGATTAAGAAAAAAAGTGGAATACGATGTAAGTTTTTAAAATAAGTAATAAAAAAAGAAAGATCTACAGAAATGGCTTGCTGGTGGTGCCCAGCTATAGAATTCCCAACGAATTTGCTTATCATGTTTCTTTCTGGCTCTTAGTTAGCAGGGGAGAAACATGATCTCTAAGAGCTTTTAACTGGTTTTCAGCTGGGTGCTTTTATCTTTTACCTCCTGCCCTTCTTATTTTGTATATGAGATGTTATTGTAAACTGCTCAGGAAGCCCAGCCGTGGAGCAGTCTATGAACATTTAATCAATGAAATCGAAAATAAGCAAACCTATTTGCATCTATTGCACACAAGCTGCAGGATCCCTCTCGACTTGGCACAGAATTTGTGGTACCTTGCTGCCACTTATTTGAAATACCACTCGCAGTCCTGTGTATGAATAGCAGAGCTGGAAGGGGCCTCTAAGGCCATCGAGTCCAACCCCCTGCTCAGTGCAGGAATCCACCTTCAAGCATCCCTGACAGATGGCCATCCAGCTGCCTCTTGAAGAGAGTGCCCACAACCTCCCTAGGTCATTGGTTCCATTGTCGTACTGCTCCAACAGTCAGGAAGTGTACATGTAGCATAGAAGAACACTCGTGAACACGGGCGGGTGCATCCACTAGAGCCCTCTCACTTCTTTGCTTGTTAAAAAACACATTTCAAGGCCAGAAGGAATCTGGGTTTGGGACAATGCAGTGTGCATAAATAGGGGCTGGCCTCTAAGAAGGCCGGTCAGCCCCACCAAACTACGGAATTCACACTGTTTGGGAGGGCTGGCACCCGGGTCTCAAGTAGCACAGAGCTTTGACCAAGGAACCGGGGCCTGTTCTGGGACCGGGTTTTCCTTCTCGCAGCCCCAGGGAGCTCGTTCTCACACGCAGGATCTAGGGTGGGCTTACCTTGAAGGCTCGGAGTATGGCCAGGGGGTCATCATTTGTCAGGCGGTTGACGAGAGCGGGCCACGCGCGATGAGCCAATGGGAGGAGGAGGTTCTCATGAGGATTCAGCACGACCACACAGAGTTCCAGGACATCCAGGACCTGCCGGGGAAGGGAGGGGGTTCAGAGGAGAAAGACACACTGGAATTAGGGTCCGGTTCTCCAACAGAACGAGTGGGTCTCCAGTACAAAAGGGCTCAAGAGCCCGTCTGCTTTATCCTCACATTTAGGTAGTGCTTGATGTGAGAGAGAGAGATGTGCGTGGGCACGCCTGCTCCAGCCAGTGGCAAGAATGCCCTTTAAGCATCTCAGGGGCAGGGAAAAGAACTCTGGACATGCTTAAAGCAGCTCACTTTCTTATTACTATTTAACATGCTCCAGTCTGACCCTTGGCATCAACGCTGTTTCCGGGGCGTATGTGACCGTTTTGCCACTTTGCCTTCAGGAATTCAGGAACGGCTTCAGCTACGCCCAATGGCATCAGCCGGTTCATTGATCTCATTCCGAAGGCAACAGCTCCGAATAACTTCCCTAACCTTTTCCTGGATTTGCTTCCTAAAGACAACCTCTTAGTCTGGTGCAAGGCTTACAGAGCTCTCGAAAATGGGAGGAAAACCCTCCTCGCTGTCTTCGTGATCTTCGCCCGCCATTTCCTCGCTTTCCCTGGGCTCCTCCGGTTTCTCTCCGTTGCTCTCTTTATCGGATCGGTCCACAGTCACGAAGGGGGCAACGCCACGGTCCGGAGCATGAGCGAGGCACGGCCGGGGGCCTTGGAGGCAGGGTGGTCGGGCGCTCGCCCTGCTGCCAGCCCTGGCCCCGGCCTAATCTCATGCGAGCTGGGCGGGCGGCTCAAGGCTGACAGGAACCCCAGGGAGAGGGGGACACCTGCTCCCCCTCCCCCCGACCTCCCTGCCCCCCAGGTCTGCCAGACAGCGCTGTTTTGGTGGCCCCCAAGCAGTCCGCGCCCCCATCCAGCCCTTCTGTCTCTCGGCCGCTTAATGTCTCCATGACTGGGCTGAAGGGAGTCATGACTCACTTGAGTCCCGTTCATTTCAGTGGGTCTACTCTAATAGCAAGTCCTGGAGGCGCTTCCACGCGGGGCCTGCTTGGCGTGGCTGCTCTGAGGAGTACCTTCAGCCGCACGCGAAGACTCTTGTCGGAGAGCAAGTGGACACATCTCTCCATCACCTCCTTGGCCGTCTGGGCGTCCGGGGGCAGCGGGCTCTCCGCCTCCAGGGTCGGCTCGCTGGATTCAGGCTCCGAAGCAGTCAGCTGTTCTTCTGGGGAGTAAAAGGGGGTAGGACTGGGCACCACTGGGTGGCATTTAAACTCGGCACCTATTTGCCGCCTGGATGCTGCCCGAGGGAGCCGGCCTCCTGAGCAAGCCGTCGGCTCGCGTGTCCCCTGACAGAACCTCCCTTCATCCGCCATATCATGGGATCCATTGGAGCCGTTTGAGGCGCCTGCCTGCTTGTGTGTGGGGCAGCGTTCCCCAACAGGTGCCCTGCAGATCCACTGGACTGCAACTCCCATCATCCCCAGACAGCCATTGGCCAAGCTGTCTGGCGACGATGGGAGTTGGCAGTGCAACACTGGAGCTTGGGCCGGGGGATGGACATCCTTGTGCCCAAGCAGAGACTTGGAGGAGCTCAGGGTTTGCACTGACCTTCTGCTTCCGCGAGATCCCCCTCGGCGATCCGCTTCTGCTTAACGTAGTCCAAGAAGAAGTCCTCCATCTCCTCCGAGGTGGGCAGCGGAGGAGGCCGATTCTCCGGCTGCCAGGGTGCCCCCCTCAAAGGGCCGCTTCCCCGCTCCAAATCCTTCTCCGTCTGGGGCTGCCTGATGAACCGGCAAGCTGCCAAATGGAAACGAGGAAAGAAAGAAAGGTCGTCCCAGCCGGACCCAACATGGAATGTTCAAACTAGGGCTGTGCACGGACCCCCCAAACCTCTTCGCGCCTGATCCCAAATTGTGGATCGGGCCCGCTCCGCCCCGCCTTGCTCCGCCTAGGGGCCACTCCGCTCCGCTGTGGAGCTCCGGCTCCGAATCGGAGCTCCGCAGTGGTGGGGAGTGGCGCCAGGTAAGCCCCCCTCCTTCTTCCCCCTTACCTGTGTCCGTCCCGGCCCATCCCAGCTTCACTAGAGCCCGCGGCTCAACCAGGAACTGTAGGCCCCGATTACGGCCTACACTTCCTGGTTGAGCCGCGGGCTCTAGTGAAGCTGGGATGGGCCGGGACGGACACAGGTAAGACCCCCCTCCCCCTTACCTGGCTCTGCCGCCGTCGCTGCATGGGCGGTGGCGGCGGCGGTAGGGCCAGGTAAACCCCCCTCCCTCCTCTCCCTTACCTGCATCCGTCCGCGGTCCCGTGGCTGCTTCAGTTGAGCCTGAGGACTCAACCAGGTAAGGGAGAGGAGGGAGGGGGATTTACCTGGCCCTGCCGCCGTCGCTGTATGGGCGGCAGTGACAGCGGCAGGGCCAAGTAAACCCCCCTTATCTTTTTTGCGGAGCTCCAGATCGAGGCGAAGGATCCGCCTTCACCTCGATCCGCTCCGCAACACCCTGTGGCTCCACCGATCCTCTTCGCCTCCGCCTTAAGGGGAGTCGAAGCCCCCTGATCCACTCCTGCTTCTCCGGTCCGAGGAGAAGCGGAGCACATCCCTAGTTCAAACCACGGAACGTAAATCAGTTAAGTTGATGGAAACAGGTGATAATTTGGGCAGCTGATCTTTTTTCTAAAAGAGCCCTGGTTAGGGAAAAGCAGGTTCTGTGGCACGCATGAGGCATGAGGTGTACGGGGGCAAATGCAAATCCTCCTGGCTTCCTCTGCCACTAGGACAGTTAGGAGGCAAAACCTCAGCAAACTTTCCAGGAACTCCCACTGAATCCAATGAGATCCTTTTTAAACTGTTAACATTTAACCTTCGGTGCTAAACATCCCCCCACTGCCCAAAGAGCAAGCCTAAGCAAGTCACTTCATGGGGGTCATTCTCAGATCAGCACGTATAGGACTGCAGCCCCACAGGGAAGAACGTGGTGTCAGGGATAGAAGGCACCGCTGTGGGGTCTTGTAGATGCTAGCACAGGCCTTTCAAGAATTTGATTTCCTGAGGTATCATGTCAGGAAGCACCCTCCCTTCCCTTGTTCAGGTTAGCAGCGATTAGCTTTCGACTGTTCTGGAATTTCTGGGAGCCTGCTGCTACTGACCATTGGCTATCTGTTTATTTATTGCATTTTTCTACCGCACAATAGCCGAAGCTCTCTGGGCGGTTTACAGAAATTATATGATTTCTGAAGTGTGTAACCATTAAGCTTTGTGGTGGGTTTCCCTCCAATAAAGAAGTCTCACTGATTTGGGTGTCCTGTGTCAGTTTGCCAGAGCAGGTGCCTACTCCAAGGGAAGCTCAGAGGGTGGCGAAGAGAGAGGGCCTTCTCTGTGGTGGCCCCCCAACTGTGGAACAATCTCCCTGACGAGGCCCGCCTGGTGCCGACATTGTCATCTTTTCGGTGCCAGGTCAGGACTTTTCTCTTCTCCCAGGCATTTAGCAATATGTAATGACCGTGGGTCTATTTTTTTGGCTCGTCGTTTTTAAAGTTGTTATAGTGGTTTTAAATGTATACGTATTTTGCTTGTTTTTGTTCTTTGTATATTGTTTTTAAGTGTTTTTAGCTTATGTGAACCGCCCAGAAAGCTTCAGGTATGGGGCGGTATACAAATGCAATAAATAAATAAAAATAAACATGTGCTTGTCAGAGGGTCCAGGACACCTGCCGTGTGTGTGTGTGTGTGTGTGGTGGTGGGGAGATCACAGCACAAGGCCCAGGTTCAAATCCACACTCAGTGTGCAAAGGTGCTGTAAGGGCGAAATGGGCCACAACATGTTACAAGGAACATTTAAAGGGCAGGCGAGAAAATCCCTCTCGCCAGGAGTTTCCCCATCACGCGGACACGTCTGCGGGGCTTCTGCTCTCATCTACCTCGTGTCGTCATCAGCGTGTGCATGACCCCGAGGAACGAAGCCACTCGGTCGCTGTGACACCGGTCAAGCCTGGCCAGAATGTCTTGAATGACGTCCTCCACCAGCGGCAGCACGTTGGCGTCCGAGTGCCGGAGCATGGCTTCCAGGACCCGCGAGGCGTGGGGCTCGTGCGCCAGGTGGCGCAGGTGCAAGGAAATCCCATTCACCAGGTAGTCGGCGTTCTGGTTGATGAGGTCAGGGACCGAGTTGTACGCACAGGCCTGGCAGATGCCCAACATCGTCCCCTGCGCCGTCTGGCTGATAAGTAGCGTGTCGTCGCCTGCCTTTTCTAGAACAGGGTATAAAGCGGAGATTAACAGCAAACGGAAGTCTTCCTTGAGTGCATAGGCAAAGCAGCCAATCCCTTCCAACTGGATGCAAATTTGCCAGATGTTGCTGTTCATGGTGTGGACCGTGGGCCTTGAATCCAAGGAAGGGAGGGACTGGCTGGACGCTCCGGATGGAACAGCAAGAAGCCCGGCGTAGTTCAGCGCTGGCTCAACAGCAGGCTCTTCGGCCTCCGTGCTGGTGACCAAATGCCAGTTGGCCTGGTCCACGTACTCCTCCAAGACGGAACTCACAACGCCTCTAAGATCTTCAGCGCTCAGGGCAGTTTCCCGTTCAAGAAGGACGTCCCCATCCAGCCCCGTAGCCCCGACGATCAGTTCATTAACAACCAGAGCAGCCTGCTTCCGGTACAACGCAGACTCTCCGTATAGCTCCATGAAATGGTCCACCAGCAAATAGAGGTTCCCGTAGTAGCCAAGAGCCTGGCAAATCTGCTGCAGCAGGAAGAAAACCCGATCGTCTGTGAAGAACCGGAAGGACTTTGCCTGGATGCGGCCCGGGCGAGAGAGTCCCAGCAAAGGCCCCGAAGCCTCCACCAGCCCTCCGGAGCCCAAGCGCCTTTCTTCCACAACCTTCACGTCCTTCACCTCCAGCTCTAGGACTTGCATGAGGGCCTTGGAGAGGCGCTGGAGATGGGGCGCGGAGCGGAGGACCACATTCACCTTGGGGCCCAACAGCTTCAGGTATCCCAGGAGCAAGTTTAAAGTAGCGACCTTGCCCTGGTCATCCTGGGCGTTCATCAGGCGAGGGAGGGCCGTGGCAAGGGAGTGAAGGTCCTCCGACAGGATGTCAGCGAGACGTCTGTGCTCAGCCAGGATTCCCTGCGCTGCGAGGCTCCTCAGGACCTCATGACTCCGGATTTGGATCTCGGGCCTCTCGTCGTTAACTAGGCCCACCAAGGCTTTTAAAAGTTGGCCAAGCGATTCCGCCAAAGACCGGCTGCATTTCGTCATCAGGAGCTGGGCCGCTTCTACTAGCTCCTGCCGCGCCTTCCAGTGAGGGTGAACAGAGACGGAGTCAACCACCTTCTTGATAAGGACGGAGAGCTTAGCTGCAGTGCTTTTGGCCCAGTCCTGCCCCCTGTGGACCCGGAGTTCCGCTGCTCTGCTTCGCCCCCGGGCGGCCTTCTCCCTCTCCGGTGGGACCCGTGCCAGTTGCTCATCCGCCATCACCACACTCACAGCTCGGGAGAAGAGCTTGACGGCTGAGACAACGACCGCGTGGCTTTGCTTCACGTCTCCGGTGATGATGTGGGAGAGGGCGATAGAGATTCCGGGGAGGAAAGAGGCAAACAAATCCCCGCATCGGTGCATTTCTTCCTCGTCCAGGGGCCTGTGATATTCCTGGCAATCGCACTGCAAAAGGAGCGCCTGCAGACACCTTAAGGCCGCGATCTTGATTTGCTTGGCTTTCTCCTGCTCCGCTAGAGACAAAAGCAAGGACACTGCAAAGCCCAGGTGGGGAAGGGTGGAGGGCTGATAAAGAGACCCGATCACATCCCCGTAAGCTGAATGCAGCAAAGCAAGAAGCGCCTGGGTCACGGCCTGCTTTAATTCTTCCGACAACGGGGCCAGCTGCTGCGGGTTGGAGGGAGAGGCCAGGCACACGCTGAGCTCCGAGAACAGCTCCAGGAGGAGGTCCGGCTTCTTCACGCACGTGGCGGAGAGCACGAAGGTCACGCACTGCACCACGCTCTGGACCACACGCTCTCGCTTTGGCCCCGGTGTCTTGAGGGTGAATCTCAACGGGAAGAGGACGTACTCCTGAAGCTCCTGCAGGGCCGAGTCACTGACCGCCTGCAGCTGGGAGTGGAGGAGCTCCACGTTCTCCACCGTGGGTGCTTTGGTCAGCTGGACGCAAACAGGGCGCAAGACCCCAAAGGCCTCCTGCGGGGTGTCAAAGACTGCCATGGCCTGGTCCCGCTACTCTCTCGTCACGCTCCTTCGGCCATCATCCTGCGCGTGGAAGGGGGGGCGGGGGAGAAAAGGTCCATGAGAGCAGTTCCATTCCGTTTCACACATTTCCCAGTGGAGGCCCTGCTTTAAGGTGGATTCCTGCATTGAGCAGGGGGTTGGACCTGATGGCCTTAGAGGCCCCTTCCAACTCTGCGATTCTGTCATTCTATGATTCTCAGCAATGACGGGCCCACCCCTGCTGTGCTTTGGACATGGCTTTGCATGCTGCTGGCTCTGAAGCACTGCAAAGCAACTGTAGTGGACCTTGTCCAAAAAAGGCAAAGAGGTGGCAATTTTCAGTGAAGCCGCCCTCTGCTGAGAGCATGTGCAGAGTTTCTAGTGCACTTCAGAGCTCTCATCCAAAACCTCCAAGCCTGGCACACCCTCCTCCCCAAAACTGCTCCAATCAAAGCTGAATGGGGGACCCTTCTCTTGTGGGGAAGAGGGAGCACCGGCTGCTGGGGGTCACATGTGGCGTTTCAAGCTGTGGTGTAATGGTTAGAGTGCTGGATTTGGGAAAGGGTGATGGTTACAATCGTCTCTCAGCCTCAACGCTTGCTTGGTGATCTTGGACCACTGACACGTTGTCCCTATCTTCAAAAAGGGCAAAAAGGAGGAACCTGGGAACTACAGACCAGTCAGCCTGACATCCATCCCTGGGAAAATTCTGGAGCAGATTATCAAGAAGTCAATCTGTAAACACCTTGAAATCAATGCGGTGATCACTAGAAGCCAACATGGATTTGTCAAGAACAAGTCCTGTCAGGCTAATTTGATCTCATTTTTTGATCGGGTAAACTCCTTTGTGGACAGTGGGAATGCTGTGGACGTCATATGTCTTGACTTCAGTGAAGCTTTCGACAAAGTGCCCCATGACATTCTGATTAACAAACTAGCTAAAAGTGGGCTAGATGGAACAACTATTAGGTGGATTCACAGCTGGCTACAGAATCGGACTCAAAGACTACTTATCAATGGAACCTTCTCAAACTGGGGAGAGGCAACGAGTGGGGTGCCGCAGGGCTCAGTCCTGGGCCCAGTGCTCTTCAACATTTTTATTAATAATTTGGACGAGGAGGTGCAGGGAACGCTGATCAAATTTGCAGATGACACAAAATTGGGTGGGATAGCTAATACCCTGGAAGACAGAAACAAACTTCAAAGTGACCTTGATAGGCTGGAGTGCTGGGCTGAAAACAACAGGATGAAATTTAATAGGGATAAATGCCAAGTTCTACATTTAGGAACTAGAAACCAAATGCACAGTTACAAGATGGGGGATACTTGGCTCAGCAATACCACAAATGAGAAGGATCTTGGAATTGTTGCAGGTTGCAAGCTGAATATGAGCCAACAGTGCGATATGGCTGCAAGAAAGGCAAATGCTATTTTGGGCTGCATTAATAGAAGTATAGCTTCCAAATCACGTAAGGTACTGGTTCCTCTCTATTCGGCCCTGGTTAGGCCTCATCTACAGTATTGCGTCCAGTTCTGGGCTCCACAATTCAAAAAGGCCGCAGACAAGCTGGAGCGTGTTCAGAGGAGGGCAGCCAGGATGATCAGAGGTCTAGAAACAAAGCCCTATGAAGAGAGGCTGAAAGAACTGGGCATGTTTAGCCTGGAGAAGAGAAGATGGAGGGGAGACATGGTAGCACTCTTCAAAGGCTTGAAAGGTTGTCACAAAGAGGAGGGCCAGGATCTCTTCTCGACCCTCCCAGAGTGCAGGACACGGAATAATGGGCTCAAGTTAAAGGAAGCCAGATTCCAGCTGGACATCAGGAAAAACTTCCTGATTGTTAGAGCAGTACAACAATGGAACCAGTGACCTAGGGAGGTTGTGGGCTCTCCCACACTAGAGGCCTACAAGAGGCAGCTGGACAACCATCTGTCAGTGATGCTTTAGGGTGGATTCCTGCATCGAGCAGGGGGTTGGACCCGATGGCCTTGTAGGCCCCTTCCAACTCTGCTATTCTATGATTCTATGACCATGGCCCAAGGTGTGTGTGTGTTGGAGTCTTTGACGCTGTATAGGGCTGACCCCTTACTCTGTCCCTTGGCTTCTTCAGATGCCTGCCGGTCCCAGCACCCTGGTGCTCCAGGGGGGCTTCCTCCTAGGGAAGGGGCCTGTGAGGCCATCGAGTCCAGCCCCCTGCTCAATGCAGGACTCAACCTCAAAGCATCCCTGACAGATGGCTGCCCAGCTCCACTGCCGCCCCCCAAACATCCCCCCTTGGCCCTCCATGGGGACCTCCCTCCCTCCCTCCCTAAGCCCAGGATCCACCACCCCCCTTCAGAACCCCCTCCGGCCCTCCCAGACCCGAGAGCCGCCTGCGAAGCCAGCCCAGACTCCTCACCTGCTGGCTCATGGAAGCAAACCTGGCAAATGCCGGAAGTAAACCTGCGCCGTCTTCCTGGGAGAAATCTCCCGCAGGCGAGCGAGAAAAGTCTCACCGGGGGGCTGCACCGCCCATGCGCGCGGCTCGCTCGCCGGCCGCCAGAGGGCCGCTGGAGCTCTTGCGCACGCGCCGCTCGAGGCCCTCTGGGGGGGCAGCGTGCGCATGCGTCCCACCCGGCGCGCACTCCGAGCCGCCTTCCCGCCCTCCCCCGTCTTTTTTTTTTTTGTCCCCCTCCCGCGACCCGTAGCATGTTGTCCTTTGACCTGCACCGGCGCCGGGGTGAAAGGGTGCGCGGCCATTTTGTGGCGGTTGGTTGTCTCTGAGGCAAAGGGGAGGGGGGGCTCGGAGAGGGCAGCCGGGCGGGCGGCGGCGGGGCCGGTCTGGTCCAGCCAGGCCGGGCGGAGCCGAAGCGCGGGTCCGGGGCTCTCCGCGGCCCTCCCGGCTCCCGCCATGTCCTCGTTCTCGGAGTCGGCGCTGGAGCGGAAGCTGTCGGAGCTGAGCAACTCCCAGCAGAGCGTCCAGACGCTGAGCCTGTGGCTCATCCACCACCGCAAGCACGCCGGGCCCATCGTCACCGTCTGGCACCGCGAGCTCCGTAAGGGTGAGGAGGAGGAGGAGGAGGAGGAGGAGGAGGAAGGGCGGCAGCCAGGCAGGCAGGCAGGCAGGCAGGGAGGCCTCCTCGGGGCGAGGCGAGGCGAGGCGAGGCAGGGCTCCCTCGGGACACGCAGCCCTTCCCGCCGGGAAAGAGAAGCCAGCGTGCCGGGATGCCAGCGAGGCTGAACGGCTGCGTAACACGAGGGGAAAGCCCCGCCAGGCCTCATAGAATCCTAGAATAGCAGAGTTGGAAGGGGCCCACAAGGCCATCGAGTCCACCCCCCACCCCAAATGCAGGAATCCCTGACAGATGCTTGTCCAGCTGCCTTTTGAAGGCCTCTAGTATGGGAGAGCCCACAACCTCCCTAGGGAACTGATTCCATTGTCGTACTGCTCTAACAGTCAGGAAGTTTTTCCTGATGTCCAGCCGGAATCTGGCTTCCTTTAACTTGAGCCCGTTATTCCATGTCCTGCACTCTGGGAGGATCGAGAAGACATTCTGGCCTTCCTCTGTGTGACAACCTTTTAAGTATTTGGAGAGTGCTATCAAGTCTCCCATCAATCTTCTCTTCTCCAGGCTAAACATGCCCAGTTCTTTCAGTCTCTCTTCACAGGGCTTTGTTTCCAGACCCCTGATGGTTGTCCTCTGAACACGCTCCAGCTTGTCTGTGTCCTATTTGAATTGTGGAGCCCAGAACTGGACGCAATACTCTAGATAAGGCCTAACCAGGGCCGAATAGAGAGGAACCAGTACCTTACATGATTTGGAAGCTATACTTTTATTATAGCTTCCATTATGGCTGAAGCAGACGGCAAGGCAGCAGCCCTGGAAGGAGCCCCCGAGGGGGTGGGGAAGACTCTTCCCCCAAGGCTCCTTTTTATTTATTCATTTATTTATTTATGCATTTTTATCCTGCTACCATTGAGCCAAAAAAAGGCTCTCACAGCGGCTTATGATATTTCTTATCATAGAATCACAGAATAGCAGAGTTGGAAGGGGCCTACAAGGGCATCAAGTCTAACCCCCTGCTTTATGAAGGAATCCACCCTAAAGCATCCCTGCCCATGGGCTTACAATCTAAAAGGAAAGGAAAGGAACCTCTCATGCAAGCACTGACTCTTGGAGGGACGCCAGCTTTCGCTGACGTTTTCTTGGCAGGCTTTATAGCGGGGTGATTCGCCGTTGCCTTCCCCGGCTGTGATTACCTTTCCCCCAGCTAGCTGGGTATTCATTTTACCGAACTCAGGAGGATGGAAGGCTGAGTCAACCCTGAGCTGTCTGCCTGAAACCAGCTTCTGCTGGGATCGAACTCAGGCCGTGGGGAGAGTTTCAGCTGCAGAAACTGGTGCTTTACTGCTCTGCGCCACTCACAATCTAAAAGACATGACACAAAAGGAAAGGGGATTGGGAGGGAGGAGGAGGAGGGGGGAAAGGAAAGCAAATTCAGGCACCACAATCTTAGTTGCAAAGTTCAGCATTTACAGTTGGCAGCAGGAGGGAGGGGCCCCTCAGCTGGAGCTGGACCCAGGCTCCTTTAGGGATGTTAGTTTGCTTCTCAGCTCACAAAAGGGGAGCTGAGAACTGGAGGCTGCGTCAACCCGGGGGTGTTGGGGTGAAATAGGACCAAAATGGAAGCCGACCCTTGACTAGCGTGTCGTCCGAACTCAGCCAGAATGACGGCATGTTGGAAGTGTTTTGCAGAGGAACAGTGGAGGGGGAAGAAGAAGGCATATTTTAATTTTTGTGAACCACCCAGAGAGCTTCGGCTATTGGGCAGTATAAAAATGTAATAAATAAATAAATATTTCAGCCGGTGTAGAAGTGGGCGGCCTTTCAGTGTATGTAGGCAGTTGGCAGGATATAACCGCAAATAAGGACACTTCACCAGCCCTGATGCTGGATCAGACCAAGTGATCCCAGGATAAACCTTAGGTCTAGCTGTGGCCCAAGTTTGCCAATGACACCAACTCATTTAGGGTGTTTAAAATAAAATGGGATTGTGAGGAGCTCCAACAGCACACACACACCCCAATGTTCCCCAGCAACTGGTGCACACGGGTTTACTGCCTCTGATACTGGAGGTAGCACATAACCATAATACTAGCCATTGATAGCCTTTTCCTCCAGGAATTGATATAATTCTAGCAGTCCAAGTTAGTAGCCATCGCTGCATCTTGTGACAATGAATTTCGTAGTTTAGCTGTGTGAAGAAGTACTTCCATTTATCTGTCCTGAATCTCTCCCCAGTCAGCTTCTTGGGATGGCCCCGGGTTCTAGTATTATAAGAGAGGGAGAAAAATGTCTCCCTGTCCGCATTCTTCATACCAGGCTTAACTTTGTACACCTCTATCCTGTCTCCCCTTAGCCTCCTTTTTTCCAAGTAACACAATCCCAGCTGTTTTAACTTTCCCTTGTAGGGGAGATATATGCGCCAGCTCCTTGATCATGAAGCTGATTGGTGGGAAATTCAGGACAGATAAAAGGAAGTTCTTGACTAGGTGGACCCTTGGTCTGATCCGGCATGGCTCTTTTTATGTTCTTAAAGACGCTGGCCCTGTTCAGAAGACACCTTAAACCATGGCTTTAACCACGGTGCTTAAGGCTGTTTGGCTGAAGCACCGTGGTTAAAGCTGTGGTTTAAGGTGTCTTCTGAACAGGGCCGTTCTTATTTAGATGGGCTCTCAGCTTTTAAACTGACTTGTTTGCTGAAGTAGATTTTATCTGGTGGGTGCCATTTGTTCTTTTGATATTAATGTTTACTTAATTATTTTTAATTGCCTTGAGCACTATTTTTAGTGGAAAGGCAGCATATAAGTTTATTAAAAATCAATTGCTGCAATATCCCTGATAGTCATAGTGTGTCAGTAATAAAGAGATCTTGGCACTATGTGTGCGTTTAAAACCTTTTTTTAGTGGCGTATGAATCCCAGTTTGGCTAAGGGAGGAAGAACTTAAAAACTGCAGCCCAACCAATACTGAAAATCACCAGTTGCCACTGCCCAGTCCTCCATGTATTTGCTGACAACATCTGCAGAAAATTAAATTATGCCATTCTAGAATCCTTGCTAATAGTGTGGGTTGTGTTGCACTGTATGTTCTATTCAGTGTTCAACTTCAGGAATTGATTGACTCTTCTTTGACCCGGTCCTATTATTTCTAAATATAATGTTGCAGATGACATTTGGTTTGACTGTTAAGAAGTAAAATCAGAAACATAAATCTTATTTCCATCATAAATTGTGTTTCTGGATCTTGGGAGTTGGCATGTATCCAGTTTTGTTTCCTTCAGACTACAATGTTTGTTTTATTTTATTTATATTCTGCCTTTCCACACAGAAAAGAGCCGTACCTTGTTTGTACAAACAGAGAGCTCTGTAGCGAGTTTAATGCTGTGTATATTTATTGTTTTATATTGTATAATTTTATCTGTATGCCACCCTGAGATCCTAGTGAAAAAGGGCGGGATACAAATGTTGTAAAGGAAATAAATAAATAAATAAATAAATAAATGTGGAAGGCTAGAAATTTTGCATTTAACATGTGCTGATTGGTTGGTATTGAGCAGAATCTGCTGAATGAACGTTTGGCACAGAAGGGCAGCACAAGGCTCCCTGCATAAGCAGAGCTCCAAGGAAAGAGTTCTGCAATTCCTGAGGAACTGTACATTTCAGGGGCTTAGTAGCACTTGAATAATTCCCAAGTGCAAGAGCACCTGTGTCTAGGACGGTTGGCTCTCTCCTTTCTTACTTTGTTTTTTCATCTGAACGTTGACATTGTGGCCTGTCAGGTTTGAGCGTCGCTCTGTGAGATGCTTGAATGATGAAGGCCTTGTAGAACGGCACAGTCGTTCAGCGCCGACAGTGTTTTGCATGGGGCTGGCTGCCTCTTTCCTTGAGGTTTTTCTATGGTTGCACAGCAGATAATTGGGCAGTCCCTTGCTCATTTATCTATTTGTTTTAAAATGTTACCTCGTAAGCTGTCTTGTTAAGGCTTTGTTTCAAAAGGCGGTATAGAAATATGTTCAGTGATAATGCCTCCTTCCTTACATACCTACCCATGCCCTAATACCTTTATCTGAGGATCCTATTCACCTGCCAAGTCATGTGCAGCAGGTGGAATGCTAGTCCCAGAAAGATATGCCTGGCACCTATCCTAATGTCTTTTCGTCACTAAGCAAAGACCTACTTATTTTCCCACACCTCTTAAGTCTTGTATTGAGTTTGTTCTGACTCTATACTGTTAGCTTCACCCTACCCGGCGCCTGTTTACCCTACCCTGTGCCTGTTTGCATTCTCCTTCCCTCTTTATTGTTTACTACAACTTATTAGATTGTAAGCCTATGCGGCAGGGTCTTGCTATTTACTGTGTTATCTGTACAGCACCATGTACATTGATGGTGCTATATAAATAAATAATAATAATAATAATAATTGTAGTATTTAACTGTAGTGTTTTAATTTTGCTGATTTTTATTCTTTGTCCTCCCATTGTCTTGGATTTGTTCTTGATTTTATCAGATTATATTTTAATGCTGAATTTATCTCACTGTATTTCTTATCGTATTTTTTTTTAATTTGTTTTGTTTTGTGAGCTGTTCAGAGAAATTTTTCTTATGGGGCAATCTATGTTTGTTTCTTATGGGGCAATCTAGCTACTGCGTTTAACTGAGTTCAGCATTTTTATCAAGTATTGGAAGGCCTCTTCTTGACTCTGATGAAGTAGGCGCTAGGCTTTGAAAGCTTATGCCACGATAAACCCAGCCTTTCAATATGCCACAAGAACTCTAGTGCCACAGCAGCCCTCCCTCTGCAAATACATCCAGAATGGCTGTGAGACAGAATGAAAAGGGTTAAAAGGTGGATGGGTTGAGTGTGAAACATGCCATACAGATATTTTTCTCTCTCTTTTTTTCTTTACCAGCAAAGTCAAGTAGGAAACTTACTTTTCTATACTTGGCAAATGATGTCATCCAGAACAGTAAAAGGAAAGGACCTGAGTTTACAAGGGAATTCGAAACTGTTCTCGTGGATGCTTTTTCACATGTTGCCAGGTGGGTATAATAACCTCTTCATTCCTCAATTTCTTTTCAGTGATTTGAGGGGATTTATAGGTTTATATTGGGAACTTTCTAGCCACTTTGTGCTGGCTACCAGAAATGGGATCAGCACCTATGCCCAGTCTTACCGAAATAACGGCTCTTGGCCAGTTCAGAAGAAATTTGGTGGATGATGTAGGAGAGGGATTCAGTTGGTTTCAAAGCCCATCCTGGTTCAGACCATGGGTCCATCACTCTTGTTTCCAAAAGTGACTAGTCGGCTGCCCTGAGAAGCTTAGAAGTGGAAGAAGTTGGAGATAATGAAGACTTTTCTGTTGCTTTCCCCCACACCAGATCGTCTGCTCAGTGATGTTTTCTTTTTTCGTTGCCTTCTGTTATTAAAAGAGATGCTAGGAATGAGTTTAGTTCAGCTGACTTGTCGCTGAACTAATTTTATGTTGGATTTATGTTGATCGTGTGTGTGTGTGTGTTTGCTTTTATGCATTGCAGCGTTCATATTGGTCTTGTTGAACTGATCAGATGCAGCTTTTGATGGGAATGTGCATCTCCATCCAGGATCACTAGTTGGACATGACTAGAACAAGGACCTTCTCGGTTTTTAAAAGAATGAATCAAGTTTAGGTTAAATAACTGTTCCTTGTTCTTGCCCAAACATTGTGGATGTCCCACAGCTTCATGTCTTCTGGACATTTAAATGGCTTCTGGAGGGAGTTCAGAGGAGAACAACCAGGATGTTCAGGGGTCTGGAAACGAAGCCCTGTGAAGAGAGACTGAAAGAACTGGGCAGGTTTAGCCTGGAGAGGAGAAGATGGAGGGGAGACATGAGAGCACTCTTGAAGGACTTGTCACACAGAGGAGGGCAGAACATGGAATAATGGGCTCAAGTGACAGGAAGCCAGGTTCTGGCTGCACATCAGGAAAAACTTTGTCAGTTAGAGCAGTACGACAATGGAACCAATGCCCTAGGGAGGCCATGGGCTTTCCCACCCTAGAGGCATTCAAGAGCCATCTGTCAGGGATGCTTTAAGGTCGATTCCTGCATTGAGCAGCCGGTTGGACTCGATGGCCTCAACTCTACTATTCTATGATTCTATGAAATCTTGCATTCTGATGTTTGCCATGATTTATTTATTTATTTATTACATTTTTATACCGCCCAATAGCCGAAGCTCTCTGGGCGGTTCACAAAAATTAAAACCATAATAAAACATGATTAGTGCATACATCAGAAACAAACAGCTTTGGGAAGCATTTGCCCTTCTTTCTTTCTTACATTTATATACCGCCGAAGCTCTATGGGTGGTTTACAAAGATTTGCCTCCTTTAGCTAGACACCCCTCCACAGTGATTTCCATTCGCACAAAAACCATGCTCCTGTTGCTTATTTCTCTGAGAGCAAAGAGACTGTGATCAGTTGTGTGAATAAGGCGTTGGTGTGATTAGGTCGTGGAACGGAGCACCTGGTCTTGTGTTCTTTGACATGCTAGGTAGCGAGAAGGCCACGTGAGAAGCTGGGGGTCATGGTGGGGGGTTGAGAGAAAGAGAGGATGAGAATGCTGTAGCTATGAGGTAGAGGGGGCACATCGGAGTTTACCAGCTGAAACATCGACTGTAGGCCTCTAGTCTCTACACAAGAATATGAAGGAGCTTGCTTAATGCAAACTTGCTTTGCTGCTTCTGAGACTTAACTGGGCATTATATTTGATCTTTCCACATGGTATAAACATTCTCAGATTTCAGCAAATCTAACTTCCCTTTGATCTGTTATTTGAAGACTTATAGCTGTGGCAAACGCATTATCAATTGGAGTATTCCCTGCAGAAATTTCAGCTTGTTTCCATCAGACCCCAGTTGGCAGCCTTGTGCAATTGCTAGTTATTCCACGTGCCTTTGCTCTGTCTGAACACCATTTTAAGTGAGGTCAGCTTCTCAAATGCTACGGATTTATCAGATTTCTTTTCCCCCCAGATTGCCTTTCTGCTCGGCTCGCTCCATCTGTCATTGGGTGACTATTCTCTTGCTGTGGGGCAAGAGCTACAGATGCTCAGCCTCATGCCATTTCCTGGCATGCAATATGTTATCAGCTCGTTAAAGGCTGTGGCGCTATTTAGAGAAGACCTTAAGTCTCAAAATTGATTCTATCTAGAACACAAAGAGGAATGAGTGAGCCAACGTGTTCTGGGTAACTCCATACTTAGCGTGTGCTGGAGATTATTAGGTACTGTTCATTTGAAATGGCATATTTTAAACTTGGATCCCTCTTGCTAACAGCTGGCATGCAGGTGAACGTTGCGCTTGGGAAGCCTGGTTGTTTCTGCTTTGGCTTTCACAGCTGCTTTGCCTGTGTGTCTAGTCCAGTGGTTCCCAATTGGGGGTCCGTGTAACCCACCCAGGGGGTCCGTGGCACCATTCATTTCTGGAGTCCACTGATGACCAATTCCTACCAGAAGTAAAATATAACATCACTGAGCACCTGCGTGATTTAGCGACTAGCATCAGAGATTACTTCCCTGCACCTAATCCGGAAAACTCACGGATAAGGAATCCTTTTGAATGTGGTGATGTACAACTAACAACTCTATCTGCGGAAGAGCAAGATGCACTTGTTGAAGTGACTTGTGATGGTTCATTGAAATCATTTTTCAAAGAATATAGACTGGACCAATTCTGGGAGAAGGTTTTTCGTGATTATAAGAAGTTAGGTGAAAAAGCTTTGAAACATCTAGTTCCCTTTTGTTCCACATATCTTTGTGAACAAACATTTTCGACATTTTGTTATCTGAAAAACAAACATAGGAATGGGCTCAGTGTTGATCCAGATTTGAGATTAAAAGTAGGAAATATTGAACCAGATGTGGAAGGGATTGTTCAGGACAAAAAGAGGCATGATTTCTCCCATCACATTTAGGTTTAGTAACTGCTAGACATGTCATAATTTGTTCAATTGTAAACTAGACATTAGTAAAATTAAATTCGTCATAGAATCATAGAATAGCAGAGTTGGAAGGGGGCCTACAAGGCCATCGAGTCCAACCCCCTTCTCAATGCAGGAATCCACCCTAAAGCCTCCCTGACAGATGGTTGTCCAGCTGCCTCTTGAAGGCCTCTAGTGTGGGAGAGCCCACAACCTCCCTAGGTAACTGATTCCATTGTCGTACTGCTCTAACAGTCAGGAAGTTTTTCCTGATGTCCAGCTGGAATCTGGCTTCCTTTAACTTGAGCCCGTTATTCCGTGTCCTGCACTCTGGGAGGATCGAGAAGAGATCCTGGCCCTCCTCTGTGTGACAACCTTTTAAGTCTTTGAAGAGTGCTCTCATGTCTCCCCTCCATCTTCTCTTCTCCAGGCTATACATGCCCAGTTCTTTCAGTCTCTCTTCACAGGGCTTTGTTTCCAGACCCCTGATCATCCTGGTTGCCCTCCTCTGAACACGCTCCAGCTTGTTCAGAGGAGGTCTTTATATTCCTAACTAAATCATTGTCATTTTTGCGTGGTAATATCATAAATACCACAAATTTTGTGGTCTGTTTTTTAGTATACCTAAAATCCTTTGCTTATTAGGGGCTACCCCTTATTTTCTCCAAAAAAATCGCTTCGCACAGGTAACTACCATAGAGATAACAAATTTTTCAAAAGTTGGGGGTCCATAGCTTGGCATTTGAAAAGCAAGGGGTCTGCAGTACTTAGCTAATTGGGAACCACTGGTCTATTCTTTAAAGCACAGCTGGGAGGGGAGGAGTGAAGTGGATGATCTCGACTGATCTTTGCCCCAACAATCTCTTCCTCTTTTTAACTGACATGTTTAAATCTCTGACCTTCCAGGGAGGCAGATGAGGGCTGCAAAAAGCCCCTGGAACGATTGCTAAACATCTGGCAAGAGCGGAGTGTGTATGGCAGCGAGTTCATACAGCAGCTGAAACTCTCTATGGAGGACTCCAATAGTCCCCAACCCAAAGGTAAAAATCTGCTTGTTCTCATAACATCTTTGACTCAGCCGTCATGAAGTGGTAGCTCGCTACACAATACAGTATGAATTTATGACAATATATTTACAGCACTAATTTGCACTCAGGGTGTTCTTGCGTGGTCATAATTGGTGACAGTCTTGATGTCTGTACAGTTTAAGCACTTCTGTTTTGTGTCCCATCTGTTTAGATGCTTTATAAGAGTTGGGAGGGATGTTAAACTTGCACCCCAGTCTTCCTTTGGGGAGCTTCAAGCACTGTATATCATTGCAAGCGGACAAGCAGTAGCCAGGGCAGGAGTGGGCAGAAAGGAGGTCAGGATCTACTGGTAGATCTCAGGGTGATTTAAAGTAGATCAGCATGGGTTTCTGATTCCCAGTTGATTAACAGTACCATCACTTTCCCCACCTAAATTAGGCTGCTGAAATGAAATTAAGAAAGCTTAGTGTAACCAGAAATGGACTTTCTTGTGAATCTGTTCTGTCTGTTGAGTTCTCGTACTGAATACCTGTTACTGGGCTCAAAAGGCTCAAGATTTCTTTTTCATCTGGAGCTGTCTGGTAAACCTTGGCATTCTATTAAATAGAAAAGTAGATCCATTGAACCTGAAATTCGTCCAACCTTGGGGTTATGGTGAATTATAGAAGTATAGCTTCCAAATCACACAATTTATTTATTTATTTATTTATTTTTATTTATTACATTTCTATACCGCCCAATAGCCGGAGCTCTCTGGGCGGTTCACAAAAATTAAAAACATTCAAAGTATAAAACAACAGTATAAAACCATCATATAAAATACAGTATAAAAGCTCAACCAGATAAAAACAGCAGCAATGCAAAATTACAAATTTAAAACACCAAGTTAAAATTTATTTATAGACTGTTAAAATGCTGGGAGAATAAAAAGGTCTTCACCTGGCGTCTAAAACCATATAACGTAGGTGCCAAGCGAACCTCCTTAGGGAGCTCATTCCACAACCGGGGTGCCACAGCAGAGAAGGCCCTCCTCCTGGTAGCCACCTGCCTCACTTCCTTTGGCAGGGGCTCGCGGAGAAGGACCCCTGAGGATGACTTTAGGGTCCGGGCAGGTACATACGGGAGGAGGCGTTCCTTCAGATAGCCTGGCCCCAAGCTGTTTAGGGCTTTAAATGTTAATACCAGCACTTTGAATCGGACCTGGACTGGCAGCCAATGAAGCTGGAAAAGGACTGGCGTGATGTGGTCTTGTCAGCCAGTCCCTGTTAGTAACCATGCTGCCCTGTTTTGTACCAGTCGAAGCTTCCAGACCGTTTTCAAAGGCAGCCCCACGTATAACGCATTGCAGTAATCCAAACGTGAGGTTATCAGAGCATGGATAACTGTAGCTAGGCTATCTCTGTCCAGATAAGGGCACAGTTGGTATATCAGCCTAAGCTGATAGAAGGTGCTCTTTGCCACTGAGTTCACCTGTGCCTCAAGTGACAGTTCTGGATCCATGAGCACCCCCAAACTACGTACCCGATCCTTTAGGGAGAGTGCAACCCTGTCCAGGACAGGGCAAACATCAATTAATTAATTGTTGTTTAATTAATTATTAATTACATTTAATTTATTTATTAATTACATTTAAGTAATTATTTCATAGAATCATAGAATAGCAGAGTTGGAAGGGGCCTACAAGGCCATCGAGTCCAACCCCCTGCTCAATGCAGGAATCCACCCTAAAGCATCCCTGACAGATGGTTGTCCAGCTGCCTCTTGAATGCCTCTAGTGTGGGAGAGCCCACAACCTCCCTAGGTAGCTGATTCCATTGTCGCACTGCTCTAACAGTCAGGAAGTTTTTCCTGATGTCCAGCCGGAATCTGGCTTCCTTTAACTTGAGCCCGTTATTCCGTGTCCTGCACTCTGGGAGGATCGAGAAGAGATCCTGGCCCTCCTCTGTGTGACAACCTTTTAAGTATTTGAAGACTGCTATCATGTCTCCCCTCAATCTTCTCTTCTCCAGGCTAAACATGCCCAGTTCTTTCAGTCTCTCTTCATAGGGCTTTGTTTCTAGACCTCTGATCATCCTGGTTGCCCTCTTCTGAACACGCTCCAGCTTGTCTGCGTCCTTCTTGAATTGTGGAGCCCAGAACTGGACGCAATACTCTAGATGAGGCCTAACCAGGGCCGAATAGAGAGGAACCAGTACCTCACGAGATTTGGAAGCTATACTTCTATTAATGCAGCCCAAAATAGCATTTGTCTTTCTTGCAGCCATTTATTTATTAATTAATTACATTTCTATACCGCCCAATAGCCAGAGCTCTCTGGGTGGTTCACAAAAATTAAAAACAAGGAACTGGTTAAAAATTAAAAACAAGGAACTGGTTCCCCTCTATTCAGCACTGGTTAGGCTTCATCTTGAGTATTGCATCCAGTTCTGGGCTCCACAATTCAAGAAGGATGCTGCCAAACTGGAGGGGGTTCAGAGGAGGGCAACCAGGATGATCAGGGGTCTAGAAGCAAAGCCCTATGAGAAGAGGCTGAAAGTACTAGTCATGTTTAGCCTTGAGAAGAGAAGACTGAGGGGAGACATGATAGCACTCTTCAAATCCTTGTAAGTTTGTCACAGAGGAGAGCCAGGATTTCTTCTTAAACATCCCAGAGTGCAGGACACAGACTAATGGGCTCAAGTTACACGAAGTCAGATTCCGGCTGGATGTCTGGAAAAACTTCCTGACTGTAAGAACAGTATGACAGTGGAACCAATGTGCTAGGGAGGTCATGGGCTCTCCCACACTAGAGGCCTTCAAGAGGCAGCAGGACAACCACCTGTCAGGGATGCTTTAGGGTGGATTCCTGCATTGAGCAGGGGGTTGGACTCGATGGCCTTGTAGGCCCCTTCCAACTGTGCTATTCTATTCTGTGATAGGAACATAGGGCACTGCCTTATACTAAGTCAGACTAGTGGTCCATCAATCCTAGTGGTCCATCAATTCACGAGGCACATTGTTTTAACTGTTTTACTGCTTTTAAATTATATATCATTTTTTAACTTGTTTTATGGTTTAATTTGGTTTTAGCTGTGTATATTTACCGTTTTTATACTGTATGCTTTTATCTGTACTCTGCCCTGAGATCTTGTTGATGTAGGGCGAGATATAAATGTTTTAAATAAATAAATAAATCCTGTATTGTCTACTTTGACTGGCAGGATCTCTCCAGAGTCTCAGGTAGAGTTCATATCTGCTGCTACCTGGTACTTTTAACAGAAGATGCTCAGGACTTTCTGCATGCAAAGCAGGTGCTCTGCCACTGACCTATGGCCCTCTCCTAATCCTAAGAATGGTGCTTAGCTTTATCAGTGTAACAGTATTAGGACCATTCTCTGCTCTGAAGCTAGGCTTGCTGGTAGAGTGTTAAGAGATTTGGTCTGGGTGGGAGCTATAGATATCTCTCCTAGTGGCTTACAGTTTTCTCCTGTTGGGAGAGGTCCAAGCCTTTCTGTTTGTTGTTCTTAAGATATCTGCCATTGCAGTGGCAGTGATGGGAGTCATTGTGTTCCAAAGCACTCTGGCTATTAATGATTAGATAGAAACCAAATGCACAGTTACAAGATGGGGGATACTTGGCTCAGCACTACTACAAACGAGAAGGATCTTGGAATTGTTGTAGATTGCAAGCTGAATATGAGCCAACAGTGCGATATGGCTGCAAGAAAGGCCAATGCTATTTTGGGCTGCATTAATAGAAGTATAGCTTCCAAATCACGTGAGGTCCTGGTTCCTCTCTATTCAGCCCTGGTTAGGCCTCATCTTGAGTATTGCGTCAAGTTCTGGGCTCCACAATTCAAGAAGGACGCAGACAAGCTGGAGCGTGTTCAGAGGAGGGCAGCCAGGATGATCAGGGGTCTGGAAACAAAGCCCTATGAAAAGAGACTGAAAGAACTGGGCAGGTTTAGCCTGGAGAAGAGAAGATTGAGGGGAGACATGATAGCACTCTTCAAATACTTAAAAGGTTGTCACACAGAGGGGGGCCAGGATCTCTTCTCGATCCTCCCAGAGTGCAGGACACGGAATAACGGGCTCAAGTTAAAGGAAGCCAGATTCCGGCTGGACATCAGGAAAAACTTCCTGACTGTTAGAGCAGTACGACAATGGAATCAGTTGTCTGGTGAGGTTGTGGGCTCTCCCACACTGGAGGCCTTCAAGAGGCAGCTGGACGACCATCTGTCAGGGATGCTTTAGGGTGGATTCCTGCATTGAGCAGGGGGTTGGACTCGATGGCCTTGTAGGCCCCTCCCAACTCTGCTATTCTATGATTATTAGCCATATTTGCAAAGTGCCGTCACTGTCTGTGATGCTTTACTGAATACAACAAAACAAGGCACGTTCCTGCCCAGAGGAGATTTGCACTCTGAATTTCAGGTGGGGGAGGGGCAGGGGAGGTAAGTGTTTTCAGTGTTGCTCCGTGTTTTCAGTCTATAGTTCTAGTATTTAGGAAGCCCTTGTCTGCTTGATAACTACGCATAGCTGATCAATACCCTCCAAACAAAGTGCACGCCAAAAAGTTGTAGGCAGATTCAGTGGAGAAGAATTAATAAAGGAGAATCTTTTTCGATCCTTTCTTTTTAATTTTTATTAGAAATATGCTTGCAGCATCACATCAAAATACACTGTGCATATAAAAACATTTTCTGTTTTTAAACAGAGCATGGCTGAAGTTCATTAGATTTTAATAGTTTTAAAGAAAGAGCGATCTCATTTTAAGTACCAAGTTCTCCCATTCGAAATGCTGTTCACCTGACAGGTACAAGGCCTGGTGCGCTTTTAAGAAGAAACTCCCGCATTCTAAAATCAGCACATATTTATACCTTTTTTTGTGAGTAGAAATTACCTAATAAATAATATCTACTGCTCCATAAATTAGGACTCATAGTCTTCATTATTTCATTGTTACCTTTGTGCCTAGTCCGGAAACTTCAACTAGTGCACAATATGGCAGCCAGGTTGGTCTCCGGTACATCTAGGGGTGACTATATTACAATATTACACCAGCTTTAAAATCACTACGCTGGCTGCCAATTAGTTTCCGGGCAAAGTATAAAGTGTTGGTTATTACCTTTAGAGCCCTACATGGTTTGGGTCCAAGTTACCTGCGGGATTGCCTTCTCCCATACAATCCACTCTGCACACTCAAGACTGACAACTGTTACCCAGAAGACCTTTTTTTCTGCCGCTCCCAGATTGTGGAATGGCCTGCTGGGAGAGATTCGTCAATTTAAGAGACTTCCGGAATTTAAGAAAGCCATAAAGACTGATCTCTTCCGACAGGCCTACCCGGTTGAATTTTAAGATGCCTTTTAATAATGTGCTGCTTTTTAATAATGTATTAGTTTGATATCTTTTAATTAATTATATGTATTTTATGGTGTTTTGCATTTGTGTTGTACCCTGCCTCAATCCAGAGGAAGAGGCAGGTAAGAATTATTATTATTATTATTATTATTATTATTATTATTATTATATTGTATTATTAAACTTTTTTGGGGGAAATAAAACATATATAAAAGACTTACACATACACCTTTCAGGCTAGATATTATTTATTTATTTATTACATTTCTATACTGCCCCATAGCCAAAGCGCTCTGGGCAGTTTAAATAAAATTAAAACAATTAAAAACAATATACAAAATTTAAAACCACAAAAGCATGCAACATACAGAAACCTACATCTTTATAAGCAAGTTTAAAAACAGATCCAGGATTGATGACGCTCATCACGTATTGCTAAATGCCTGGGAAAAGAGAATTTTTTAACCTCACACCGAAAAGATAGCAATGTTGGCGCCAGGCGGCCCTCATTGGGGAGATCATTCCATAATTGGGGGGCCACCACAGAGAAGGCCCTCTCCCTTGTTTGCCGTTTTCTGGTCCTCCCTTGGAGTAGGCACCTGGAGAAGGACCTTAGATGTTGATAATATCAATTTTGAAGTATACCTTTGAGAGGATAACTCCTTACTCAAAATTTGCCAATTAAACCTTAGTCTATATTTTTTTCTAGACATCTCTATATCAAGTTTTTGATGTGTATGCCTTACATAATATTTTTTGCTCATTAATTGATAAGAGAAAACTTTAAGTACACCTTTGACCTGGAATAATAGAGTTTCACAGCTGTTCATTACTCAGATAACATTTTGGCCCAAGTCATAGGACTTGAACTCAATATTTTCTCTTTGGATACTATGCAGATTAACTTGACCGTTATTTTTATGCCAACTACCCAGAATTCATTGTGAACCTGCTTGTGAACCTGTATCTTCTCCTTACAGTTTCTACCTTTTACTTATTTACATTTTCAAATGCCTAATTATTCATCATTAGTATTTAGCATTTGCATTTCATAAGAAAATTTATATCATTTTAAGACAGTTGGGTTAGCTTTTTTTTTTCAATAGTCTTCCCAGCAAGTCCAATAAAGCAAAACCAGCTGTTTCCTAAAATCCATGACAAAGATTTCACAATGGATTAATACAAGCAGATGCATTTGCATGTATGTAGGCATTGTTTCTACTGTGTATGTGGACTGAGGAGTTAAGCCAAAGCCTTTGTAAATGTTGATAGTGGCTTTTGGGCCAGATGCAAATATTTTACTGTTGTGCTCGCATGTCTGTATCATTCATTCCTGTTTAATATATCAGTGCCATTTAACTGCCATCTTGAGGTTGGGGCAAGAGGACATGATATCAAACTAGATTTGAAGTCTGGCTTGCTTTCCCCTGTGGTATGCACTAGGGTATCCGCATGTGGTTGCCAAAAGCATTCTGTCCAGCAAGTAGGATGTGAGAGCTACGTCTACTCTCTAATGGTTTGCCCTCTGTCAGAATATTTAATATTGTGCTTTTCAGTATAATGGTACGTGAAAGAAGTCCTTGGGAAGGAATGCCCTTAAACAGAGTTGACTTTGCTCAGTGGTGTTTTTTTTTTTTAAAAAAATTGTAAGATCTGGCTAGGAGAAGAGTCCTTCTGCTTCAGGAGGACTTCATTTGTGTGCTGGAAGCCAGCCAGGAACATCTGACCCCTTTGTAGATTGTGGCAGTAAATGCTTTCTGACCAGCTTGTGCTTCATCTTTCTCTTGGTGTTGCCAGATGCTGTGTCCCTTCTAGGCATGGTTTCTGAGGACACGTCGAACAACGCTTGCTCTCTAGCTATTATTTTTTTATTACATTTATTTATTACATTTTTATACCGCCCAATAGCTGAAGCTCTCTGGGCGGTTCACAAAAATTAAAACCATAATAAAACAACCAACAGTCTAAAAACACAACTACAAAATACAGTATAAAAAGCACAACCAGGATAAAACCATGCAGCAAAATTGATATAAGATTAAAATACAGAGTTAGAACAGTAAAATTTAAATTTAAGTTAAAATTAAGTGTTAAAATACTGAGAGAATAAAAAGGTCTTCAGCTGGCGACGAAAGGAGTACAGTGTAGGCGCGAGGTGGACCTCTCTGGGGAGCTCGGTCCACAACCAGAGTGCCACAGCGGAGAAAGCCCTCCTCCTAGTAGCCACCTGCCTCACTTCCTTTGGCAGGAGCTCACGAATCTAGGTTCCCACCTGCAAAAACTTGGAAATAGATCTACATGTAGGGAGGAGTGGGCCTTGTCTTGGGTAAACCTGAAGGTTTGTCCGTGAAATCATGCTGTCCTCCAGTTGATAGTTTATAGAACTCTTTCATTTAGAGCACAGCAATTCTGGTTCAACAGCTTCCAAGCATTTCATCCTTAAGGTGTTGGATTATAGGTTAAGACAGAGTAAATACTAATGGGGGAAACTGTATGGCCATTTCCTTCATGTCTTGGAGAGCTGCTATCTGCATAGTAGCCATTTGGTGGCTTTCAACAAGTTTCAGGAAGCTTAAGAATGTGGTATTTCTCTCCACAATATTGCCAAAGAGGACTCTTCATGCACTGCCCTTGGGTTTCCTGAAGTGTTAGGCAGGTCTGGGTGAGCTGTCCTTTCTGCAAGTCTAGTGGCTGGAAGAGCAGAAATAGTGTTGTGTGGAGAGTTGATTGAAAGTGAAACCTGGGGTCAAGGGAGGGATGTGGCATTGTGCACCCTCGCTGCTAAAGAAGGTAATAGGAGATGAGAATGCTAAGACAGGGCTACAAGAAGGTGGTTGTAAGAGGAACCATCTGTATTTTCAGCCTGTGGTTCCTTGACTTTCTTCCTTTCTGGCAGATATGAGCCTTGATCAAGGCACCACTAAAAAAAAAGTTCTGTATTCATTTGCTCAGAGACCCTCCTTCAGAAAGACATGGCAGTTTTAGCCTTCTGCTTAGCTGTTGCAGCATATATCATAGAATGATAGAATAGCAGAGTTGGAAGGGGCCTACAAGGCCATCAAGTCCCACCCCCTGCTCAAGGCAGGAATCCATCCTAAAGCATCCCTGACAGATGGTTGTCCAGCTGCCTCTTGAAGGCCTCTAGTGTGGGAGAGCCCATCACCTCCCTAGGAACTGATTCCATTGTCGTACTGCTCTAACAGTCAGGAAGTTTTTCCTGATGTCCATTTGGAATCTGGCTTCTTTTAACTTGAGCCCGTTATTCCGTGTCCTGCACTCTGGGAGGATCGAGAAGAGATCCTGGCCCTCCTCTGTGTGACAACCTTTTAAGTATTTGAAGAGTGCTCTCATGTCATATTTAGCAAAACCACATTCTCTAAAGCTCGAATTGAACTCTTGAACTGATCCGCAAGGGAAGTCCAGGCAAGGAAAGGGAGCGTGCCTCATTGGGTTCGGCTGCCTGGAAACGCTGATTGTAGGCTGGTGGTTCTTTGGATAAAACAGTGGCCTAATCATATGTTAATCTGTATTTATATTTTATTTATTTATTTATTTATTGCATTTCTATATCGCTCAATAGCCGGAGCTCCCTGGGCGGTTCACAAAAATTAAAACATTCAAAGTATAAAACAACAGTATAAAACCATAATATAAAATACAATATAAAAGATCAACCAGATAAAAACAGCAGCAATGCAAAATTACAAATTTAAAACACCAAGTTAAAATTTATTTATAGACTGTTAAAATGCTGGGAGAATAAAAAGGTCTTCACCTGGCGTCTAAAAGCATATAATGTAGGTGCCAAGCGAACCTCCTTTATAACTTTCTGATTCTTCCAGGTGCTTTCCCACAATGCCTTGCCATGAGTATGGCCAGGCAAAAATACCTTTCTGCTCAACCCCTATTGAAATGGCCGGTCATTGTGTAAGACTCCAACAGCTACCATGAGCAACACCCACTCATGTTTTCAGGGGTTGTACTGGAAGTTGTCATAGATATGTGTCTCTTCAGAGGAGCGCCTGGTGCTTCTGCTCAGGCTTTTTGCTCTTGCTATCTGTACGCTTCCGGCGTTTTTTCAGTTGACAATTGAAACTGAGAGAAATGGAAGAACTGAGACTTACTCTTTTGGGGCTAATGATTTTTTAAAAAATAAATGAATTTGCAAGCCTCTCAGAGACTTACAAATGGTGCCCAATGTTATTTAGGTTTTGAGTTGAACAGTGTGTCTCCCCTGGGAGTGAATGTGTGTGTCTGCTTTCAGTTACAGAAGAGAAGAAATCGTTGAAGCGAACGTTTCAGCAGATACAAGAGGAGGAAGATGAAGATTACCCTGGGAGCTACTCCCCACAGGACCCCAACGCTGGACCCCTTCTGGTATGTCTGGAAAGTAGGGCTGTGCACTGCCTTGGGCCAAATCCAAGCTGTAGTGGGCTGCTTCAGCCCAGATCCAAGGTGGTACCAGGTCGGCCCACCTGCCCGGAAAAGTCAGCACAAGGCTGGCTGTGAGTGTGTTGGACTCATCATAGTCACCTCCTTCACCCTTCTTGGACACCTCCCACTGCCGATGCTGCCGAGACTTACCTGTAAATCGCTTCCTCTTCCCAGAGAGCAGAGCTGAGATTTAAATTTAAGATCACAATGGCACTCTCTTTTTTTACTATATCTATAGCCACAAGCTACAGCAGCCTAAAGGGTCATTCCTCTTTATGGCCACCGTAGTTGGCGCCATAGATATAGTAAAAACAGAGAGCTGTGACCTTCACTTTAAATCGTGGCTCGACTCTGGGATAAGGATGCAGTTTACAGGTAAGCCCCGGTGGCAGTGGTTCTGGGTTGGGGAGGGAGGAGGGAAGGTGGTGAGGGGCCTGGGAAGGTGGGGCAAGGGGGCTGGGAGCAGGCAATGGGGAGTCTGGAGTCTCATGGACTTCTGGTTGGCCTTGCACCGGAAGGCTGGCACCCAGGAACCTGCAAGTCTGAGTCAGTTCAGGGGAGATGAATCTCACTTCGGCTGCAAGGCAGGCACCTCCTCAAACGCCCCGAGTCGAATCAGGGCCGTTTCGGAGCCTTCAAAGCCAGGGGGCTGAAGATGTACTTATGCCCCCTCTTATAAAGAGAAAAGCCACAAGGTGGCGCCATTAGCAAGTGCAGAGAATTAATTCCGCCATTTATGTGCTTAAAACTCTTGACCTTCACAAATCGAAGGAAGAACATGAAACATGGTAAAAAGGAACATAAAACAAATATTATTTCATAAAATTGGTACACCCAAAGGCAAATAAAATAAATTGCCCAAAGCAAGGCAGCGTATTGCAACCCAGCAGGGTGTGATTTAATTTATGTAACTAATAGATAATTCCTCGAAGTTCATTAAATATGGATTTCCTGCCCTTCAGAGCTGCTAGGCTGCCTGTTCTTTGGGCTATGCAGAAAAGGGTCCTTCAGATCTGCGATCCCAGTTGGGTTTAAGGAATGGCTTGTTGGCATTGTTAGGGATGCAGATATTGACAGAACGATAAGTGCCCGCTGTATCCAGGCAGCCGCCATTAGCTGTGTCAGGAAGCCTATGGAGGGCAGGTGTGCTTCTCTGCAGCCAGTAGGCAAGAAACTGAGGAACCAAGGGTGAACTGAGATCCAGAAGGCACAATAGCAGCTCTGGAAGGCTGGGCATTTATTTATTTATATATTAAAACATTTATATCCCGCCCTATATCACAAGGATCTCAGAGCGACATACAGATAAAATCATACAGATAAAATAGAACAACAAATATACACTCTAAAACAAATTAAACCATTAATATGTTAAAACCAGTATGAAATTTTAAAACGGTAAAATCCAATTAAAACAAGACAGTGTGCAGGCTGGTGGATTTAGCCATCGAAGGCTTTGTTAAAAAGCCATGTCTTAACCTGGCGTCGAAATGAAGCCAGTGCCGGCACCAGTCGGGCCTCCAGGTCGGGGTGCCACAACAGAGAAAGCCCTCTCCCACATCCCATCATAGCGAATGTCTTGCGCTAGTGGGATGCAGAGAAGGGCTCCTCCAACAGATCTCAAGTCTCGGGCAGGCATATATAAGGAGAGGCGCTCCCTCAAGTATCAAGGTCCCAAGCTGTTTAGGGCTTTAAACGTCATCACCAACACCTTGAATTCGGACGGGAAACATATTGGCAGCCAGTGCAGTTCCTTTAAGACTGGTGTTAAATGGTCTCTATGAGATGTTCCAGTCAACCAGTTTAACCAGTCGAGTGATGAGGCAGCACGGTTCTATCCTGGAACTTCTCTGGGGAACAAAGGCTAGAGTTTCAGGAAGCAAGACGAGGTATCCTCAAGGGGGATCCTGCTGCAGCACCGTCTGCAGCATCACTGGTCACTGATATAGTCTGACTGCTTTGGGGGTTTCCCAGTGCCCCTGCACCTTAGTACAACAAAGCCTTAATGCCATTATGCGTGCTGTGTTTTGCTTCTGTGCTCCAGCCACAGCTTTATGCTGAGGTCAAGGGCTGTTGGGTTCCCTGTGCGGGCGCTGTGGAATTTTGGGCCCATGAGGATGTACCTCCTTTCCCCCTCCTCTGCGCCCCAGCACACACACACACGTCTTATGTGTGTGTGTCCATCTTCAATAAGGAGGAGGAGGAGGAGGAACAGTCCATTTCCAGGCTCTGATAGAAAGGAGAAACGCATCAAGGGATTCAGACTTCACCCACCTAAACTACCAGTATCTGAAAACAGGCTTTTCTCATCACTCCTCCTTATTGAATTTAGCCCATTTCCTCTTTCTTGCAACAGCAGCATTTTGGGGGGTGGGGGAGGGTAGGGGAGGGTAGGAGAGACTTGAAGGAATCCCATGCTCCACTCCAGAACAGTGTGCTTTTTGTCTTACGAATATATTACATGGCTGCTATTGAAATTAAAATACTTGTATGTCAGGGGTCCCTGACGCAGCACCCATGGGCACCTCCAATGGCAGCCATGGAACTCTTCCCTGCCTGTCCCTTTCAAAAAAAAAAGTTTTTTAAAACCTTGGAAAACATTAGACCAGTCTTCCGCCTCTGCCTTTCTAGCCTCTTTCTCTCCCCCTTTGCCTTGTTATTTCCCCTCCCTCTCAGCCTCTGGCTTTGCTGCTTACCACCCCACCACTCAAGCATTTTAGCTTACTGTTTCTCCCCCTTCTAGCATCTAGTCTTGATCTTTCCCTACTCCTTTGCCTTGCCGTGTCCCCCTCCCTTCCAGCCTCTGGCTTCACTGTGTCTCTCCCCACCTCTCTACCTTGCTATTTCTACCCAGTCCCATCCTCTAGACCAGCCTTCCTCAACCTGGGGCGCTCCAGATGTGTTGGACTACAACTCCCAGAATGGCTGGGGCACTCTGGGAGATGCAGTCCAACACATCTGGAGCGCCCCAGGTTGAGGAAGGCTGGTCTAGACTTACTCTATATCTCCCATCTACCCTTTTGGAAATAGGAGTGAGCAGTGAAGTGGCCAAGTTTGCCGATGACACCAAATTATTTAAGGTGGTCAAAACACAAAGAGATTGTGAAGAACTCCAAAGGGATCTCTCCAAGCTGGGAGGGTGGGCGTCCAAATGGCAGCTGCGGTTCAATGTAAGCAAGCGTAAGGTGATGCACGTTGGGGGGGGAACCCCCAACTTCGAGTATAACCTGATGGGATCTGATCTGGCGGTGACTGAACAAGAGAGAGATCTTGGGATTGTGATGGAAAAGCTCGATGAAAATGTCCACCCAGTGTGTGGCCGCTGTAAAGAAGGCAAACTCCATGTTAGGCATTATAAGAAAAGGAATTGAGAATAAAACTGCCAGTATCATACTGCCCTTATACAGATTTATGTCGCAAGATATTGTACAGCTGGAGGAAGTGCGCGAAAGGGCAACTAAAACGATGAAGGGGCTGGAGCATGTCCCCTATGAGGGAAGGTTACATCAACTGGGGTTGTTTAGCTTGGGGGGGAAAGGAGGCTAAGGGGAGACATGATACAGGTGTACAAAATTATGCATGGTGTGGAGAATGTGGATAGGGAGACATCAGTCGACCATTGTTTCAGACAAGTGCAGCATGGCAAAGATAGAACATAACACAGCAAAACTCTAGGAATGGAAACTTCTTGGAAAAGAGGTATCCCAGAGTTTCAGAAGGGCTTTTGTGGCATCAGGAGGCAAGCACAGAGAAGTCTAAGAAATTACTTCCAGAAAGCTGAGAGGCTAGCATAGTGAATTATAACTGCATAGTGAGAGGGCAAAGGATCTTTTGAAAACTGTCTCTGCCATGCATAGGAAGTAATATGTTGGCTGTGGTGAAAACAGTCGTTGCATTTTTTTATATATATTTTTGGCGACTTTTTATGTCTCAACTGTGCAGACTGAGGACTTGATCAAAGCCCTGCAGGATCTGGAAAACGCAGCATCAGGAGACGCCACGGTGCGGCAGAAAATTGCCTCTCTTCCCCAAGAGGTTCAGGACGTATCGCTGTTAGAGAAGATTACAGGTGAGACTCTTAAAGCAGCGACATTTGAGTGCAGAGGGTCTGATGTGATTTTTTCCCCTATACCGGGAATGTGGCGTACAGATTGGTCTAGCGAGTTCTGGCCTTAAGGTCCGTCCGTCCCTGTGCCCCCGAGAGGGCAAACGATGAACACAGGCCTAGGCAGCCTCCCTTTAGTTTCTGACCCGATATGGCTTTGATGTTGTTGGCCCCTAACCAAGCACTGCCGCCACTTATCTGGCTCCCAGCCTACTTTTCCCCCTCTGGGAGCGCAGTTGTTTGCTTGGTGAGAGCAGTGATCACATATCTCACTGAAATGGTCTGTTGCCTCTCATCACGTCAGGCAGTTATCGTGTCAGGGGAGCCATGCAGGTTGTGTTGTTAAGGGTGCCACTTAGCTGAGTGTACAGTCACCTACATTTATTTTATTTCATTTATTGTTGCATTTATATCCCACCTTTTTTCCTCCAAGCAACCCAAAGCGGTGTAATAACCCTCTCCATTTTTATCCTCACAACAACAACCCTGTGAGGTAGGTTGGGCTGAGAGTCTGTGACTGGCCCAAAGTCACCCAGTGGGTTTCCATGGCTGAGTGGGGACTAGAACCCGGATCTCCCGACTCCCAGTCCAACACTTTAGCCGCTACACCACACTGGCTCTCATTTGAGCCCAGGAGATGTTTGCTGATGTCTGTCCTTCTCTGGCCGCTTTACCCAAATCGTCTTCAAGCTTGCTCTTTGCAGTGCTTCACAGTGGAGCAAAGAGTGCCGTGCTTTCAACATGCACGTTGTGTTCGGGTGGCAGTTCTTCAGAGGTTGGTG
Source organism: Elgaria multicarinata webbii (assembly GCF_023053635.1). NCBI lineage: Eukaryota > Metazoa > Chordata > Lepidosauria > Squamata > Anguidae > Elgaria > Elgaria multicarinata. The sequence goes on along the minus strand of NC_086171.1, from coordinate 217,961,314 downwards.
CTGTTGGCCTCCGTGCTTCTGCACTTCAGCACTGCCTCTGCACATGGCCAGAGATGGCGGTATTGCATCTCTCGGCTCCGCAGGGGTTCCCCTAGATCAGTGGGGTGCCCCCAGGTTCTGTACAGCTGCTGACTCCAGCCTGAACCTTCTTCTTAGTCGTTTGCCCCTTGGGCACACGCTGAGCTGTCCCTGTATACCTGTCCCTGTATACCTGCCTGCCTGCTTCCTGGGTTGCCTCTCGATTGCCAGCCCTGATAACGACAGCTTGGCTTTCCAGAAAAAACAAACACAAAACTTTAGCTAGTTGCATTAATGTCAGAAGGTGTCCATTGTTTTTCTCAGGCTCTGTTTAAAGATCATCATTTGTTGTTACTTGTGAAATCCTCTCAGCTGGAATTCACCCCAGATGCGGGGCTGGCAAGGGGGGAGCTGTTTTTTGTCATCAGCACAAAAGGGTTTGAATGGAGCCAATGTAAATTATTTGCTACCTTTGTGCCCAGACAAAGAGGCAGCAGAGCGCCTTTCGAAGACTGTGGACGAGGCATGTTTGCTACTAGCGGAGTACAATGGGCGGCTGGCGGCGGAACTGGAAGACCGGCGCCAGCTGGCGCGCATGTTGGTTGAGTACACACAGAACCAGAAGGATGTGCTGACGGAGAAGGAGAAAAAGCTAGAAGTGAGTATCCCTCCGATGGATGCGAAAAGCTGTCCTTCCTCAGAGGAAGAAATTTCTTCAGTCAGTGATGGTTTCTTTAAAAACAGGGGCCTAGGGTTGCTTCCCCACACACTGTGGTTTTGCGCAGTTATATCTGAAGCAGCTACGCATGTCTGTGCCACCACATGAACTGCACACATGAACTAGGGAACTGCAGGTCCTCTGCGTGTGTGTGTGTGTGTGTAGAGCATGTGAACATGATGACACGTACGTAGCTGCTTGGAACAGGACTTTGGGTATTATTATCTCTTTCTCACTCATGGTGGTTTTTCTAGACGGACGTGATGGGCATTGCCAAGTCATGCTGTCTTTTACAGATTCAGGAATTTCCTGACAATTGAGCATGTTTTAAGTATGACTGCTTTCTGGATGTTGGCGTGGATGTATTTTGGTAGGCCCAGTTTCTGAAGGTTTTCTGTATAGTTTTTTGATGTGATGCCGGTGGCTGATGTGACTAATAGAATAACTGTGACTTTTTCCTGTTGCCATACTACTTCGACTTCCATGGCCGGTGGTGTGTGTTTTTCTCTCTTTTCCTCTTCCTTTTCAACATCATTTTTGTCATTCGGTATTGCTATGTCAATGAGGTATGTGTGTTTTTCTTTTTTGTCTATGGCCGTTATGTCTGGTCGGTTGCAAGGCATTGTTTTTGTCAGTATGAATTGTTCTGTCCGAGTATATTTTATGATCTGCACTTTCCAAGATTGTTTCGGGTGAGTATGTATAGTATGGTGTAGGTTGTTTGATAAGGTGGGATTTGATGGCCCGTTGTTGGTGAAATATTTTTGCAGCTGTATTGTGTCTGTCCATATAGGCCATTCCTGCCAGAATTTTACATCCTCCTGTTACATGGTTTATTGTTTCTTGCAATCAATGGCATTTCCTGCATAGGTCTGTTGTTACCTTGTTATCTTTTATGATGTATTTTTGGTAGTTCTTGGTTGCTATTAGGAATCCTTCTAATAATATTACTATTATTATTTATTTATTAATTTATTTATTACATTTATATACCACCCAATAGCTGAAGCTCTGTGGGCTGTTTACAAAGGATAAAAACAGTGTACGTTAAAAACAAATATACAAAATTTTAAACCATAAATAGCATAAATACAAACCAACAAACCCGACAGACAATGATCCATGATATGTGAAGAAGCGCTTGACTCTAACCACCAACACTCTCCACTGAAGAAAGCAGGGTTGCGGGATGGAGGGAGCAGGCATGTCTGCGTGTGAAGCTTGACCACAGCAATCCAAGCGCATGCTGTGCCAATTTAATGTTAAAACATAATGCCGTTTGAAGAAGTAATTCTTAAAACTTGACTTTTTTTGAAGGGAATCTTTTAAGCTTCCAGATTGTTCTGATGTTCAGGCCAGGCCAAGTTCCCAGTATTTTCCATCCTTGGAAAGTCCAACAGGCACCTTGCTTGTAACTGATGCTTTTATCTTTTTGGTACTTGTGATTAGTGTTCAGTGGAGCCTTGCGTGGCTTTTATGACCTCCTTGCTGAGATGACTTATTCCCCATACTTGAGGTGCCAACTTCAGTTCAGCTGAAGCCCTGGCAAACCTTGCTTGACTTGATCCTAACCACCTACCTGGGTGGATGGTAAGATGCATTTTCTAGAGGCAGCTTGAACTGGGGAAGCAGGAAATGGCTGTAAATAGATTTTGACTGTGGACTGTAGCTCAGCAGTGTCCAGAAGTTGGAGGAGAAGAGCTCATGGGCATGGCTAAATGTCATTGATCTGAAATGTACCACTTCCAGCAAAGCAGCATGTTCCACTCCGCACCCCGGGACTAGTACGGGAACATAATTAATGATTCTACTTGTATGTCATTCCGCCATCTGTTGTATTGCCCCCGGGCAGCAGATTAAGAGTTTCCTGTGTCTGTCATGCACTGGCTGTTATGAGCAGCTGTTCTTGGGTGGGACATGAGTTTTATGGGAGAAGGGCAGAGCTGGCCAGAAGGAGTCACAAGTGCTGAGCAGGTTGACCCCCAATGGAGGTCTCTTACCCGGCCATGGGCACATGTTGTCGTCTCCTAAACTACATGTGCTCTTGCCTTTCACCTTACCTGTACTTTTGGCTCTCATCTTGTATCTATATGTGGTTTGTTTGTTTGTTTGTTTATTTATTTATTTATTTATTTATTACATTTCTATACCGCCCAATAGCCGGAGCTCTCTGGGCAGCTCACAAAAATTAAAAACATTCAAAGTATAAAACAACAGTATAAAACCATCATATAAAATACAATATAAAAGCTCAACCAGATAAAAACAGCAGCAATGCAAAATTACGAATTTAAAACACCAAGTTAAAATTTATTTACAGACTGTTAAAATGCTGGGAGAATAAAAAGGTCTTCACCTGGCGTCTAAAAGCATATAAAGTAGGTGCCAAGCGAACCTCCTTAGGGAGCTCATTCCACAGCCGGGGTGCCACAGCAGAGAAGGCCCTGCTCCTGGCAGCCACCTGCCTCACTTCCTTTGGCAGGGGCTCACGGAGAAGGACCCTTGAGGATGACCTTAGGGTCCGGGCAGGTACATATGGGAGGAGGCGTTCCTTTAGCAAATGTTTAGCAAATGTTAAAGGCAACCACGCATTACAGCTCTAGTTGAGGGTATTGAATGGGTAGAGTTGGCTGATGAAATCAGTGACCATCAGAGGGAAAACAATGCATGGTTTTAAAATGCTATTAAAACAGGCTTCTTTGCCTGATATGGGCAAAGCAGTTCCTGAGTTTGGGGAGTCGTGGTTCCAGCATAGCTGTGCAACTGATGCTTTTGTGCCACTGTTGCATCCTCTTTGCCAGTGGGCAGCGCTGTGGCTCCGGTTTGCTCACTGCTATCTACAGTGTAAGGGCAGAAGGTCTCCTTGGGCTCTCAGGCTCTTTGGGTCCACACGCACGCATACTGACTTCATTATGAAAGCATGCTCCATGAGATTATTTCAACACGGAAAAGTGTTTGTTTTTAAAAAGAATAGCTGGTCCTTTTTCCCCCTCCCTCCGCCTCCATCTCTTGCTGCATTTTTGGCCTCTGACTAGGCATATGGCAAATGTGGCCTTCCTCACATTGCAAGTCCATGCTTGTCCCACATCTTACCTTTCAAAAATTGTCTCTTGATCCACTGTGGGAAGTGCAGTACTTGGCTCAGCAATACTACAAACGAGAAGGATCTTGGAATTGTTGTAGATTGCAAGCTGAATATGAGCCAACAATGTGATATGGCTGCAAGAAAGGCAAATGCTATTTAATAATAATAATAATAATAATAATAATAATAATAATAATAATATATTTCTTACCCGCCTCTCCCTTTGGATTGAGGCGGGGAACAACATTAGAACAGGAATCAATACATCTTAAAAATTCTTGATTTAACATTCATCTGGATAGGCCTGCCGGAAAAGGCTAGTCTTTAAAGCTGCCTTAAAATCACACATAGTGTTAATTTTACGAATCTCCTCTGGCAGGCCATTCCACAATCTGGGGGCGACAGAAGAAAAGGTCCTCTGGGAAACTGATGTCAGCCTAGTTTTAGCTGACTGAAGTAAGTTCACCCCAGAGGACCTGAGTGTGCGGGGCGGATTGTATGGGAGAAGGCAATCCCGCAGGTAACCTGGACCCAAACCATTTAGGGCTTTAAAGGTAATGACCAACACTTTGTACTTTGCCCGGAAACTAATTGGCAGCCAGTGGAGTGATTTTAATGTTGGTGTAATGTGGTCACCCCTAGGTGTACCGGTGACCAACCTGGCTGCCATATTTTGAACTAGTTGAAGTTTCCGAACTAGGTACAATGGTAGCCCTATGTACAGCGCATTGCAGAAGTCAAGCCTTGAGGTTACCAGCGCGTGCACAACCGTCTTTAGGTCTTCTGACTCTAAGAAGGGGCGCAGCTGGCGTATCAGCCGAAGCTGATAGTAGGCACTCCTGGCCGTCGCATCTATCTGGGCTGTCATTTGGAGCGACGGATCCAGGAGCACCCCCAAACTGCGAACACAGTCTTTCAGGGGGAGTGTAGCCCCATCCAGAACCGGCTGACACACCTCCAAACCTAGGTCAGAGCCCCTGACAGCAAGCACCTCTGTTTTGTCTGGATTCAGCTTCAGTTTGTTTTTCCTCCTCCAGCCCATTACTGCCTCCAAGCATTCATTCAGAGGAGACACACCTTCCTTAGCTGACGCTGTTATTGAAGGCATAGAGAAATATATTTGGGTGTCATCAGCATACTGATAGCACCCCGCCCCATGCCTCCGGAGGATCTCTCCCAGCGGTTTCATGTAGATGTTAAACAGCATTGGGGATAGGATGGCACCTTGTGGTACGCCATACAATAGCTCCTTTTTTGAGGAGCAACTATCCCCAAGCATCACCATCTGGAATCTACCTGAGAGGTAGGACCGGAACCACTGCAGCACAGCGCCCCCCATTCCCAAATCCCTCAGGCGTTCCAGAAGGGATACCATGGTCGATGGTATCGAAAGCCGCTGAAAGGTCCAAAAGTACCAGCAGGGACACACTCCCCCTGTCAATGCTCATGCGGAGATCATCCACTAAGGCGACCATAGCTGCCTCAACTCCGTATCCTGCCCTAAAGCCAGTTTGAAATGGGTCTAGAAAATCTGTATCATCCAAGACTGCTTGGAGTTGGAAGGCAACTGCCCTCTCAATCACCTTGCCCCAAAATGGAAGATTTGATACTGGTCTATAATTATTAAGGTCCAGGGGATCCAGGGAGGGCTTTTTGAGAAGCGGCCGTACCACTGCATTAATAATTAATGCATTAATTTTGGGCTGCATTAATAGAAGTATAGCTTCCAAATCACGGGAGGTCCTGGTTCCTCTCTATTCGGCCCTGGTTAGACCTCATCTAGAGTATTGCGTCCAGTTCTGGGCTCCACAATTCAAGAAGGACGCAGACAAGCTGGAGCGTGTTCAGAGGAGGGCAACCAGGATGATCAGGGGTCTGGAAACAAAGCCCTATGAAGAGAGACTGAAAGAACTGGGCATGTTTAACCTGGAGAAGGGAAGATTGAGGGGAGACATGAGAGTACTCTTCAACTACTTAAAAGGTTGTTACACAGAGGAGGGCCAGGATCTCTTCTCGATCCTCCCAGAGTGCAGGACACGGAATAACGGGCTCAAGTTAAAGGAAGCCAGATTCCAGCTGGACATCAGGAAAAACTTCCTGACTGTTAGAGCAGTACGACAATGGAACCAGTGACCTAGGGAGGTGGTGGGCTCTCCCACACTAGAGGCCTTCAAGAGGCAGCTGGACAACCCTCTGTCAGGGATGCTTTAGGGTGGATTCCTGCACTGAGCAGGGGGTTGGACTCAATGGCCTTGTAGGCCCCTTCCAACTCTGCTATTCTATGATTCTGTGATCAGACAGAAAGCTGAAGGAGCAAACAATGGAAACTAGAACAAAAAAAGCAAACTCTCCCTCCCTCCCTCTCATACTGTGCATCTTCTTATAGAGAAGTGACGTGTTTTTTTTCACAGCTGGGAAGGAATCCACAAGGGTTGGACTCGATGGCCTTGTGAGCCCCTTCCAACTCTGCTATTCTATGATTCTATGAAGCCAAAGCCTGTTTCTGGAATGACCAGGGAAGAGAAGCCTTCTTTCTGGCAATTGAAATCAAGATTTATTTTGCTAAGTCTGTAGCGCTCTGATCGAATAAGGCAAGTTAACTGTGCATCTTCAGGGTGCTGCAGATTCTCAGTTATTTTTCACCCCTCAAGTAATTAAAATAGTTAATCCCTGTCTCTGGGACCACAGCTGGCTGTCTAAACAGTGGGGTTATAATTTAGAGGCTGCTGACAGTCTTGTTCATTGGCCAAGGCAAATTCTTCAACTGAACGCTGTTTACACAGAGTGCCAATGTTCAGTCATCAAAGCTTATTGACCAAGAGGTCCTGAAATAGCGTAGCCCTGGGGCCTTGAGCAGCCTTGCTGGGATTTGTCATACCCAAGGCATTAATCGAGCCAGGACACACTGTGAGATGAGACAGGATGAGCAGGGGTGGAACTTCCTACCGTTATTATCTCTGCTAGGCCCCAAGGCTAACTGGGGAGTGGAAAAGGGCTCACAGTGTTCGTCTTCAGAGTAGAAAGAAGCAGAAGGACATCTGCAAGCCCTCTCAGAAGCACGGCGTCTAAAACATTGTGCTTTGCCTGTCAGAGAGGGAACTGTAAGCAAAACATACATTGTGCCCTGATTTAAAATAAAAATAATAAAAAAATACTTCCCTCCCAGACGATCCACATTTTGTGAACCGCCCAGAGAGCTCCAGCTATTGGGAAGTATAGAAATGTAATAAATAAATAAATAAATAAATAAATAAATAATAAACACGTGTTCCAGGCAGCCAGGGAGCACAGCTGAGGAGAGGGCTGGCTTTGCCACCCCAGCTGCCTCCTTTCCCTCTGCTTCTTGTAAAGTCCAGTGAGGAAATAGTGGGGAAAGGACCCCCTGCTCTGCTGGAAATAATACGGGGAAAGGCGTGTTCTAAGGGTTATGCAAGCAAGTCAAGTGTTATAGTCGCACCATGCACTGGAGCGCGCTCTGTGTCGAAGGCAACAGAGAATGCAGCAAATGGCCCACAAAGTGCGAGGAAGAGACTTGGTTTAAAAACAAACAAACAGCTTTTAAAGGCTTACTTTCTGCTATGTAATCTGTGCAACTCCATAGTGTGCACACTTCCATATAATGTCATCCGTGTGCTCCATCAGGGATGGTAAATTTTCTGTGACTTCAGTGCTAGTTGAGCAGAAAGTTAAACATTCCCACCCCTAAAACTGTTTTTCATTGATCAGAACTTGTTAACCTCTGTACCTCTGCCTCTGAAAACGTGGAGATTTCTTGCCTAGGGGTGCCTCTCTGGTGGATACTATTTGCATACAAAAATGGTATGCAAAAATGACAGGGGGAATGGGAACAGAAATGGGTTTTTTAAAGACAAACAAAAAACCTCCCAAACTTTAGAGACTTTGGTCAACTGTCCCCTCTCCTGCGCCTGTTAATCCCACCTCAGCTAAACTGGCCTGGGGGTGGTATGGGATGTAACTCACGGACTGGGGTGTTTTGCTTTTTCTGTTGCTCAGTTCCCTATATGTGCTTTTTTAGTAGGCCTATTTTTTATTATATTTTTAATGTTCAGCTTTCAGCTGAACTACTTTGAACTGTTTCCTTTTAAGGATATTGTGGCTGTGTAGACTTAACTTTTGCAGCAGAGTGCTTGACTTAGCTTAGGGGTCAGTGACTGGTTAATGGATTGCTGGTACTTCAGTCTGCAATGATTTGTGCGTATTTTGTTTGTCCTTTGAAATCCTGTTTGTAAGCCAAATGCGAGCATGGTTGCTAAACCTGAAAACCCTGGTCCTGCCACAGTGCCTGTGAGCCTAGACTAAGAGGGATACTCAGAATAAGGCTGTGCTTTTGCAAAATGCGCCTGATGGTCATTTCCTTGTAACCAAAGGTGTCCAGACAGTTGTATCGTGGCACAAGGAACGCCCAGTCGTAACATAGATCTTGGAGAAGAGCTCAATGGCTCAATGTACCCCCCCCCCTCCACTGCCCCTGCTAGTTTTTCTGTTGCAGGGCAACTGAGTCCTCTTAGCACTTAAGCATTAAGCTGGTGTTGCCGGAGGGAAAAGTGCACCTATTGACTAGTGCTTGCAACATCCGTGATGGTGATGTTAATCTTCTCCTGCAATGCTCAGGACGTTGGCGATATTCACATTTTTCTGAAATGTCCCATTTCAGCAGGAGCCTCCATAGTATTTAAATGAAATCCTGCAGGGTTCCAATGACGATGTCCATATTAAGCGTGTGCGCACTTGCATGTTCACTGTAGGCACAGTTCTCATGTTATAGATCCACCATGGCTGCCACGCCGTCTCCCATGCGGGAAGAACAGGCCAGCTTCAGAGAGTGGATGGAAACGCTTATTGACACGGCTTTGCCTAGGTGGTCCAGTCGCTCCCCTGTGGCTCTGCCTCTCCCACGTTGCCAGTGTGTGCCATTGAGTCACAGGGAAGAGGCATCTGTTCTGCTCCTACACTGGCCGGGCATGTGAGGCTTGGGAAGGTGTTGCTACACTGAAGCAGCCTTGCGTCACCTTAAAGGTGTCTGCTTCTGGAGAGCTCCTTCATGGACTCATTTATTTATTTATTTTATTTATATACCGCCCCATAGCCGAAGCTCTGTGGACGGTTTACAGAAGTTAAAAACAGTGAATGTTAAACAGTATACAAAATTTAAAACCATCAAAAATATAAAAACAACAGTATCCATTTTGGGGTCCATTAAAAACAAACAAACTTAGCATATGTTGTTAAATGCTGTTAAACGCCTGGGAGAAGAGAAAGGTCTTGACCTGGCACTGAAAAGATAACAATCTTGGCGCCAGGCGAGCCTCATTGGGGAGATCATTCCATAATTGGGGGGCCACCACTGAAAAGGCCCTCTCCCTTGTTGCCATCCTCCACGCTTCCCTCAGAGTAGGCACTCGGAGGAGGACCTTAGATGTTGGAAGGGACCTTGAAGGTCACCTGCTCCAACCCCCCTGTTCAGTGCAGGCTCTTTAGTGCAGGATGTTGCTACAGCATTCCTGGTGGGGGGCTGCCCAGCCTCTGCCTAAATACGTTCAGCAAAGAACCCTCCACTTCCTGAGGGCAGTCTTCTCCGCTGCTGAACAGCTCACGGTGTTTGAAAGCTTCCCCTAATGTTCACCTGAAATCTGTTTCCCTGCAATTACCACCCATTGTTTCTAGTCCTGCCCTCTGCAGCAACAGAGAATAAGTTTGCTCCATCTTCTGCATGACAGCCTTTCCAATACTGGAAGACCATTATCATACCTCACCTTAATCTTAATTTACCTATTTATTTAAAAAAAATCTTGGCTGCCTTTCAGGGCAGAAGCCCTCCCAAGGCATCTTACAATACATAAAAGCAGTTTAAAATATTAAAAGCAATAAATACTCAGTAAGATAGCAATTAAAACAAGAAAAGCTCACAATTAAAGCTAACAATCTTCTCTTCTCCAGGCTAAGTATATCCCAGTTGTTTCAGCCTCATAAGATTTGTTTCCACCCCATCACCATCCTGGTTGCTCTTATCGTGATACGCTCCAATTTTTCAGTGCTCTCCTTAAAATGTGGCTCCCAGAACTGAACACAGTACTTCAAATGCAGCCTGACCAGCACAGAATAGAGCAGAACTAATGCCCTCAGATTGCATTTGTTTGTTTAGCATCCACATTGCATTGCCCACTCATGCTCCGCTTGTGTATTATTTATTTATTTAAAACATAAAATGCCAAGTTCTACATCTAGGAAACAGAAACCAAAGGCACATTTACAAGATGGGGGATACTTGGCTCAGCAATACTAAAAACGAGAAGGATCTTGGAGTTGTTGTAGATCACAAGCTGAATATGAGCCAACAGTGCAATATGGTTGCAAGAAAGGCAAATGCTATTTTGGGCTGCATTAATAGAAGTATAGCTTCCAAATCATGTGAGGTACTAGTTCCTCTCTATTCGGTCCTTGTTAGGCCTCATCTAGAGTATTGCGTGCAGTTCTGGGCTCCACAATTCAAGAAGGACGCAGACAAGCTGGAGTGTGTTCAGAGGAGGGCAACCAGGATGATCAGGGGTCTGGAAACAAAGCCCTATGAAGAGAGATTGAAAGAACTGGGCATGTTTAGTCTGGAGAAGAGAAGATTGAGGGGAGACATGATAGCACTCTTCAAATACTTGGAAGGTTGTCACACAGAGGAGGGCCAGGATCTCTTCTCCATCCTCCCAGAGTGCAGGACACGGAATAACGGGCTCAAGTTAAAGGAAGCCAGATTCCAGGTGGACATCAGGAAAAACTTCCTGACTGTTTGAGCAGTACGACAATGGAATCAGTTACCTTGGGAGGTGGTGGGCTCTCCCACATTAGAGGCCTTTAAGAGGCAGCTGGACAACCATCTGTCAGGGATGCTTTAGGGTGGATTCCTGCATTGAGCAGGGGATTGGACTCGATGGCCGTGTAGGCCCCTTCCAACTCTGCTATTCTATGATTCTATGATTTGTATCCTGCCCTATATCACGAGGATCTCTGGGCGGCGTAGAGATAAAATCATACAATATAAAACAATAAATATACACAGCTAAAAGCAAATCAAACCATTGATCAAGTTAAAACCAATATATAATTTAAAAACAGTAAAAACAATTAAAACAGTTAAAATAATGTGCAAGCCAGGTGAATTTAACCATTAAAGGCTTTATTAAAAAGTCATGTTTTTACTTGGTGCAGGAATAGAGTCAGCGTTGGCGCCATTCGGGCCTCCAAGGGGAGGCCATTCCACAGTCGGGGTGCCACCACAGAGAAAGCCCTCTCCCATGTCCCACCATAGCATATGTTTTGCATTGGTGGGATGTGGAGGAGGGCTATTCCAACAGATTCAAGTCTCGGGCAGGCATACATAAGGAGAGGCGCTCCCTCAAGTATCGAGGTCCCAAGACCTAGGTCTTTTTCCACATATACGACTGCCAAACCATTTCTTTCCCAGCTTTTGTCCCTAAATGCAGGACTTTACATTTTTCCCTGTTGAATTTCATCTTGGTCGTTTCAGTTCAGTGTTCCAGCCTGTTAAGATCTTTTTGAGTCTTTATTCTGTAGTTGTTGGGGTTGGCTGCCCCATTGAGGGCATGATGGCACCCACCCTCCCCAATTCTGGCACTCAAAGAAATACTGCCTCTGAATATGGAAGCTCTATTTAGCGACCGTGGCTACAAGCAGCTATTAGACCTATTGTCCATGAACTTGGCTAACCCGTTTTAAAGACAATGGTTGTCGCTACATCTTGTGGTAGCTACATTGAGGGTTGTCTGAAGATAACATAAGAACCCAGGCGAATAGATTTCCCTTGCATGGGAAACTGGTCCAGGTTGCTGTCAGACAAAAGTCCTGCTGTAGACCCACACCTAGCCTTATACTTTGAATTTACTCCTCTTCCGTCCGCAGCACTACCACTGAGCCTATCCAAGGTATGTAGCACTTGGGGCCTAGTGCTGGCGGTGAAGTGGTAGCTGTTGCTGCTCAGCTCAGTTGGCAGGCTCACTTCTCCCTTCCCCCAGCAGCCCACCCGGAAAGAAGAATTCTCGGGCTGTGTGAGAAGAATGACTAGCAGCAAGTGGTAGCAGCCAGCGTTTAACTTTCAGAAGGACGCCGCTGGCTCCATATTGGCTGAGCTACTGGTTATGGGACCAATAGACCCTCTCAGCCCCACACTGCTGAATTGTCTTGCTGGCTTCATGCGTGTGTCTGATCAACTTCCTGACTGTTAGAGCAGTACGACAATGGAACCAGTGACCTAGGGAGGTTGTGGGCTGTCCCACACTAGAGGCCTTCAAGAGGCAGCTGGACAACCCTCTGTCAGGGATGCTTTAGGGTGGATTCCTGCATTGAGCAGGGGGTTGGACTCGATGGCCTTGTAGGCCCCTTCCAACTCTGCTATTCTAGGATTCTGTAAGGCCAAACAAAGATGGTAGCCATGCGCCTAGCATCTCCAGTCAGCTGTGGGCCATGCCTCCTGCCCAGCTATGCTGTCGATTGGCACTCGCCTTGCTTAGCATGGAACTATTATGGATCCGTTTGATGTAGGCAACTGGGAAAGCTGAAGCCCATTTGCTGCATGACCGGTCTTGGAGGCAGGTTTCATCTGTAACTGCTGCTGCCTAAGCCTCTGCACTCAGCAAAGGAAGGCTGGTGGGGGGGGGGTGTCTTAGTAAGTCATAGATCTCACCTCCTCTTGCCAACTGCCCTTTTAGTTAATCAAGGTTGTCCAGTATACTTCAGTAAATCAATGTACGCCGTGTGTTGTCCAGAACTGAGAACTGTAATTGAAAAAAAGCGCACACAACTGAACAAGCCAAATGCTCATTGTGTAAGCAGGAGTTGTGATATCTCTGAGATGAGCATACTGAGGAAAGACAAAGCAATCTTCAGGTCAAACTCAGGTTCCTGAAGTGCAGAACACCCACGCTGCAGAACTGCTGTAGGAAAGGAGCCCTGTTATCAGGTTCCCAGATTTCCTCCATAAAACTTTCAGACTGATTGTCAAACTGTGTTCTTTATGGGATGTTCCTGCTTTCAAGTCCAAGTCTTGTTGATATGCTTGTTCCATGGTCAGAGCAATGATGTTAATCGCTGCCTCTGTAGTTCTCTTGCAAGCTCTTACATGGCAGGAACCCCCTGTGGTCTGTTGTCTAGGGTGGCAATGCCAGGCACTTTCCTTGCTGTCCACCTCTCTTCAGTGAATCTGAGATACTTCTTCTTAACCTTTCCTTTCTGTTCCTTTGAGCAGCTTGGCCCTTTTCTGGAGTCCTTGTATTGACCATTTCTTCCATGTTGCCTTTCCCTATTGGGAATTGTAACCTCAGACATTTTTACAGCAGCCTTTCCCCACAGGCACTTTTATTCAATGTGAACATCAAGGCAAGCGTTACAAAAGCTGCTCTAATTTCGAATAGCAGAGCCCTGAAGGCCTCTAATCCAGCATCCTGTTTCCCATGGTGGCCAGCAAGATGTTTCTGAGAAGCCCACATGCAGGACATGAAGCAGTCGCCCTCTGCGATCTCCCACCCTAGAGGCCTTCAAGAGGCAGCTGGACAACCCTCTGTCAGGGATGCTTTAGGGTGGATTCCTGCATTGAGCAGGGGGTTGGACTCAATGGCCTTGTAGGCCCCTTCCAACTCTGCTATTCTATGATTCTATGCTTCAGCTGCTTCCCAGCAACTGGTATTCATTCAGAGGCACGCCGCCCCTGAGCTTGGAAATGGCACATAGCCATCACGAGGTGTAACCACTGCTGGATTTATCCTCCATGAATTTGTCTAATCCCCCTTTTAAAAGCTGTCTAACTTAGTGGCTGTTATCACATCCTGTGGTAGCAAATTCCATAGTTCAACTATGCATTGTATGAAGAAGTACTTCCTTTTTTTCTCCTATCCTGAACCTCCCCAGTTCTGCTTCACTGGATGGGCTTGAATTACCAGAGTTACATCCAAAAATCTCTTTTAGAGGGTGAGTCCCATTCAGAATACATCTCGCATTACTGGTGCCTGGTTTTGCTTTAGGCTTGTCATAGTAGCACTTGAGGTAATAAGAGGGATTGAATGACTGACACATATCCAAGAAGAAGAAAAAGAGAGAAGTAAGCGTTCTCAAAAAACGCTCCACCTTTTATTCCTGACACATTGAGAGAAATTGCAAGCAAAGGCAGGCAGTTTGGGTCAGCGTTGGAATCTGCTCCTTTTGAATGGTCTTGGTTTATTCTGTGTCTAAAGTTTCGTGGCCACATGTGTGTGAGGCTGTTTTAATATGGCTTTTTTTCTGTTTGTACTGCAGCATTGCTTTGTGGCTTCCTGTCCTTACGGTAATCCGCTAATCCCTTTCTCAGAAGTGTCACGGCCCAGCCTTTCGTTCCACGTCCGACTCTTAGAGCAGTGTCTTGGTTCCCTCCTGTGTGGCTCACTTTGGAACCGTCCTTTTGAAGGACTCCTCTAATCCCTATTAGAAGATTAGCAAGATTTTCTTTTTGTCTATTCCCATGGCTGTGCCAGGTTGGGTTGTAGCTACAGAGAATGCCATTTTGGTCTAATCCTTTCAAAATTCTGCTTTCTAGTTTTCACTGTGAACTCCATGAATCAAAGACCACAATCGCTTTTCTTGCCTCTGATAATTCTAACAAAATTCCTCCTTCTGTTTCCTACTTTTATTTTAAAAAATGTAGGCTGAGCCCAAAGAGCTGCCTAAGTGCTTTCAAAGGCGAGGGTCGGCCCTGGGGATGTCTTGACATTTCCTTGATGAACACCCTGCACATGAACACCTTGCCCTGTAGTTTGCTGTCTGGAATGGTTGGCACTCTTTCCAGCATAAATTTATTTTTATTTTTATTTTATTTTATTTATTACATTTTTGTACCGCCCAATAGCCGAAACTCCTGCTTGGGCTTGCGAAGCTAGTTAGCATCTAAATATTTAAGTATTCATGTAAGCCTTGGCGTATGCAGTCAAAACCAGATATTACAAAATCAAACGCAGAACGATTCATCATGAAAATTATTTATTTCGAGCCACTTGTTCAAAAGAGTTGCTTTTCCAAAATCTGTCTAATTTTTGTAAGCCGCCCAGAGAGCTTCAGCAATTGGGCGGTATAAAAATGCAATAAATAACAGGGCTAAGTAGCAGAACAGCCTTCTAATGGAGGGGCTCCTTTTAAAGCTATATATCTACCCTATGTGGGACCTTGAAATGGGAAATGTGACCCTCTTAGAGGGTGCCAAGAACACACATCCATGCATCATAGAATCATAGAATAGCAGAGTTGGAAGGGGCCTACAAGGCCATCGAGTCCAACCCCCTGCTCAATGCAGTAATCCACCCTCAAGCATCCCTGACAGATGCTTGTCCAGCTGCCTCTTGAAGGCCTCGAGTGTGGGAGAGCCCACAACCTCCCTAGGTCTCTGATTCCATTGTCGTACTGCTCTAACAGTCAGAAAGTTTTTCCTGATGTCCAGCTGGAATCTGGCTTTCTTTAACTTGAGCCCGTTATTCCGTGTCCTGCACTCTGGGAGGATCGAGAAGAGATCCTGGCCCTCCTCTGTGTGACAACCTTTTAAGTATTTGAAGAGTGCTCTCATGTCTCCCCTCAATCCAGAGTCAAGGATGGAGCAGGGGGTTGGACTCGATGGCCACGTAGGCCCCTTCCAACTCTGCTATTCTATGATTCTAGGATTCTAAGGTAGTGTGCCAACATGCCTTAATGAAGGAGGTTTTCTTTTTCTTTTTCTTCTTTTCTTTGTCTGAAGTATTTTCTCAAGGGAGGCACTTTAGTGTGGGTAAGAATGAAGAGGTGTTGACCTTCTATTTTGAAAACAAATTCCAGAAGGGACCACCCTTTTTCTCCTTGTTGAACCAGCTGATCTCCTGCCCCATCCTATGTTGGATGAGGTGAGGAGACAGAGTGGAGGCGTGGAGCTCCACCTGAATGTAGGGGAAGGGTTTTTTAGGAATGTGCCTGCCAGGGTGTTACATCTGATATTTCTGTGCTCCCCCTGATGCCCAGCTTATCTCCCAGGGTTAGGGGAAGGACTCATAGGCCTGGCCTGATTGTGTGTTTTTAAACCCCTGCATTCTTGGGCAAGGGAGAGCAAGAACTGGCTATTCCTCTCTTCTCTCCCTCCCCCAATGCTCTCCCAGTGCATCATCCATCACTGTCTTTCCGACGCATGTACTACAACTTCTAGGCAACGGCTTCTTGGCAGAAGGCTATCTGTAGACTCAGCTGTATTGGCCTCCTGTCTGTGAGTATGTTTAGGTACAATAAAATCCCTCTCTGTCTCTATCCCGAGGCAACCCAGAAGAGCTCATCCTTAAACTATTAACTTGATATTCCTTCTTACTTCCTAACAGGACAGAAATGACTTCACTTTGCTCATAGAACGCTCTACCAATTCAATTTTCCCAATCGTTGAAAGTTTATTTGAAATTCTTGTGCATTTAATAAATTCCCATTTGAAGAAGTGTGTGTGTGTGTGTGTGTGTGTGTGTGTGAGAGAGAGAGACAGACAGACAGACAGACAGACAGACGGACAGACAGGCAGAGGGTCTCCTCTTGCCAGATGCACTAAAGGGCTCTTAACAATTGTGTATCATAGACATGTGTCAGGAGGAACACAATCAGTAACACAAGTATAGAATCATAGAATAGCAGAATTGGAAGGGGCCTACAAGGCCATCGAGTCCAACCCCCTGCTCAAGGCAGGAATCCACCCTAAAGCATCCCCGACAGATGGTTGTCCAGCTGCCTCTTGAAGGCCTCTAGGGTGGGAGAGCCCACAACCTCCCTAGGTCACTGGTTCCATTGTTGTACTGCTCTAACAATCAGGAAGTTTTTCCTGATGCAACCTGGAGAAAAAGGCAAGAAAGTCTTGGGAGTTTTTCCATTGGCCAGAGGGTGGGACATGTAGGGACAAAATCTTTCAATTTCTAAAAATGTACTGTTTCAGGAGATTAGTAGCACAATGAACGGATGAAATACCATTCAAATGGGGCAGTTTCAAAGTTGTAATTAACGTTTTTCAGGTGGCTATGCCTAAGAAGCATTTCCATTTATTATATATATGCAATACATGCACACAGCTTTTGTATGCATGCACGTGCACACATAGTGTGCTAAAGCTAATATATCAATGACACCTGAACTGGGGATTACACTGCATGCACAATTAAAATGGGATTTGCCTGTCATAGGATTTTTGTTGTTGTTGTTTGGAGAATGTCTGTAGATGTGTCCTGTTTTGATTGGTTTTTGAGGTGCAAGGTCTGACCTTGCTTACGTGACCTTACAGGGTTTTCAGGCAAGGCTGTTTTGTGCTGGAATTTTTCCTACTTCTTCTTAGGCTGTTTTACTCAGGCATCTTAAACTGACCACCTCCGTGGTTGCCAACTGTCGTGGGAGTCTGCAGTGCTTTGCTGGGAGATCAGAACGCAGCTGCATAAAGGGTAGAGGGAAGGAGGTGGGAGTTCAGTCCTGAATAATAGCCCAAGGATTTGCAGTGAGTGAAATCTCAGCATCCTTCAAAAAATAGTCGGCTGCATCCCTTGGGTGAGCCTTGAAAATAAAACTGACTTGAAGTCAAGATACGTTTTTAATGTGGCTGTTCCCCAGGGCCTACTCCGGCTTGCGGGTCATTCACATGACCAACCAGATTTGCTGCCCTACAGCAACCCAGGGACAAGTCAGTGGAATGGAGCACTGTGTGTGTAACTCCTGGGCCCTGCAGTTCAAATATTCTTTGTTCTCACATGGCCATAGCTAGAGTGCAATATTGGGCAAATAAATAAAAAAAAGCAGCCCTCTTGTTCTAGCTTACGCTGCCATTCATGCCACTGGTTTGGTGGTTACATTAAGAACGGCGGTAGCTATTCTGCATCTATCTTAACACCATGCAATGTGGATGTGATGAAACATGCATGTGACGAAGCAGGATCTTACCAAAATAAATTTGTGCATTGTGAGCAAGCCTCCTGACGCTCTGGTTCTCAAACCACACAGAGAACTCTGCAGAAGTTCAGTTCCAGGCACTATCCTGAGCTGGTGCTGTGGGCCGTCTCTTCCCTCCCTCGCTTTCCTGTGGAGCCTCAGGCTGTTTTATCCTTGGAAACTGATAGAGCCTTTTCTGCAGTCATCCTGCCTCTTGCTGTGCATCTTCGCGTAGATTAGAAGCAGGATGTTAAAGGAAATCCATACCTGTGCATCAGCTGGAGTTGGTGGATGCCTGCTGTGCTTCCAGAGCGAAAGGAGAGAGCAGACCCAGGCACCACAGTCTGATCTGTGCTGGTTGCAATAGTCCTGCAGTGAATGGATTGGTGTGTGAGGCTGCAAGAAAGGCAAATGCTATTTTGGGCTGCATTAATAGAAGTATAGCTTCCAAATCACGGGAGGTCCTGGTTCCTCTCTATTCGGCCCTGGTTAGGCCTCATCTAGAGTATTGCGTCCAGTTCTGCACTCCACAATTCAAGAAGGACGCAGACAAGCTGGAGCGTGTTCAGAGGAGGGCAACCAGGATGATCAGGGGTCTGGAAACAAAGCCCTATGAAGAGAGACTGAAACAACTGGGCATGTTTAGCTTGGAGAAGAGAAGGCTGACGGGTGACATGATAGCACTCTTCAAATACTTGAAAGGTTGTCACACAGAGGAGGGCCAGGATCTCTTCTTGATCCTCCCAGAGTGCAGGACACGGAATAATGGGCTCAAGTTAAAGGAAGCCAGATTCTGGCTGGACATCAGGAAAAACTTCCTGACTGTAAGAGCAGTATGACAATGGAACCAGCTACCTAGGGAGGTTGTGGGCTCTCCCATACTAGAGGCCTTCAGGAGGCAGCTGGACAATCATCTGTCGGGGATGCTTTAGGGTGGATTCCTGCATTGAGCAGGGGGTTGGACTCAATGGCCTTGTAGGCCCCTTCCAACTCTGCTATTCTATGATAAGGGTGGCAAAGCTGCAAATTCCTATCATAGAATAGCAGAGTTGGAAGGGGCCTATAGAGGCCATCGAGTCCTTGTTGTCTTTGAGAACAAGGCTTTACTTTTACCATGGATTATTTTGTGTCTTAGAAATGAAGTTGTATCCCTTTCCAACAAATGTCTGGCTAAATGTGGGCGACATTTTTTGTCTTGCAAAAATGCTGTGCGCCTATAGGAAACCCTCTGACTACAGTGTTATGTGGAGTGCCTAAAGGCCAGAGGTGGTTCAACCATTCAAGAGGCAGCTGGGCAACCCTCTGTCAGGGATGCTTCAAGGTGGATCCCTGCACTGAGCAGGGGGTTGGACTCAATGGCCTTAGAGCCCCCTTCCAACTCTACTATTCTATGGTTCACCTCATGGCTGGCCTGCCTAAGGCCTCGCCGCCCATCGCTGTTCCACCCCAACCTCACCAACTTCTCAAGACATCCTGGGTCTTGCAAACAATAAATGAAAGAGGGCTAAAGTCTGCCTCCCTGTCACCGCAAGCCTGCATGGAAACAGTGGGGGAAAGGCGCCCTTTCTACGCCTTCTCCAGTCTTCTTTCTCCCTCCCCGGTGATTCCTGTTTGTTCCAGGCTTCTTGCAGCTGCTTGCTGTGGCTGCTACTGACCCAGTGTAGGGACAAAGGGATCACCTACCAGTACAGAATGTCAGACTGTGGCTGGAACGGCAATCGTATTCACGTCACGCGCCCTCAAGGGGGCCTGGGGGTGGAGTGGGTGCTCCTCTGGGCTGCAGGTCGATTCTTACATGCCCCCAAGAAGGGGAGGGTGTTGGAGGGAGGGGGCAGCAGCAGCAGCAGTTTCTAACAGCTTTTCCTGTTTTGTTGTTTCCTCCCTAGGAGTACAAACAGAAGCTTGCTCGGGTAACTCAGGTCCGCAAAGAGCTCAAGTCCCACATCCAGAGCCTGCCCGATTTGTCACTGTTGCCCAACGTCACGGGTGGGTTGGCGCCTCTGCCGTCCGCTGGGGACCTTTTCTCGACTGACTAAGACACGTGTGGGCCTGTATTTCCCCCCTCCTACAATTCCAGTTAATGCCACCGGAAGACCTCGTGACAATTGGAGATCCTCACGGCCAGCTGACCTGGGAAGGAACGGACAGAGGCCGCCTTCCCTTGACCCTCTCAGCAAGATGTGCGTCCCGTGCGCGTGACGAGAGGGCTGCGACGCTCCTTTGGAAGAAGGCAAACGTCCTCATGTTTGGCAAAGATTCACGTTTACCTTGCTCCCCCCTCGTAGCACTTCCAGTTTCCACCACAGCCTGTGCAAATCATGTGTGTCGACATCCAAGAGCTTTCAACAACAAAAAAGAGAGGTTGATTTATGCTTTGCCTTTTTTTTTTCTGTATAAAAAGAACAGTTGTTTCTGAATTGGTTTGGTGTGTGTCAGGCTTGGTTTTTCTGGGTTTCATGATTCTGGAGTTTCCATGTGGCAGCACTGTCTCAAGAAATTGGCACAGATGAGGCGTCTGCTTCACAGATAACCTCAGTGGGTGGTTCCTTCTCTCTTTGGGCATGTTTACATGGAGATACGGGGACCACAGGTGACCAAAATTCAGCTCTGGTGGCTGATACCCAACGTCTGCTCCTCTGTGCAGTGCTGCCTGTTACTTGTGGATCGGAGCAATCCAGTGTTGTTCAGGCTCCCCTGTGTTGTATTCAGGGTCCTTCCTCACCCCACAGCATTTAGTAGCGGAAAGCATCAAAGTGCATTCAGTTCAAGTCACCCGACCTGGAACAGTAATTTTTCCTTCACTGGGGAATGTCTTTCGAAGGCTTTGAAACCTTGTCTGTTAAATTTTTCGTTTGCTGTTAGTGAATGGATTGAGCTTTGAAGGAGGTGATAAGCAGCCAAATCCTATGAGGAGCATTGCTTAAGCACAAGCTCACTTCAATGATCTGGAGCCCACCTGAGCGATGTTCTTAACTGGATCGTGCCCAGTGTTGGTCTGTACCCTTCTCTTGGTTTGCTTTTTTTTCCTTCACCAAGTCACGGCTATGTAAACGATGCAGCAATATTTGTACTTCTAGAGCAGTGTGAAGACTTTTATTTCACACTAATATTGGCTGATTTGTTTGGGGGGGATTTTCCATTCTTTTCAAAAGAAAACCAAACCCGCACCTTGCCGCTTATGGCCACCCCTCCGTCCTTTGCACTCTCATCTTTCAGGAGAGGGTTGGCCTTCCCTTCACCCCCCTGGGGCAATCCCCTGCCCCCGCCCTCCTCTCCATTTGCCCTGGAAGTGCCCCTGCGTTCTGGTTCTTCTTTTCCTTTCTTGTTCGCCAAATCAACCACAATGATGCATTTCTTTTCAAAGCATTGTGCAGTAGTGGTTTTTTTTATTATTATTATTTTACATTATTAACCCCCAAATCTCCTTGAGCTTCACAGCTGAGGCAAAAGCGTCTCCACGCGATGCCCGTAGATCATGGGGTGATGGGGAGAGAGCCCCACACGTGTCTGTTCACGGCACAGCAGCACAACGTTGGCAACCTCTGTGTTCCTTTTCTGTTTCGTTTAATGTCCTTGAAATCGTAGGCATCTAATTTGCTTTCGAGGGGCAGCGAGGGGCAGGGAGCCTGTTCCAGGGCACTTAGCACTCTGGGCGGTCTTTCGCTGAGAACAAATCCATATTCTCGCCCCAAGTCGTTTTCTTAAATCTGTATATGAATCGATCTAGAAATAAATTTAGAGGTATAGGCTGCCATTTTAGCAGCAGTATATTCTGAAATGTCTCATAAATATATTTTTGAATAAAGAGGGTGTCATTCAACAGGCGAGTGGCTTTTTCTTTGCGGAGTGGGTGCGAGCAGAGCAGTCTCTGCAGTGACTGGAGGTGGAAGGATTTAGAAACAAAGCTTTGAGCTCTGTCCTTGTGTTTGAACGCTCACAATATGGCTGCGATTTAAGTGTACGTTGGGTTTTGGAAGTCTTGAAGCCGGCTGCCTTCAGGAAGTATTTACCCATTCAGCTGGGTGTTCTGAGACCATAAAGTTCAACCTGTGCGTGTCTTGATTTTTTTTCAGAGTTTGCTGTGGCTGGTAGTTAGATAATTGGCACGGATAATTGGCACAGATAATTGGCACTCGATCCTCCCAGAGTGCAGGACACGGAATACCGGGCTCAAGTTAAGGGAAGCCAGATTCCAGCTGGACATCAGGAAAAACTTCCTGACTGTTAGAGCAGTACGACAATGGAATCAGTTCCCTAGGGAGGTTGTGGGCTCTCCCACACTGGAGGCCTTCAAGAGGCAGCTGGGCAACCCTCTGTCAGGGATGCTTTAGTGTGGATTCCTGCACTGAGCAGGGGGTTGGACTCGATGGCCTTGTAGGCCCCTTCCAACTCTGCTATTCTATGGTTCTGTGAAAATGGTAGTTCTGGCAGAGAAATTCTACGCAGAGCAATGGTAAGTGAGTTTAGCCAACTCCCCCTTGCACTGGTGGTCCTTTCCCTACAGAATTTTAACTCCTGGAAATTGGGAGGGTGCTTTGCTGGCCACTGGTTTACCGAGGAGCCACACCTCAGGGCTAGAGCGTGTGTGGGTTTTTTTTTGTCATCTACAGTCCTTGGCTGTCTAAATGTCATCTCCATTTGAAAGGTCATTAGTCAGAACAGGGAAATGTATTTTTTTGCCCAAGTCTCTGGCAGGCATTGCTGGTCTGACTGTGTACTTAAGAACTGGTTGGATAAATTCCTGGAGGCAAAGGCTATCACTGGCTACTAGCCCTCATGGTTGTGTGCTCTCTGCAGTATCAGAGGCAATAAGCCGGTGTGCCCCATTTGCTGGGGAACATGGGTGGGAGGGTGCTGTTGCACTCATGTCCTGCTTTGTGGGTCCCTGGTCGACAGCTGGTTGGCCACTGTGGGAACAGAGTGCTGTACTGGATGGACCCTTGGTCTGATCCAGCAGGGTTCTTATGTTCATCTAGATCAGTGTTCTGTGGCCAGCCAGATCCTTCTAGAACAGTCTTCTCCAACCTGATGTTCTTCAGGTGTGTTGGACTGCAATTCCCAGCATTCCCCAGCCAGCCACCATGCCTTAGGCAGTCTTCTCCTCCTCCATCCTGGGCCCAGACTAGACAGGATGGGGCAGCCACGGGGAATTTTTATTTTTTTTACATATCTGCCCTGTTAATGTATAAAGTTGGGGTGGGTGGGTTATTTCTTACATCCTAAGGAGCCCTCCCCTCCTCTGTACAGACCTTCACTTGAGGCTCTATTCTCCCAGCCCAGCTCCAATGTTAGAAACTATGGTTTCCATGTTGAGTAGGAGCTTAAAGGAGATTCTAATATATTTTAACACTTACTGTGTGTAGTTGCGTTTTGGACAAAGAAATAACATAGCTGGAAGCAGGGGAGTAGAAACCCTAGATGGGCACAACGTCTGGTTTAATCTTCGTCTGTAGTCTAAAAAAAACCCGTTGCCACCTTCTTGCCTGCTGCGGCTGGGGAGTCCTCGGTCACGATGTCTCGGTCAAGTAGCAAGATTCCAAATCTCTGGCTAGAAATCTCCTCACCCTCCGATGCACAGAGTGGATTGCAGCCTCGGCAAAGGAGC
The DNA here is from genome assembly GCF_023053635.1 of Elgaria multicarinata webbii. NCBI lineage: Eukaryota > Metazoa > Chordata > Lepidosauria > Squamata > Anguidae > Elgaria > Elgaria multicarinata. The sequence goes on along the minus strand of NC_086171.1, from coordinate 217,937,935 downwards.
CTGGGATGCAGCTCTTTCCTTTAGCATCTTAATCCACTTTAAGGACTTAGATATTTTGAATCCGTCTTACCACCTGTTTGACCTCTCCGTTTCCTTTCTGAGCACAGAGAGCGGGGAAAACAGCTTCATTCCCCTGATCTGTGTGTCAGCTGAGCTGCTTGCTGCTCTCAGCCATCCTTGAGGCGGCTATTTCTAGCTTGCTGAGAGCAAAAGTATCGCCGGGGTTTTCTAGAGAGTGGGCCTTTGAATCCGGGCTCTTTTCTCACCGTGTGCTCTGCTCCGGCGACGTATTCAAGCCTCATTATCTCTGCTCGTCTTGAGGTGTTATAACCATCCTTCCAGCCAAGACAGAAGAACTGGTACATAGAACCTTACTCAGAAACTGGATTTCAGCTAAATAATCAGTGTTTAATTGCTCCCGGTCCTCAAAACAGCAGAGGCCGCATCTCTCTGGACACTTGTTTCATTTTTGTTTTTCCTTAAATGTGCTTTGTGGGGATGTTTAGTTTAGTTTCTGGTGATATCACAACTGTAGCTGAAGTTTAAAGGTCAGCTGTCAGCTGTTCTCAAGCGGGCATAATGCTTGCTGTCTGCTGAATCTTCCCTAGGGGATCAGTGACAGGGCTATGCAAAGTAAGAGGTTCTTTGAGCATGTGCAGACTGTGCCCCACTGCCAATTAGCCAGCAGCAGACATTTTGCATTTGAAGGATGGGCTTCTTAGTCACTCAGAAGGTACTGAATGCAACTCAGGCTTGAACCGGTTATGAATATTTGCATCCTGCCTTTCTATATAAAAATAAACTAAATTAGCTAACAGAATCCAAGATCTGGATGTATACATTAGAGATGCCATAATTCATAGACAATTGTCTGACAACAGTAATTAAAAAATCAAATACAGTTCTTCATTAAAAACATCCAGAAAAGAAATGAATGGGTATTTGCTATTTGCTGGAAGGCGAGCGGATGTGGAACATGGCAGACTTCTCTCAGGAATCCTTCCACATTGGAGGGCAGGGGACATTACCCTTCAGGTCTTCTCTCTTATAGAATCTTAGAATAGCAGAGATGGAAGGGGCTTACAAGGCCATCGAGTCCAACCCCCTGCTCAAGGCGGGAATCTACCTTCAAGCATCCCTGACAGATGGTTGTCCAGCTGCCTCTTGAAGGCCTCTAGTGTGGGAGAACCCGCCACCTCCCTAGGTCACTGATTCCATTGTCATACTGCTCTCAGGACATTTTTCCTGATGTCCAGCCAGAATCTGGCTTCCTGTAACTTGAGCCCATTATTTTGTGTCCTGCACTCTGGGAGGATAGAGACGAGATCCTGGCCCTCCTCTGTGTGAGAACCTTTTAAGTATTTGAAGAGTGCTCTCATGTCTCCCCTCAATCTTCTCTTCTCCAGGCTCAGGCGTTGCCACCCAAGTCACTGGCAAGGGCCGCTGGTGCCTGGTTTATTGATAGCACTCTTCAAATACTTAAAAGGTTGTCACACAGAGGAGGGCCAGGATCTTTTCTCGATCCTCTGAGAGTGCAGGACACGGAACCATGGGCTCAAGTTAAAGGAAGCTCGATTCCAGCTGGACATCAGGAAAAACTTCCTGACTGTTAGAGCAGTATGACAATGGAATCAGTTCCCTAGGGAGGTTGTGGGCTCTCCCACCCTAGAGGCCTTCAAGAGGCAGCTGGACAACCCTCTGTCAGGGATGCTTTAGGGTGGATTCCTGCATTGAGCAGGGGGTTGGACTCGATGGCCTTGTAGGCTCAACTCTGCGATTCTATGATTCTATGATGGCATGGGCCAAGGTTAAACACTGGGGGCCCCATGCCTCCCCTCCCGTTGAATGGCGTGGACAGCTTCCAAAACCAGCTGATCACAATGTTGAGGGGTGAGAAATCACTGAGGTTGCCAAGCCTCTTCTCAAAGTGGGTTTTCCAACATTTAAGAAAACCAGCAAATAAAAGGGGGTAGGAGTCTGCATTTAATTGAAGACAAGAGGTACATGCAACTCTTCAAAACATTATTTATATTTTTACCTGGGTTGGGACCTCACCTAAAGCATTGGCCGTGGGACCGGGCAGACAGATGGCTGAATCAGCATTTGATTTGCTGGCCAGTACGTCAGGCAAGTGGGCTGCTAAGGCACGAGGGAGGTGCGTTTGCAGCGGGTCCTGATCCACAAGCACATTGTCCATAAGGACCCTGAGATCATAGAATCATAGAATAGCAGAGTCGGAAGGGGCCTACAAGGCCATCGAGTCCAACCCCCTTCTCAATGCAGGAATCCACCTTCAAGCATCCCTGACAGATGCTTGTCCAGCTGCCTCTTGAAGGGCTCTAGTGTGGGAGAGCTCACAACCTCCCTAGGTAACTGATTCCATTGTCATACTGCTCTAACAGTTAGGAATTTTTTCCTGATGTCCAGCTGGAATCTGGCTTCCTTTAACTTGAGCCCGTTATTCCGTGTCCTGCACTCTGGGAGGATCGAGAAGAGATCCTGGCCCTCCTCTGTGTGACAACCTTTTAAGTATTTGAAGAGCGCTATCATGTCTCCCCTCAATCTTCTCTTCTCCAGGCTAAACATGCCCAGTTCTTTCAGTCTCTCTTCATAGGGCTTTGTTTCCAGACCCCTGATCATCCTGGTCGCCCTCCTCTGAACACGTTCCAGCTTGTCTGCGTCCTTCTTGAAGTTTGGAGCCCAGAACTTGACACAATACTCAAGATGAGGCCTAACCAGTGCTGAATAGAGAGGAACCAGGACCTCACGTGGTTTGGAAGCTATACTTATTTATTTATTTATTTATTTATTGCACTTATATACCATCCCCCATAGCCAGGGCTCTCTGGGCGGTTTACAGAAATTCTAAAATTGAGGTAAAAACAAGTATACAAAATTTAAAACTCTAAAACACAGAACATACATACATAAAGCATTAAAAACCGATTAAAAACTAAACATGTGGGTAATTAGGATGTTTAATTCTATTAATGCAGCCCAAAATAGCATTTGTTTTTCTTGCAGCTACATCACACTGTTGGGTTATATTCAGCTTGTGATCTACAACAATTCTGAGACCCTTCTCATTTGTAATATTGCTGAGCAACTACATTAAAATCAGCTTTCCTAAAATCCAGAGTACGGGTATGGCTACGCTCAGCTTTTGCTTCCTTTAAAATCAAGAACTCAAATATGACGTGGTCACTTTCCCCCAGAGTTCCTGTAACTGTCACTTCATCCACTAAGTCATCCCTGTTGGTCAGTATCAAGTCAAGGATAGCCGATCCACTAGTTCTTTCCTCCACTTTCTGTATGTCCACTTGCTGTGCTTCCAATGGGAGAGGGCCTCACAGGTGGATTGTAGGGCCTGGGCAGGTTCATAGGGGATCTGCGTTTTTGAAGATAAGGGCTTGGCAAGACCTGAGGCAGAGACCCAATCCGTCGAGCTGTGGAGGCTTTCTTTTCCATTGGGGAGGGGCCTTGCATGGAGAAGGTCTGTGGTCCAAGCGATGGTGCTTCAATTAAGGCTCAGGCTGCAGGTGATGCCTCAGGAGCATCTGCCAGTCAGAAGAGACCACGCAGAGTGAGGTGGGAATTGACAGTGTGATATGGCTGCAGGAAAGGCAAATGGTATTTTGGGCTGCTTTAATAGAAGTATAGCTTCCAAATCACAGGAGGTCCTGGTTCCTCTCTATTCGGCCCTGGTTAGGCCTCACCTGGAGTATTGCATCCAGTTCTGGGCTCCACAATTCAAGAAGGACGCACACAAGCTGGAGCATGTTCAGAGGAGGGCAACCAGGATGATCAGGGGTCTGGAAACAAAGCCCTAGGAAGAGAGACTGAAAGAACTGGGCATGTTTAGCCAGGAGAAGAGAAGACGGAGGGGAGACATGATAGCACTCTTCAAACACTTAAAAGGTTGTCACCCAGAGGAGGGCCAGGATCTCTTCTCGATCCTCCCAGAGTGCAGGATGTGGAATCATGGGCTCAAGTTAAAGGAAGCCAGATTCCAGCTGGACATCAGGAAAAACTTCCTGACTGTTAGAGCAGTACGACAATGGAATCAGTGACCTAGGGAGGTTGTGGGCTCTCCCACACTAGAGGCCTTCAAGAGGCAGCTGGACAACCCTCTGTCAGGGATGCTTTAGGGTGGATTCCTGCATTGAGCAGGGGGTTGGACTCGATGGCCTTGTAGGCCCCTTCCAACTCTGCTATTCTACAATTCTATGATTCTATGGAATAGAACGACGCAAGGCAACATTCTTTGTTCTCCTTCCCTTGTTCGCCCACCTTCCATGAAATCAACAGTACACGCCGGAGTGATCCATTTTGGATGGGGCCTACTTGTTTGTTTTAAATCAAGTGTTTTTCCTCCTTCGATTCCATTGTGATTGTCCGTATAATAATGCAAACTTAAGCACTTTAAAATCATGTTGATTTTCAGTAGGAGGGATTTAAGCACATGCTTAGCTTTGTCTGAATTGTGTCCACTTGTCTTCTGTTTTCCCCATTTCCTCTGGGTTTCTAGCAGGAATGCCTTCACTGGCCTGCTAGCCAAGAGGGCTGTTGACCATGGCACAAGCGATTGCGACCACCATCCCTTTGGGGCCTTCATTCCAGGCCTCGCTAAATACAGCCCAGCTGGTGCCTCCACTCCATGGCTGTTCACCCTCTTGTTTATTGGCTTTGCAAGCGCCAGTTGCCTTTAGATGGAATGAACTGCAGCTTAAGAGCTGGCAGGAGCCTCTTGGAGAGGAGAGGCCTGCATTCTGCTGGAATCCTGCTGGTCAGTGAGTTGCCAGGACCCGTGGAAGATGCAGGCATTCTTTCCTAAGCACCGATTCAGGGAGCGTTTCCTCGTAATGTTGAAGAACCGACCTGGGAGGATTTTCCAGTCCATTAGAGGCTGTTTTCCTCCTTTTCCTGTATTGTCTTGAACGCTCAGTGTGAGGGCTATACATTTTTCCTGCGTTTCTGACGTGCAGAGGTCTAAAACCCATGGATAAGTTGCAGCCCTCAAATGGGCACAGCTCTGCAATAAGCGGCATTTAGATGTCTCAACCAGAGGATCTACGTTGGTTTTGCAGCAACAGGCTAACGCGGCCACCTCCCTAAGAAATGTGTGTGAAGTGTCCCATGGTGAGCTTGCCCTGGTCATTGACCTGCAGTCATGATAAGTTGCAGTGGCTTCCTCTTCAGGGTTTCAGGTAACCAGCCGTGCCCTTTTCCAGGACATTCCATCCCATCCCATCCCTCTCCCTCTAGATTTTCAATTCCATGACCACTGGGCACGTTCAGTCTTACCTGGGGTTTTTGAGTCTGTTATTAGTATTGTTATGGGATTGGGGGTGTTGGTCAGAATGATATCCAAGGTCCTTTCCAACTTGGTGGTCCTTGGCCCTGAGATTTCTGCGAATGGGTTTTCTATGATAGAATCATAGAATAGCAGAGTTGGAAGGGGCCTACAAGGCCATCGAGTCCAACCCCCTGCTCAATGCAGGAATCCACCCTAAAGCATCCCTGACAGATGGTTGTCCAGCTGCCTC